>NW_006792985.1:3145498-3150339 GCF_000442215.2 Lipotes vexillifer | reverse complement strand
AAAAAAAAAAAAAAAAAAAAAGATACCTTGGGACTTCCCCTGGCGGTGGGTCCAGGGGTTAAGACTCCGAGATGCCACTGCAGGGGGCATGGGTTCCATCCCTGGTCAGGGAACTAAGATACCCCCATGATGTGGGGCACGGCCAAAAAAAAAATTTTTTTTTTTAATTAAAAAGAAAAAAAAAAAGAATGATACCTTGTGCACTCTGGGCAGGTGGGCTGGGGAGGGGTCGCAGGCTTGAATCTGGGGAATGAACACCTTCCTTCGGTGCTGTGAGTGCATCTCTGTGATTTTATACCTGTGCACGAAGCCCTTCCCAAAGAAGGCAAAATCCTCTTTATGGACGTGAGGCTGGAGTAAGTGGTCCACCCATCACCTACACCTGTGTGGCTGTCAGCCTGGGTCAGGTGCTCATTTTTATTGAATTGGGCACCGAAGGGTCTGGATATCAAGAGGAGGTTGTAGGAGAACGTCTGGTCCCAGCTGAACGTCGTTATCTTTACTCCTTTGGTGCTGGAGGCAACAGATGAGGGCAAGTAAAGTGCTGACCTGTCTCCGTTCCCTCTCCTAGCCTGAGTGAGTCCCCTTCCCCAACCTTGGAGCGGACTTGACCTGGCTGGAGGCAACTGTTGACCGAGTCCTCAGAGTGGTGGGCGCAGGGCAGGAGGCGCTGGACCAACGGCCGTCACCCCACCCCACCCTGTGCAGTGTCATCCTCCGGGAGGATTCTGACCGAGGGGTTGAGATATCCCAGAGGCAAACAGAGAGTTCATTATTAACCTCGTAAATTGTTCCACCTGGCCTGGCATTCACTTGCTATCATATCGACTGATTTGGTAATCATCAGTTCTATTAATAAATCCTGCAGACCCGAGTCCCTCTTGAGCTGTCTTTAGATCCATTTCATACTTCCTGGGTTTGCCAAGCTATCCTGTCACAGCGAGAAAACCCCGAGCAAATGCTGGGTCTAGAGAGGATACTAAGGTGGGAGCCTGGCCAGCGAGGGCCCCATGGACCCCAGAATCAGACCTGGGTTTGATCCCAATTCTGCAAGACTGCAAATAAATGGTCCTTATTATGTCTACACCCGCACTCCCAATTACCTCTCCCCGATCCACTTGCTGTCTACACCTCATGCTCAACTGTGGATGCGACTCCGGGAATCTGTTTACGGTGGAGTTTCGATTGCTTTGGAGGCACAAACACGAAACAATTTGATTCCCTCTGACCACTGTTCCCATCACTTAACAGCTCACGCAGATTGGGTTTTTTCTTCCTGAAAAGCTCACAATTACTAAAACGATCCAAAGTTTACTATGGAACGTCACCCTTGCATCCAAAGCAAAACTTTCCCCCTCCCACGTCAGAGGAGGAGGGCTGGAGGAGGTGAGGGGCACACAGGCTGCCCTCCTAGGGATCTGAGCAGAGCAGGGGCGGGGCGGGGCCCCACGCTGGGCCCCGACGTCCTCCTCGCTCCTGGTCAAGCTCCTCTGAGGTGAGGCGGGGTCTTGCTTGGCCTGCTGACCCGGGCTGCTACTACCCAGGGGTCTCCTCTCTTCCTAGACAAGTGGACGCTGTCCTTGGGCCAGCCTTGAACTTGGTGCATGTGTCCTCCTTAGGCCCCTGCCAGCAGTCTAAGCCTCCAGCGCCCTTGGGGTGGGACAAAGTTTCTCTTCCGTGGTGAGCATTTCCCTCCAATCCCGTCACTGTGACTCTGTGACCTTGTAACCCCAGGGGAGGTGATGCCTAAAGGAGACTAATTGGAGGCCTTTGGGGGAAGGGAAGCCCGAACCAAGGGGCCCCTGTCAAGCCCACCCTCACCACTAGGTGGCGAGCTCTGCTCGGCGCACTCGGGAGGGGCTTCCGGGCTCCCACGGCTCCCCTATTCCCCACCCCTTCATAGTGCAGGGCTGCAACCTGGGGTCCCCGCCTATAGTCTCTGTGGACCACAAGGAACTGGGGTGGGGTCTTCTCCCCTCTAGGCCTTGCTGTCACAGGGCACTTCTCTAATGAAGGCTACTCCTGGAAGCCTTTGTGCTGTGCAGGGGGGAAATAACCCCTGCCCTGAGGGGGAACTGCAGGGACCCAATGGGATTACACAAAGCAATTGGCCCAGGGGTTAGAGCACTGTGGTTGGCCCAGGGCTGCTAGTTACAGTTGCCCAAGCTGCATAGGGCACAACTCTGGGGTTGTTGCACCTCATCAGAGATGATATCTAATTACAGTTTTCTGGCAGAAGGCTGTCAAGTGTCAACGTAGAGGCTGACAGTGGATTCGTGCCACTCCCCTTGCCAGGCAGAGGACAAGCCCTCTCTTCTCAGAAAATCAAGCCCTGCTCCCATTCTGCTGCAAGGATCCTAGAAGCCAGAAACCAACATCTCATTTCCTGCCTCGGACTTTCTAGGGCCTCAGGCTGGAACTTCTGTTGGGGATGGAGGGACGTCCACGGACCCTCAAACCAGGCCACTGTGCAAAGAAGGAAGAGGGTGGGGAAAAGGGGTCCCAGTGAAACAGAGTCAGCTTTAGCCTCTGAATTTTAAGGGGGCAGGTCTAGGAGAGTTTAAAGGAGGTTGCGTAAAAAGAAGCAACAACTTGGTGTAGTGACTGCCAGCATCCAGCAACATAATGGAAAACAGAAAATAATGTTTGAAACATAAGCTGTGACGATTATGTAATATATAATTTACAGTTATGGTCACTTTAGCAAATGCCTTCTGAACCATAACCCTAATTAAGGTCATGGTATATCTTTAAGTGAATCACCCTAACTTTACTCTGAACTTCCTTGATAGCAATACTAAAGTACTAGCTTCTGTGGACATATACTAAGCCATAGAGTTTGTTGCTTTTGTGGCAGGGTTGTTGATAACTTAGAAAGGAGAAACAAGGAATGGTAAACTAAGAACATTTTAAGCTTTTAATTTACATGTGGACTTTGCTACAAACCTGGGATGCATCCAGATGGCTTTTATTTCCATTTGAAGTGTATTTGATGAACAGAATTCTGTAGAGAAGATTCGTAAATGGAGAGGCTTCTTAATGTTAAGTACCGCGGTTAGTCACTGCCACCTGCTGGCAACGTAGGGTCCTGCAGGCCAGCTATGTTTCAGAGTGAGGGGTGAATAGTCATCTCGAGAAACCCAGGCAGAGGAGAAATTCCTGGGGTTGAGGGAAAGCTACAAAGTTGGTATAGACAGACAGTGGCCAATCAATGCCACAGTCAAGAAAGGTGCCTCAGGGATTCTAGGCTCTTACAACTAAAAGAAAATTACCTCGTTTTGTTTTGGAGGGGCACTACTTTTTCCATAAGGAAAATATCACTTATGTATGGAAATAACTGGTAGGGCTTATTTTTACCCCCTCTGCACCCTAATTTTCAATGTATCCCTTCAGGGTATCACCCCCACCCCCATCAGAATATGTATCTGCTTTATAATGGAATGGAAAAGATTCATTTTTCAGAAACGTATTTTTAGTGGGCTATAGGGAACATCTCTCTTCCTAAAAGCAAGAAATCGTTGAACTGGGTCAACTTCACTGTCCCACTCCTTTTATTCTCAACTATATGAGAATATACCATCTTAGCCATTGCTTTTTCTTTTCTCCTTTTTTCTTCCACACCCAAATGAAAGTGTGTGGGAGATTAAAAAAAAAAAAACACAAAAATAGCAAAAAGAGGACACAGCAGAGCATTCAGATTACAAGGCGGTTTATTGAGTTAGTGGCATGCAGGGAAGTTCTTCCCGTGATCAGCAAATGCAGGCATTACAGTGCAAATCCAGAGGGAGAAGCTGGGTGCGGTCAGGAGGGCCTCAAGCCCAGGGCCTGGTCAGCTGGTGACGTGCAGAGCTCTCTAGAGGGGACTGTGGCTCATCGCGGGGGCAGCTGGATGCAGACATCCCCATACTTGGAAAAGCAACGTTCACGTCTCACTCCTCCCTGAAAAAGAAGGCGGGGAGGGGAAGGTGAGGCCTGATATTCACCGAGAGGCAGCAACCAACGCTCCAATTCTTATCAACCCAGAAGAAACATCCTCCAAAGGAAGGAGAAAATTCCCAATAACTTCGTGGCTTCCTGCCTGCGCTGTGGCTACAGGAGCAGCGATTCCCAGGCCAGGTCCTCTGCCCTTTTCTCAGTCCCCAGGGACCTGATGGGCCCACAGGGACCGCAGGTGAGGCCCGCACACTCACCGGCTCTTCTGGCGGTATTGTTGTAGCGCTTTCTCTGCCACAGTCTCCATAAACTTAGGATTGGAGACTTCTTGTGGGACCGTCACAGTGAAGGGGTAGGAATCAAAGAGCTTCACAACCACCTTAGTGAGGCCAGAGGGAACGCTGGGGTCGGAACTGTGGGAACTCACCTAAAAGGAGAAAAGTCACGGGAGGGCAGAAACAACAGTCAACACGGACTCATTTGGCACCTGAAGTCAGGCTTATTAATTCAGATCAGTTGACCCCTTTGCTTTTGACTCACCTCGACACCTATACAACTTGGTGAACAGAAATGCTCTAATTCAGAGACCCTCGTTTGTGGGTGTAAATGTCATTCACGAAGGACCAACCTGGGGGAGCCCCACCGAGTAAAACATGTTTCCTTTGAGGAGCCACTGGCCACGTGGTGGTAGAAGAGGAATCAGGGAAAGAAAAAGAAAAGGTTCCCAGCACTAGGGGGAAGCTTCTTATCACTGGAGAACGATGGGCCAATTCATGAGCCATCCTAGGCAGGACGGGGCAGCAGGGCAGCTCCCCGGAAAGGGCACTAGCTCTGCAGCCGGGCAGACAGGTTCAAACAAACACCCAGGTGATCACCCTGCAGATAGGAGACCCTGGGTAAGCTGCTGA
>NW_006792985.1:3130583-3145342 GCF_000442215.2 Lipotes vexillifer | reverse complement strand
TGAACCTCTCAGTTTCCTCATCTGTAAAATGGGTTCATGACATTCCACGTCACTGAGTGATGAGGTTTCCACGCACCACTGGACCTGAGGTTTTTGTTTCCTGCCATACGACAAATGCTCAGTGAAAAGCAGACATGCGCTCTTGAACATCTTCACCCCGTTTCAGCCCTGGGGGAGGATCACATGAGCTCCAGACAACACCTTGAGCCCAGCTTCAGTGTGTGGCCAGGACAGACTCACCGTGGAGACCTGGAGATAGTGCTGGCTGTCGCTGTGCGTGAGGTTGGCCAGCTGGGACACCCAGGTGAACTGCTCGTTCAGCTGCTTCAGCAGGGAGGACGTGTTCAGCATCTTCTGCTGGTAGGACTGGAGCAGCTGGTCGTAGAGCTTACTGAACTTCTCCGCCAGCTGCAGGGACATGTTCAGCTGCTGGCGCAGCTGCATCTGAGAGGAGTCGTTGGCTGAACAGTCTGCCCGGAGATTAGAAAAAAAAAAAAGAAAAAGAAAAAAGACAAACAACAGAAACGTGAAGGGAGAGCTAAAAAGGGATGAAAACAAATGGCAACCAGTTCACGCAGCAGCCAGGACCTAAGGCAGAGCTAAGGCAGAGCTACTCCAAGCTCCAGTCCACCAAGCGTTCACCAGCAGCCCAAGACAAAACAGACGGCTCTCCCCGCGTGTAAATCAGCATGCGCGTCCTTTGTTGAGAAAGTCTTGCCCTGGGAGACGATGTCAGCTGAACTAAACTGTCTCAGTGACATCACTGATTTCTCTTTGGGTGCAAGACCCTGTCTCCTTGGGGACCAGCAATGAGGGGCACTGCCCACACCTCAAGAAGCACGGACCTCAGGGCTCCATGTGCTCAGACCTCACTGCCCTCCTTCCCTCCATTAGTCATTTCAGGAAACGGTGGATGTTACTTGTAGCTGCCATTTGCATGGTACCGGCTATGTACCAGGCACCAGCAAGTGCTCCGGATAGCCGTGATCTCTAAGAGTCAGATGTATTCTGACGTTAAGTATTATCAAGAATGGACCAAAGCGGTAAATCATTTGCCTAAAGTCATAGGATGAACGATTTACGAGGGCAGGATGTTGAACCCTGGGCTTTAACTCCTAAACTTGGGCTCTTCCTACTCTGAGTCTGTGGCTCTGGAAAATTCTCCAAGCTCACCTATATCTATAGAGTTGGAAATTCTGGCCCCAAGAGCCTGGGTAGCAGAAGAGCCAGTCAGGACCCTCGGGCCACAGAGCACAGTAGCCTGAGGTTGGGCATCCGGGCTTGCCCACCTGCCCACCATGGCTGGTCGCCAAGCTCACCAGAGAGCCGGGAAGTTCATTGCTTTTGGTCACCAAGTGCCCACTGCAGGTTGTCAGGTGGATAAGGGCTGGGAACTACCCACACTCTCTCTCTAAAAACTACTGTTTTTCTCTCCCTTGATTTTTGAAAAATATCCCCAAAAGAACACATCAACCCCAAGCAAGTCAGCGGAAAGCGGGAGTTCTTTGCACACTTCACCATGGTGGCTGTAATGACTTCTACTAAAATAAAATAAAATGTCAGGTGGGGCAAGACATAGGATTATTAACAATAAACTGGGTTGAAAAAGGTATATAATGACGAAACTTAACTCTTCTTACCAGGGAATCATTGAAAATAAGGACTGTCATTGAGAACTGGGTAGCAGTCTAGAGCAGTGGCTCTCACCTGGGGCGGTGCTGTCCCCAGGGATATTTGACAAGGTCTGAAAACCTTTTTGGTGTCACAGCTGGGGTGAGGGTGGGAGGCTACTGGCCTCCAGTGGGTAGAGGCCAGGGATGCTGCTAAACACCCCACAGTGCACAGGACAGCCCGCCACAAAGAAGGACCTGGTCCAAACTGCCAGTAGGACCGAAGCTGCGAAATTCCAGTCTGGAGGTCCCGGGTAGCACCTGCTCAAATGGCTGCAAGCACCTTAGATAAGAGGTCATAAGTCTTCCTCAATGTAGAAAAGGAAACCGCTGTTTCAGGAAGCTGTGATCAGTGAACATTAAGATCAGGGCCAGGGGCGCCAATCTGAGCTTGGGGATCTGTAAGGTCTCTTCTTCTGGCCCTAACGTGACTCTCTCACGGTGTGATTTACACTCTTCTGAAGGCCTGCCCGGGCAAACCCAAAAAGTATTAAGTAAGAACAAAGCCGTAAGATGGATCCGCTCGGTACAAGGGAAACAATTAACTTTTTCCGAGCATAGACTGTTGTGGGCCAGGAAGTGTTCCGCCGCTTTTACAGGTGTTATTTCCAAGTAAGAAGAATTTAGTCCCCCTGATAAAACCGAAGGAAACAGCAGAAGGGAGCTATTTCCTCTGCCTCAGGGACCAACCTACCAAAGGGAAAGTTGCCGGGAAGCTAGGGTACCGCTAGGAGAGACCCACGTGTTCAGGGTAGAGAACACAGCAGCACTGATTGGGAACACACCACAAACACCCCCAGGGCGTCATGTAATCTTGGGCAGGTCACCAAACCTTCTCTGACTGAGCGTCCTCCTCTGTAAGACAGGGATGATAACTGTAGCCACCCCGGTTGTTCCAGGGAAGAGTAAATGTTTGTAAAGTGTTTACAGGAGTGTTTAGTAACACACACATGGGAAGAGTTTGTTTAACAGAATCCACACTGCCTAAACTCTCACTGTCTGCAGCAAAACATGAGGACGTCTACTAGGTTTGGCCCTTGGGAACAGACGAACTGGGGGAAGTCAAAGGATGACAGCTCTTTAGAAAAGCACGGCAGCTCCTGCCACTGTCGGCCTGTTAACCGTGAGCTGGATCATGTGGTAAGCACCTTGTATTCTGTCTCCCGACTTCAGGGACAGCCCCTCATCTTAACCCGCGACCCCAGATGGGGACCCAAGCAGAGCTGGGCAAAGGACTCCCCCACCCAGAGTCACAGCTGGAAGGCAACAGAGCTGGCATTTGAATTCGCATCCATCTGAGCCCATAAAAGCAGCCCTAGTGAGGTGCTGGAGACCCGAGGACACAGGAGACCACGGGGCCCCCCAACTCACCCATGGACAAGATCTCCTGGCACTTTTCACACTGGTCCTTCATCTTGAGGCATCCCGTGGAGTTGTGGCGGATTTCCTTGCACACGGTGCGGTCACTGCTGTTTTCTGGAGACACACAAGGGAAAGTCATACAGAGCGACACAGAGACGGACCACCGCGATCTCCCAGAGCCCTTCCACACTACTGTCTGGCCCTTTGACATGGTTCTGCGGGCAGAGCAGGTTGGACTCTGGTTGTTTGCCTGCAGACACAGGCTCGGATCGGGGCTCCCTGCAGCGGGACCAGCAGGTGGTCCCCAGGGCCCCCTGAGCTGGGTTCGGCCCCCTACCCCACCATCCCCACCTGCTGGCACGTCTCCTGCCTGCTTGTATTTCTCTTTGGCATCATAACCCGTTCTGCTCTGCATTCCGTCTGGCTCATTTCTCTCCCCGGGCCAGACAGCAAGCGCCTTGAAGGCAGGAATAGGATCCACCTTAGAACCTCCTTATAACACAGGGAGCCCCCCATTATGGATATGCAGTAAACTCCTTGTTCAATTCAATACCCTCCTGTGTTTCCAATCCGTTTCAAGCCACAGCCCAGTGCCGGTCAAACTGTAGCATTTAGGAGATGGGTTTGGCCAGCGAGTGTCTATTGGTTCAATGAAGGAAATCACTTCTGAAAGTTTTGGCTTCTCGTGTCCATGTTAGAGTTCCTTCATTCAAAATATATTCATTGTGTGCCCATTCTCTACCAGACCCTAAGGTCACAGCCACAAACAGCTTTCTTAACTGTACCGTGAGCTGATTATATAATTTGTCACCAATATATGCATGGCGTCCACATAAAGCCACCTGAGTTCCCAAGACAAAGGGGTCTAGTTCTCTAGAGGAAATAGTCAATGTCATGCCCTCCAGTTGCTGGAAGGAGCTTAGTGCACTCGAAAGAACACAGATTCCGAATCCTGCAGGGCTAGATTTGACCGGCTCCCACTTTATCAGCTGTGAACCCTTGGACATGCTCCTTTACCATCCTGTCATAGTTTTCTCCCCATCAAACCGGGATAAGAGCACCCTCCCCAGGTTTCTGGGGCTGGAATTCAGATGACACATGCCAAGCCCCGGACACAGTTCTGAGCATCTAATGGGTTAGCATCTCAATGAACTGTGATTTCCCATCCCATCCTTCTAACCTCCTGGGAATTCCGCCATCGGGAAGTGGTAGGGAGTTCTATGCATGTGGGCATCCATGGCCTGCTGGGCCTGGTGGATCATGTCAAAGAAGGGCTGAAACACGTCATGGAAGTTCAGGGGTTCCAACAAGGGGAAAGGCATGACATTCCGGGCGAAGCGGGACTTGGGATTGAAGAAGAGAGATCCCCTTGGGAACGAGCCAAAGGGCGAGTAGTACTGAGTGTCCTGGAACTTCCGGGGGAAGAACCGGTCCTGGAAGAGCTCGTCCATGATGTTGGATGCACGGTTGAAGCTGTCCTCCATGACGTCCATCACATGACCCTGCTGCCGGTCGTTCTCCAGCAGGGAGTCGATGCGGTCACCGTTGATCCACAAGTAGAAGGGGGAGCTCTGGTTCAGGAACTCCTCGAGCTGCGACAGGAGACAGGGGACAGTCAGGGGTGCTTCCCCGTTGTCAAGACGGGCCAGGCCCGGCCCCTCCTGCCTGCACCCGGGGCAACTCAGAGTCACAGCAGGTGGCAGAAGGCCAGGCTGGGACTGGCTCCCCATCTCTGAACTGTCCAGGTCAGTGCCTTTCCATTCTACCGACCGCGAGGGGAAGAGCTTAGGAAGACCTGCGAGGCCGAGAGAGTCACATGGTCCGTCACATGAGACTAGTCTGCTGTCATCTTTGGCCACTGGTGATCCCCAAACCTGCTCAGCCAAGGGCCAACTGACGGGACTCCTGGAAAGGGCAAAATTCATGAGCCCTAGCTGAGCAAGGCCCGCAGGAGAGGGAGGGTCAATAACAGGGTGCTAAAAATTCTTAATTCCTTCTGTTTAAGTGGATGCAGGGCTCTTCCATACTGTGGAGCCATTTGTTACGTTAGGCAGCTAATAATTGCTGAATGAGAGTCTTCGGAAGATGGCAAATACCTGGCACAGGTGCTTTTCATGACTCCACATTACTGCACTCGTAGCAGACATTACCAATTGATCACAGCACTCTGGGCCCCAGTGCAGCCAGAACTAATCAATTGCATCCGGCATGTGAAATGAAGCTGTGATATTGTGATTTATAGTAAGAAATATATATTTGGTCTGGTCCTTGACAAAGAGGTCCTAAAGCCCTCGGAATTTCCTGTGATAAGAGCAATAAAGGTGTCTTTTCTTATGTTAGTAAGGTGACTTTTCCAAAAGCACCTAGGGATGGGGGCTGGTTGCCAGGGGAGCCAACCCTAGGATTAGAGGGTTGGAACTTTCAGCCCCACCCCCTGATTTCCAAGGAGGGGAGAGGGGCTGGACCTTGAATCAACGACCAATGGTCAATGATTTAATCAATCGTACCTATGTAATGATGCCTCCATTAAACCCAAAAGGATGGGCTTGGGGAGCTTCTGGGTTGATGAACACATGTGCCAATGAGATGCAGGAGACTGTTGAACTCGAAGAGGGGATGGAAGTTCCCCATCCTTTCCCCATCTCTCCCCCGGGCATCTCTTCCGTCTGGCTGTTTCTGAGTTATATCCTTTTATAACACACCAATAATCTAGTATGTAAAATGTTTCTCCGAGTTCTATGAGCTCCTCTAGCAAATTAATTGAACCCAAGGGGGCGGTCATGGGAACCTCTAATCTACAGTCAGTCCGTCAGAAACAGGTGACCACCTGGACTTGTGATCGGCGGCTGAAGTTGGCAGTGGGGATGGGGAGGCGTCCTGTGGGACTGAGCCCTGAGCCCGTGGGGTCCGACGCTGTCTCTGGGTAGATGGGGTCAGAGCTGAATTCAACTGCAGGGCACCCAGCTGGTGTGGGAGAAATTCTTGATGGGGAAATCCCCACACTTGGAATTGGGTGCAGAACCAAAGAAGCATATTCAGTTCTCCTCACTGCCCAACCAGAGCCCAGGCTGTGCTGAAGAAACGAGGCCCCTTGTCACCTGTTGGCCCACCAGTCCCGAACCGCTTCTGCAGACACGCGCGTAGAACTTCATGCAGGTCTGTTTCAGGCAAGGCTTACACTCCTCCCAGAGGGCCGTCATGGTCTCATTGCACACCCCCTGGGACGCCTTCAGCTTTGTTTCAGAATCCTTGGTGTCATTCAGGGCATCCTACAGGAGAACCGAGGCTGGGTTAGCAACAGAAACCACGGCTTCCCCTTCCCCAAGCAGGCACCGTGGTGCTGGCCCCCCGGCCCAACCTGGCCACATGGGGTGCTTATTTCCACCCCTGCTCTGGCTCACATGTTCCCGCATCTGCCCACCTGGAATTCCCTCCCCATCTGGCTCTAAACGTCCTCTCGTCTTCAAGATCCAACTGCTCCTTAGTCCTTTCCAGCCATTAGAGCCCATCTGGACAGCTCCTTTCTCTGACGCTGAACCTACAGTCTTTACCCCAGGACTTCCCTCTCGCTAATACCCCACTTCCTAGTCTCAACTTCCGGAATTTAAATGTCATCTTTCAAAGCTTCCCTGAATCTTATTTCTCTATTGCAACCATGGTCCCCCGCATGCCACGGGAATAGGTAAGCTTCCAAAATTAAAGTCACCACTACTACCAAAACTCTCCAAGATGACCATGACATTTGATCCAGTAATTCTACAAGAATCTATCCCGAGGAATTCCTGCAATAAAGGAAAAATCCATATGCTTGAAGATATCTGTTACAATATTGATGTGTGGCAACAAAAATACTGGAATCAACCCCAATGCTCAAAACTAGGGGACAAATTAAGGAAACTGTGGTACCTACAAAAGGTAGATAGGACAGCATTACAAGGGATGTTTGTAATAAGTTTTAAATATTATAATAAGCATTTTTCATGTTAAAAATTCAGGAGTTTGAGTATAGCCACTGTCCAAAAAGTATAGAGGAGAAAATGTAGTAAGAAATAGATCAAACGTTAAGTAAATTGTCCTTATAGGTAAAAGGGTTATGGAAAAACTTCTGCTTTTCTATATTAAAGTCTTGATAAATGAGTGTATTACTCTTCAAAGAATTAAGTAGACCATCCATACCCCAAAGCAAAGCTACACTATGAATATCTGAATATGGGAGGTCTTCTCTTGCTCTGTGTCCCCTGCCCCCCTCGTCCGAGATGGGGAAGGCCACCACGCCTCTTACTGGGCCAATTCACAGGCGTCAACTCTGCTGCCCAATTCCTTTCTTTCCTGTTCGCATACTCCTCAACTAAGAAGTCATGGAGCCTTTTTCCAAACTTGATTTGCTTTATCATAGAACCTGGATTGTCGAATATCAAACTCCAATGAGAAGTGCAAAAATTCAAGAACAAGGGCTTCCCTGGTGGCGCAGTGGTTGGGATTCGGCCTGCCGATGCAGGGGACGCGGGTTCGTGCCCCGGTCCGGGAAGATCCCACATGCCGCGGAGCGGCTGCAAAAAAAAAAAAAAAAAAAAAAAAAATTCAAGAACAAGACTTGCCACTTCTGCACGGGCTCTAGGTTTCTCATAGTGTGACGAGAACTAATACTGATGCCAAGAAAGGTACTAAGTTTCAAAGAAAGTTAGAGCTGCGCCCAGGCCAACATTTCCTTAAGTGGTTTCCATGGAATTGTGCTACAAGCTATCAGGAAAAAAATAAATGGATTCCATGGTCAATTCGATTTGGGAAACACTTGGATTAAATGAAGTTATACGTGCTTCCTTTACCGCACAACTTTTCTGAGTCTTTATCATGTTTTACTCTATGCGTCAGGGATCATGAAGGCGGCAGGGGGCCCCATCTCAGCATCTCTGTCATTAGGGGTAGGGTGGCAATGGGAATAGGCTTTGAGGAGACCCTGAAGGACACTACTGACTTTTTAAATAAGCTCCTGATTGAATTATAGTGTTTTAGTTTTGTATGTTCACCACTGGACCTGGTTGTCTCTTTACAAAGTAGTCCAGAACTCTATAGAGCCTTGGGCAATCCAGCGTGTGCCTGCTGTACCCCCAAAGGTATTGCCCCTACTAGATAAACTTCCTGAAGGTAGGGTGCCATACCTCTCCTAACCTGTGACAGTGACACACCCTACCCAAAGCCTGCCTTGGACCTTGCACATAGTCTGGGTTTAGAAAAATCTACTGAAGTGAATCTGGGCGGCAGGCCCTGGGCCAGGCTTGTAACAAAACCAGATCCAAGATCTCACTGCTTGAAGCTTTCAAAGGCAAATAAACCTTCCCCATTTGTTAACCACAGCCCCAGTATCAGCTGACACAACCGGAGAAGGCCTGCGGGTCACCATGGTATTGTAACCTGGCAGTGAATTCGGAAGAGCAATGGCCCCTCCCTCCCTCCAGCACAGTGGATCAAGGTGGGGGTCACCGGGCTCTGCTTACCTCTTTCTTCTTCTTGGCCTCCTCTAAGGAGCCAAGCAATGATTTGCGCTCTTCGTTGGTCTGTTCTATTAGGGTCTTTATCTGTTTCACCTCCTTCAGAGCATTTTTAATTTCTTTATTAATGTACTTACTCCCCTCGGTGGACATTTCTGCAAGAAAAGAGCAGGGAGGCAGATGAGGCCAGAGGAAGGGATGGTGCTGGGGATATAACCCTGGAACCAGCTGGAATGGTCAGAAAGGACAGTGGGTGCAGGGGCTGCCATGGCTGGGATCCCCCTGGCAGGCAGCCTTCGGGCCCCTCCTTTGCCCTGACACAGGTTCCATCCCAGGGCTCACTGTAGACTCAGGGCCAGAGAATCGATTACACCCAGCTGCTCAGAAATGCAAACCATCGGAGCGGACACGCCCCAGAGGAGGGACAACCCAGTCCGCTCCTGGAGCTCTGGAGAAGCAGCCTACCCAGCTGCAGAAGAAATTTTTCAAGGAAAAAAAAAATCCTGGAAGCGTAACTGTTTAAGCATCAAACTATAAATAGCGTTATTGTGGATACAAGTTTTTCTGCAATGCAGTTTAAGCAAACATCTGAACTTCGCTGTTCTGATGCAGCGTCAGGTGACAGGGCCACAGAGGTGACTTAATAGCACCATCCTTCAAGGAGACTGTGATCAGACACCACACCGTGTGACAAATGTAATGAGACAATGTCACCAAAGTACCGAAAGTAACAGCCAATGCTTCTCTGGTTCTTATCCTGGGCCAAATGCTGAGCTGGACACTTCACGTGCATTTTATTTAATACTCTTGACACTGTCTTCACCCCTTTGCACAATCGAGGATAAAGAATCGCAGTGAGATCAAGATACTTACCCAGGGTTATACAGCTGGGGAGGGCGGAGCCAGATTTCCACCCAGCTCTGAGCTCAACGCTTGGGTTTTTAACTATTACCCCAGAGAGTCAGTCAGCTCACAGGACAAGAGTGGGGCAGAGGGAAGACAGGTTTCAGGAAAGGCCTGGCAGCAGAGGGGAACCACCAGCTGGGCTCTGAAGGATGACAAGCCCTCGTAGTGAATGATATTCCACCTTTCCTGAATCCGGAGCATTGGTTTTCTAGGTGGAAAGGTGGCGGATACAGGTAGTAAGTGCTATGGAAACTCAAGGGGAAATCCACAGAGGCTCCAATGGTCCAGGCTTCATGGAGCTTCGTGGAAGAGGTGTGGACGCCGGACCGAGCAGACGGGGAGAGGAATAGCCAAACGAGCTGCAGCAGCCAGAAAGGGCTTGGGGTCTACCTGAAACTGCCTGGAAGCCCACCTGACCACAGAGAGCCTAGGCCGGCAAGAGAGGGCTCAGAGAGGGGCCCGGGCAGAGCAAACCCGATCCGATGCACAGGACAAAGGTGGTCTTAACCCTTGGGGCCCTGACACAGGGAAGCACGCCAGGAGAGCACGCCTGGTCACTTACCCTGGAGCTCTTTGTCCGAGATTGCCCTGCCATTCTCCCAGCTCAGCAGCAGGCCCACAAGCAGCAGTAGAGTCTTCATCTTGCCTCCTTCTCCAATTCTGGAATCCTAGCACGCCTCTGTTTGCAGAGAACAGGGGACTGTCATGGTAACAGCTAGACAGCCTGCTGGTTACGGGCCCAGCCTGCTGCCTGTGCGGCTTCCCAGGAACCCTGCCGAGGCCTTGCCCTCCACTCTCCCCTCAGCTGGCATCACCGACTTTTTATCCCAGGGAAGTGACAAGAAACTATCAGACTTGCCACTGGGCCCCTTCAAAAGAAAGTGGAGGAAGTGGGTACGGGGAGGAACCACAGGACAGCAGCCTGATATAGAAGAAACGAGAACTCCAGAGTCAGAGCCACTGGACTCTGGTCCGAGCTGCCCTCCTCCTTCCTCCTTCTCCTTGTCCCCCATAATAGCTGACTATGCCTAAAAAAGGCACATGTGCTTTCTGCATCCAGAAAGGGCATCTATCTGATGATACCTGCTCACATCAAACAAACCCTGAAAACACCTCTCTTGGGTCACTCACCTGGCCTCTGCCGTCCCCCTAAAGTGGGGACTGCAGCACAGAGCACAGACAGCCCCCTGCTGTCTGCATCACCCATCCTGCCCACAGCAGGCATCACCAATCAATCACAGCACTGTCCCCACCGAGGCTCGACACCTCCTGAAATTGCTTTTCAAGGGTCTGAGGCAGTGACAGCCTCTGGGTTGCTACAGGGAAATAAATCCATTTGTCATCCCTAGCGTGGATGAGAGTAGAGCAAGGTGGGGAGGACAGTTGTCTTCAGGGAATAGAGAGGGAGGGGCAAAGCCAAAGGATTAACGGCGGGGGGGGGGGGGGGGGGGGGGGGAGGTGGGGGGCAGAGCAGGCTTGTCCGGGAAGCCGGGGGGGGGGGGGGGGGGGGGGCAGGGCAAGGAACCTCCCCAGGAAAAGTCCCTGTGGGAGGACGTGCCACTCTGCTCTGCCAAGTCCCTTTCACGCAGCCAGTCCCTCTAAGCCCACAGCAGGGTGTGTGCCAGGGTCCTCCCACCACCACTCGGCTAGCTGCCCTGAGCCCTGGACCAGCTGGTCTTACACAATGGACCCTTTCCCAGAAGCTGAAGTTGTTGCAAAACAGAAACCCCTCCCCCTGCACTGCCCTTCACCCCAATGCTCATCTGAACTCACCCGTTTTCCCTAAGAGAATGGGAAGGGGGTCTCCCTTTCCTGAAATGATGCACATCCAGAAGATGCTCTCTGCTCAGCAGGCCCATCTGGACCCTTGCGAGAATATTAATAAGGCAAGCTCCTGAGACATAATTAGTAAGGCAGCCAGGCTGTGGTTCCCGAGCAGCGTGGGAGAAGAGAGCGGGTCACCCAGAGATGGTGAGTGGGCAGCTGAGCCAGGGTGCTATTTCAGGTCTGCGTGGCTCTGCCCTAGCTGCTCACTGAAGCCTGAAACGCCTCAAACAGGGACAGAGCCTTTGTCACGCCAGAGAGAGAAAGCTGGCGAGAAACACCCCTCCAGCAGAGGCCCCCGATAGCAAAGACTTCTGAGAAATCCAGACACGCGCCTCTGAAATAGGTTGGGACCAGAAGACAGGGCATTGGGTCCTGAGGAAAAGAGAGACAGGACAGCCAAAGGCAAGAGCTCTGGATGAGAAGTCTGGAATCCCAGCGGTCAGTACAGGATCTCCCACCAAGAGCCTGGGGGCCATGGGAGCCATCGAGTTCCGAGCTGGGAGAGAGACCTGTCTCCTGCCCAATCCCTCCACCTCAGAGGGGAGGCCGAACCCAGAGACAGGATGGGGCTCCCCAAGGCCTGCAGCAAGCTGGCGGGAACCCCAGGATGAGAACTCAGCCCTCCCAAACCCCAGTCCAGTGCTGTTTCCTTGACACCCAGTCACTTAAATCTCTAAGCCTCGATTTCCTCACCTGTAAAATGGACCTAATAGAGACCTTCGAGATGGGAATGTGTTCTGTAAACCCAAGGGTCTTATGTAATCATAGGAAATTCCGACTCCTTCAAAATTGACGTAGGATCAATCACGGGCATTGGCAGTATCTATCGGGGAAGTGGGAGGAGGTGGTGTGTTGGGAGAGGGACAGAGGAACTGAAGCAGGTACACAAAGGTCACCTGTGGTCCCTCCCCGACTGTGGGCTTTGCCTCAGTGATGTGATCAGCTCCTACGAATTACCCGGGAGTCTTGTTATAATGCTGATTCTGATTCAGAGACTGCTTTTCTAATAAGCTTGCAGGGGATATCGATACTAGTCCAAGGACAGTAGGAGAACAGCGGCTGCTCAGCCAAACTGCCCTCCCTTTGCACTGACTCACCTCCCCACCCATCTCCTGGCCAGGCTGCCTGGTTGCCAACTGCTCTGATTGAACAAGCCACTCCAAGGCCCTCCTTTCCCCAGAGGAAGCCGTGGGGAGGACATGGTCACGCAGCTAGTAAGCTGCAGGGTTTAAAGCCCAAAGCCCAAGCTCCTCTCCTACTGCCTCCCCAAATGCAGAAAACTCAACCAAAAAGAAAAATGAGAAAATAATTCACCTGTAATTCACACCATAGAGAGGCAAACATTAGCACTGTGGTATATTTCCTCTTTTCTATGCATTTGCATACAATCGGATCCTTTACATCCACTATCTTCAAATACTCTCTAAAAGCACACTTTTGTGGCTGTGTAAGAGTCCTTTTTCTGATGTACTTTATTTTGCCATCCCACGAGGCCGGGCATTTAAATTGTCTGTAATTTCCCACTATTATTATCATGAACACTCTGGCGAGCATCCTTTTATAGTATCTGTACTTACTCTTAAATTCCAAACTTCACTCTTAAAACAAATAATAATAAGTTTCTTTTTTTCATTAGGTCCAGAAATTCTGGAAGGTCAAGGCTTGGGTTCTAATCCCAATTCTGATACCTATTCTTTGGAGATGGTCCTAAACCCCTCCAGGCTTCAGATTATCATCTATAAAATGAGACAGTTGAATCAGATGTCTGAAGTCTGATGAAGGTTTTGTGATGTTTCTCTGATGTACCCTGGTGCATTAGGAAGCAGAAAGAGTGGGATTTCAGTGGTTGCAACATATACTTAAATCAAAACATCATTACTTATAAACACACAATCCAGAGAACTAGAGAATTCGCGAGCAAACAAGATGACTCATGCGCGCAAGCTGACAACCACCCCTGGAGATCAGTACCTTTCCAAGGAAGATGCTGCAGGAAGGCTGCAAGTGCAGGCCAGCTCTGCCACTCACTAGCCTGGCCTCGGGCAACAGCGTCAGTCCTCCAAGTGTCAATTCCCACGTCTTTACAAAAGGAGGATACTTACATCTATCCCGTTTACTCCACAGAATTGTGGCTGGAGCTGATGAACAAAGGGCTTCCTGAGTCCCTTGCCTGTCTGCCGGCAATTCGGTCCCGGCTCGGCTGTCTGGTGATGGGGCTCCGACCACCTCCCTTCCCTGGATCCGCGACTCCATCTAAAGCGCCCCTCTGACAGCCCTGTGACTCCCAGTGGCCGTCCTCTCCTCGCCTGGGTGCCGCCCCCCGCCCGCTCATCAGTCCCGGCCAGGCTCTGCGCAGGGGCAGGAAAGGTGGGGACATCTCACCGGTCAGCGGTGGCCGCGCGCTCCTCCTGGCGACGCCGCGTGCACAGCACGGTGAGGCGCTCGTATTTATAGCGCTCTGCTGCGTATACACCCACTTTGGGGCTGGCTGCAAACCTGCATGACTCACGCCCAAAGAATGCGGTAGAAAGCACCGGGAGCTTTCTGGAAGCCGGTGCGGGAGGGGGTTCGGAGGTGCGGGCGGGTGGATGTCCGGTGCAGCACCCGGCAGGGGGCGCGGGGGCGCGTATCAGCACCGCGAAAGGCTCCGGCGGAGACAGACCCTGGGGTGCGGGCGCGCACCGCTGCCGGCTCCCCGTCCCCGGGGGCTCAGAGCTGGGGCACGGCGCCCCCAGGAGGGCAGAGCCTGAATTAACGCGCAGAGCTGGCACCCAGCTCCGCAGAGATGGAGGGATGCTCTGCGCCCCTGGCTGGTGCCTCGTCCCCAGTAGAACGTCGGTGTTCCGCTGCCCAAGTGAACGTTAATCTTTCGCATTCAACACGCGCCACTCCTCTGGCTCCGTTGAAGCAGAACAGCGTCAGAAATAACGTGGGTGTGATGGAGAGGGATGTCGTGCTAAAACACAGGAAGGACAAAATGCCGGCTTCCCGAACCACCACCTGACCTGCTGGTCCTTTGGCAGACCTGCTGGCCGGGAGGAAACAGAAATGTGTTTTTAGGGATGAACACAGCATCCATATGGGGAGCTAGAAGGCCTCCCAGGCTCCTTGACTCCTGGACGTTAAGCAAGTATTTTCCCCATCCACTGGGGACCCAGCCAAGCAGGGCGGGCTTCATGAGCACGGGACCCTGCCGCCCCACACTTGGTTTGAGGAGCTACAGCCCCAGTCTTGAAAGTCTTAAAGAGTTTTTGAACAAAAGGGGCCCTGCGTTGTCATTGTGCACGACGGGACCGCGCAAATTATGCTGCTGGCCCTGCTTACAAGGGAGTCACTGATCTCCACCGGCCCCAAGTTTCCTCCGCTGGCTCAGGAGGCATCTTGCCAAAGGACTTTTTTTTTTTTTTTTTTTTTTTGTGCGGTACGCGGGCCTCTCACTGTTGTGGCCTCTCCCGTTGCGGAGCACAGGCTCCGGACGCGCAGGCTCAGCGGCCATGGCTCACGG
>NW_006792985.1:3117235-3130515 GCF_000442215.2 Lipotes vexillifer | reverse complement strand
AGGGGCCATGGCTCACGGGCCCAGCCGCTCCGCGCCATGTGGGATCTTCCCGGACCGGGGCACGAACCCGCGTCCCCTGCATCGGCAGGCCGAATCCCAACCACTGCGCCACCAGGGAAGCCCTGTCAAAGGACTTTTTTTGGCAGGGGGCTTTGACGTGGCACAGGGATAGGAGGCGTCACACCACGCCCTGGCGGGGAGGGGACTAACTGAGAAGCCCCTCAGGCATAGCTAATTCTTGGGGGAGAAACGGAGCCACGCACTCTGACCCTAGGATGTTTGAGTCCCAGGAGAAAGGTCCAGGGACTGGAGGGTGGTTCTTATACTGGCTGGGGGAGATGGGTTGGCAGGGCAGGTATAGGCAGCTTGGTTTGCTGGCCTACTGAAACCCAGCAAGATGAAGGGCTCAGAGGAGAGCTCTATGGCCAGGGGCTGAGTTGTCCTGGTCACAACTTTTGAGATACAGCCTAAGGCCCAGTCCCTGGTCGCCCAAGGTCCAGGGGCAACTAGGACCCCACCCTTTTCAGGAAGGAGCACAGAGGGAGCTTCTAGGCCTGTGAGAAAAAAGGGGATGGGGAGAGGACCTGAGCTGGGCGCATGGAATTCTGACCACAGTCTCAGCTCTGTCCCGAGGCTCTGGGTGACCTTGGTTGGACCAAAGACTTTAACCCCCACCCCTGAGTTCTCAGTTTCTTCCTCTTGGACAATGAGGAATCTGGAATGTATCATCTCTGAGGCCCCCTTCACCCTAACCCAAGGCAATGCCAGGTGGGAGAAGATCATCAGCTCAGAAGGAAAAAAAAATCAATCGACAATTGGGAACAACATTTCTCCCCTGAGGCTTCACTTTATCTTCCTTAAAAAGTCGAATTATTGGGCTTCCCCGGTGGCGCAGTGGTTGAGAGTCCGCCTGCCGTTGCAGGAGACACGGGTTCGAGCCCCGGTCTGGGAAGATCCCACATGCCTGGGAGTGGCTGGGCCCGTGAGCCATGGCCGCTGAGCCTGCGCGTCCGCAGCCCGTGCTCCGCAACGGGAGAGGCCGCAGCAGTGAGAGGCCCGCGTGCCGCAAAAAAAAAAAAAAAAAAAAAAAAAAAAAGTCGAATATCAGTAACAGCTACATTTTCTATGGCAACTGCCTCTTCCTTAGCATCTTATCAGTGCCCAAGGCCAGAAGTCTCTCTGAGCACGCTCCTTGTAACTTTTCTGTTCTGCAGCTCCCCCAGCATCTGGCACAGGAGGCACAAATCTGTAATAATTATATTTTTAAAAATCGGACTTTGGAGGACAAGGCAAGGAGATCTGCCTTAGTCGGCTGAAGCAGGGGAAGGAAGGAGAGGAAGAAGGGTTTGGGAGAAAATAACATGATTCACAGCCATGACTGCGGTCCTCTGGGAAAGATCACTTGATGACTCTAGCTCGCTGCTAAGCACACAAGGCTCGGAAGATTAAACTTTAAGGAAAAGAGTTCACCGTAAATGCATCACTGGATTTTAAGTAGTCTAAGTAAATCACAGATGCCAGTTGGTACAGCCCTCACCCAATACTTGATTCTGGTTTTTTGGTTTTTGGCATATAGTTGATTTACAGTGTTGTGTTAGTCTCAGGTGTACAGCAAAGTGAACCAGTTAGTTATACATATACTACACTCTTTTTAGTCTCAGGTGTACAGCAAAGTGAACCAGTTAGTTATACATATACATATATACACTCTTTTTTAGATTCTTTTCCCATATAGGCCATTACAGAGTATTGAATAGGGTTCCCTGTGCTCTACAGTAGGCCCTTATTAGTTATCTATTTTATATATAGTCGTTTGTATATGTCAATCCCAATCTCCCAACTTACCCCTTCCCCACTTTCCCCCCGGTAACCATAAGTTTGCTTTGTCCATCTGCAACTCTATTTCTGTTTTGTAGATAAGTTCATTTGTACCCTTTTTTAGATTCCACTACTTGATTCTTAACTGCCCATTCTTAACTACTTGATGCCACCGCTGCCACATTCCCATCAGGTGGTCACCCTGCCTCTGTTTGAATGCCCCTGGCAACAGGGAGCTCACTACCTCCATGGGAGCAATTGTCTAGTAAAACCGTCTACAGAGTTAGCTGTGTGTAGACTTGGTTGAGTCAAAGTCTGGCTCCTGCAAGGGACAACCCCAAGCCCAGCTCTGTCCCCTGGAACCACACAGAGAAAACCTAATCCATCTCCTGGCTGCTGGCCCTTCGGATATCTGAAGGCAGCTAGTCACTTCTCCCAGTGGTGCCCCGGGCTTGTCGCTGCCTGCGTTGTCACTGAGTGCAAGATTCTTCCCCAGCCCTTTGGCCTTCCGGACCTTGCCTCTCTCGAACCCTGGGCCTGCCAATACCAGTGAGGACTGACCACAGAGCAGAGTGGGACCACCTGCTCCCTTGCCCAGACACTCGAGATAAGCTTTTATTTAGCTGCTGAGTCACTCGGCTGATTCATATAGAATTCATCATCATTTTGGCAGAGGCTGCTGTTTAATCATTTTTCTCCCATCGTGGACTTAGGCGGTCAGGTTTGGGGTTTTGGGCTTGAATTTTTTCTTGGAGTGGGGGACCATCCGAGAGGGGTCTGTGGGGAAGTAAAGAGCTTTACATTTATCTGTTCATCTCTTAATGCTTTGCCCACCCTCTCTCCCCTGCTATGCGATGTCTTTGTTATGCACCCCACCTCTGCCACCCCGGTGCAGCTCTGCACCACCAACAGGGCGGCAGCTTAACCACTGCTGATAGAAGTGAAACAAGTTGGAAATGGACAAGAACAGTAAGTACCCTGTTATGCCTCCCATGTTTGAAGCTTGGGCAGCTAATACATTTGTTTCTTGTTATATAACAAACCACCCCAAAATTTAGTGGCATAAAACAATCTTTTGTTTAAAAAAAAAAAAAAAGAATCGCTCTCCAGGCTCTAATTATTATTTGGGTGTATTCAGTCAATCATGGGCTCATAAAAAGTCATGGATAATAAAATCAGATGAGATAAAATTAGCCCACAGCTGATGCAGAGGCATCCTGACTGCTTTTTCAGGGCCTACCTAAAGTCCAGAAACATTCACTCCATCGGATGTGTTTCCCTTATCTTCCCAAATAAGATCTCTTTGGGAAAAGATCTGGGGCTAGTCTCTCCTGAGCTGCTTATCATGGACCTATAAGTAGACAAATATTTCTTAAACTGTCTTCACTGTTCATCATGCTATTGACCAAAATCCAAGGATGCTCAAGTCTCTTACAAAAATGGCATAGTGACTGCATATAATCTACCTACATCCATAAAAGTCTCCTACAGAAAATGGCATAGTGATTGCATATAATCTACTGACATCCATATACTTCTTGCTTATACATATTATAAGCAATCATCTCTAGATTGCTTATAATATATAATACACTGTAATGATACGTAAATACTGGTAAATACAATGTAAATGCTATGTAAATAGTTATCAGAATCTCAGTAAATTCAAGCTTTGCTCTTTGAAACTTTCTGGAATTTTTTTTTTTTTTTATATGTTCAATCCGTGGTTGGTTGAATTCACGGATTTGGAATCTGCAGATACAGAGGGCCAGCTGCATCTCACTCCAGGGCTGGTCAACGCTAACCTTTAGCTCCATTTCTTAGACTAATGGGCGTTTTTTAAAAATGGCCCCAAGATCTGCCTCAGGTCAAATCTACTTTTTCCACAACCACCTGGAATCCAATGGATCATTATTTTAGATCAGTGATTCTCATTGGAACTGTCCAATAGAATTACCTGGGAACTTTAACAATTAACCAATGCCTGGATCCCACCTCCAGAAGTCATGATTGAAGTGATCTGGGTTCAGCCTGAGATTTGCATCGGGATTTCCTAAACCCTCCAAGTCATTTTAATGCACAGCCAACGTTGAGCACCACTGCTTTCCAGTTTATGAATTCCTAGCTTACACTTTGCCCCCATCTGATCCCTACTGCATCTCTATGTCATTGCTAGAGTGTGTGGTATTAGTCTCACTTTGTAGAAGAGAAAACTGGAGGTCAAAGGAATCTTAGTTAGCAGGTCTTTACACCGAGTTGCATCTCTTTTCTGTCCCCTGCGAGACGGCCCTCTAAGTATTTGAACACAAATATTCTATCTCAAATGTACTTCCTTTTCATAGAGTGAGGTCACCAGACCCTCGCTCTGCTTGTCCCTGCCCCTAGGGTGTTCCACCCTGTCATCGGCTCTCTAGCGTGGCTTTAGGAATAAACGGAAGACACCAGCTCTGGTTGGCCAGCTGAGGGGGCAGCGATCAATGACTATCACTACACGTGATTTGATATGAAGTTCCCGGAACCCCTCTGCTTACTTTACATTATGTTTTAACAAACTGTGATCCTCAAATTGGTTTATACTGGCCCCCCCGGGGCAGGCTACGGTGTGCCGGCTGTACACAAAGACACAGAAGCAAGTGGCTCTAGTTTTACTCAAAGATTTAGAGAGAAAAGTTAATATTTAGTGAGTAATCAGTCTTCATTCTCTCTCTCTCTTTCTCCCTGTCTTTTTTCAGTTGCCCTCTAAATCTCGTGCTTCTAAAGCAATGGATGTCTATTTACATTTGTATTCAGAATGTGTGTGTATGTATAATATATATGCATGATATATACTACATATATAAATGTATAAGGGATTTTTCTTTTCTCTTTAAAATAAATATAAAATCAGATTATGTATGCTGCTTTGCAACATGCTCTTTTCCACTTAATAAAATGTTATGGCTAGCCCTCCAAGTCAATGCTTAGATAGATCTCTTCAGTAACTACTGTACATATTTTATTCAGCCATTCTCCCATGCCAACTTTTTCTGTCACTATAAGCTGTGCCACAATAAACAGACTTCTGCATATATCCTAATATGTTGGTGCCTTTATTGGTATAAGTGATTCTGAAATTGGGACTGTAGGGTAAAAGAGAATGTTTTGTCTTAATGTTAATACATACTGGCTGATGATTTTCCCCAAAAGTAGCAGCTACTCCCACTGTCTCTGAGAAAACCCATTTCCTATGTGACCATAAGGCTGGATATTGTCCTTTTGAATTTTTGCCACTCCAGTGGGAGAAGATGACATTTTGCTCCCTCAATCTCTTTGCCTGTTTATGGTTTTCAACTATTCATTTTAAAATAAAATTTCTGTTTCTGTGACTTGCTTATTCATATTGTTTGCTCATTCTATTGGGTTATCCATCGTTGTTTAAAATCCAAGTATAGTTGATCTACAATGCATTCTTTATTTTCTACCAGTGTATAGGAGCTCTTTAAGTAAATGAGGTAATCCTATGTGTGCTGCAAATGTTTTCACCAAAGCTGTCGTGTATCTTTTACCTTTGATTATGGAAGCTCTTAAAATTTTTTAAATAGTGAAATTTATCTTTTCCTTTATAGTTTCTAGGTCTCCTATCTTGCTTAAGAATGTCTTCCTCTCACTAAAATATAGACCGTTAGAAATACTATATCACTATGCTGTACACCTGAAGCTAATATGCTATATTGTAAATGAGCTATACTTCAGTACAAAAAAATTAAAATTAAAAAATTATTAGGTAGATGTCTATTATGTAATACATGCCCCAATACTGCATAGTGTAGATTGGGTATAGTTAGATATAGATAGATAGATGTCACATAGCTAGAGAGACAGATAGTTAGATGTAGAGTTAGAGATAGATAATAGAGATGATAGATACAATAGATGATACATAAACAGAAGATAGATAGATGATAGAGTTAGAGATAAATAGGTATAGAAAGATGATAGATATAATAGATGATAGATGATAGAATAAATAGTAGATGATAGATGATAAACAGAAATAGATAATTAGATAGATAGATAGATAGATAGATAGATAGATAGATAGATGATAGATAGATAGGGTCTTATCCTGAGAAAAGCAAAAATATAACAGCAATGGAAATATTAAAAGCTATAGAATAATATTAGGAAGTGATGCTTTCATTAGCATTCTTTCAAAAGACACTTAAAAATTATTTTTTAAGATTTTTTTTTGATGTAGAGCATTTTTTAACTCTTTACTGAATTTGTTACAATATTGCTTCTGTTTTATGTTTTGGGTTTGTTTTTTTCTACTGCAGGGCCTGTGGGATCTTAGCTCCCTGACCAAGGATCGAACCTGCACGCCCTGCAATGGAAGGTGAAGTCTTAACCACTGGACTGCCAGGGAAGTCCCTAAAAATTTTAACCTAGACAAGTGCATCTAATACACCACAAAAGACAGACGTGAGAGCAAGTGTAAGGCCCTGCAAATTCCTAATACAACTCCTGAGTTGTCAAAGAAATATTAAGTTATGAATACACTCAGGACAAAAGTGAGATTAATTGTAGTTTATAGCCCATTAACTAATCAGTATTTATTTGGGAAAAGATCCCAGAGGCTGTCAGCCTTTGTATGGCTGTAAAAAGAGAGCGATATTGGGTAACACTGAGGTAACCCGCTGCACGCTCAAAAATGCCAGAATTGGGACTTCCCTGGTGGTTAAGAATCTGCCTGCCAATGCGGGGGACACGGGTTCGAGCCCTGGTCCGGGAAGATCCCACATGCTGTAGAGCAACAAAGCCCGTGCGCTGCAACTACTGAGACTGCGCTCTAGGGCCCACGAGCCACAACTACTGAGCCTGCATGCTGCAAGTACTGAAGCCTTCGCGCCTACAGCCCGTGCTCCGCAACAAGAGAAGCCACCGCAATGAGAAGCCTGCGCACTGCAACAAAGAGTAGCCCCTGCTCGCCGCAGCTAGAGAAAGCCCACGCGTAGCAACGAAGACCCAACGCAGCCAAAAAATTTAAAAATAATTTTTTTTAAATGCCAGAATTGGTAAGTGTAAAGTGAGGAAAAAATCCCAAACACAGGATGAATCTTAGGGAAATTTCTGGGAGGAAGCAATAAAATATAGGAAACTTAAAAATCATGAAAGGATCACATAGTTCAGAGAATGGGGCAAAAAGAGGCCAACTTAATTTTTCTCTGGATAAGTCTTCAGTTGAGAATGTTGATAGATCCCCCCCTCCCACCAGGGAATTCTATTTCTTATTTTAAATTGAAGCCAATAGGAAAATGGGATTTAGATTTTCCTTTATGACCAACGTTGCTGGAGTACTGCTATGAATTACCCTGGACTGGCCCTCTCGTCCTTTCAAACACACTGTACTCCTGTGCAGCATTGGTGGTATCGTGGTGAGTACAGCAGCCTCCCAAAAAGTATTTTACCCTTCAGCTTCCAAAGGATTCATGATTTGGGTGAAACACTCACATTAACAAGGGAGCAACACTGAATGGAGTTGGAATCCATGCTATCGAAGAAGAAAGGGCAAAAAACTTTGACAGGTCTGGGTTGGGGAGAGGATTGTACATGTATGGTATAGGACTCACCGGTATCCACGTTTCCTCCTTTCCTTGCAGTAAGCCAGCTAAGGGATATTTCCCAGCCCCCTTGCCTTTGGTTGGGGCCATGTGACTGAGTTCTAGCCAATGGAATGTGGCTCGTAGTGACTGTATGCCTCGTCAAGTCCTGTCCCATGATCATCTCAACCCACAACCCTCCAGTCTCTGTTCCCCTTCTACGGCAAACTTGGAGGCCGCTTACTGAAAGATGGCAGCATCACAGGATGGAAGAAGCCTGCATCCTTAAGTCAACATTTGTAAGAGAACTACCCGACCTGCAATGGATTGTGATACGAATGAGAAATAAACTATTACTGTACTGTCATTAAAATCTTGCAGTTATTTTTTAGAGCCTGTGCTCCTTGCTTTCACTGCTATGGAAATCGCTATCTTAAAACGGGATGCCATTGTAATAAAAACATAAATATGTAGCATTAAGTTAGCATTGGGTAGCCCGATGTGAGGAGCCTGGTACCAGAAGTTGAAAAGATGAAAATCTTTATTATGCAGTGGCAAAACATTGGGTAAACTGTGCCTATGTTATCTGGGATAGCAGACCACGATGCTTACTAAGTAGGCATGTCCAGGGGGCACTGGTTAGAAAAGAAACAAAGTGATAGTGTATGTTCTCTGCTACTGGCTGTACTTGGTAGAGCAATACAAGGCAGAGATGAGCTCTGGAGAAGTGGATGGTTTGCAAAGAGAAATAAGAGGGAATGGGGAGAGTAGAAAATTTGAGCCTGAAAGAGGAAAACATCGACTGCTTCTAGATCCCCAATGGCAGAAAATAAGATTGGAAAGCTTTCTAGCAGCAAAGACCCATTAAGACCTAGACTTGGTGAAAAGGTCAGATTAAGGATGACTTTCCCAGTCAAGTCTTGGAGCAACAAGGTAGTTAACTGCTCTCTGAGAAACAGAGAGAGGCACAGGGGAGGGGAAACAAAGAAATAAAGCCAGTTTGAGAACTATTTCTAGGAAAAAACTCTGGGTGTGGTCACTGGCCCACGACACTGACTCGAAGCAAATAGATGAGACTTTGCTAAAATTTTGAGGGACTTTCTTGGGAAACAAACAAAACCCCACATGCCTAGACCTTTACCTGTCATCTTGACAGTTGGAGATGAAAAACAACCTTGCTCCAGGAGGTAAGGGATTGGGAGAATTAAGCAGCTCTCAGGGAAGGCTCACCACCTCCCACCCACAGCATCCACTTCAGATGTGTCCCAGGATGTGTCCCAGGTAAGCAGGAAGAACCTTCTAGAGGGCATAGCCCAGAACATAATGGACAAGAGATTTGAATGAGGGCCTAAGCAAAGAACTTCCCCCACCCCAGGATTAGGGGCCTTTAGAGCACCTGTGGGATCTCGAAATTTCCACAGACCCGTAGCTACTGTGTGTCTTTCATTCTTCCCTTTTCTGAATGTGTGTTTTTATTGTGATGATCTGATCCAGGCTCCTCCATTTGGACTGGAGCCACTCCCAGACCTGAAGGAAAAGACAGACTCACAGGGAGAGCCTGAACTTAGAGCTCAGAGGTGGGCATACTTTGGGTTGCCTTCCTGGGGAGGAATGAACATGTTTTATGTGCAAAAAGAAAGGAGCAAACAGGTATTTGGTGGCCACGAAGGTGGCCTGAACGGAGAATGCCCATGCTCCCTGATCTGTGCTTCTCCCTCTATCCAGGGCACACAGCGAAGTCTATTTTCAAGCCCTCTCACTATGAGGGGCTCTGACCAATGGAATAGGGGTGGAAGTGCTGTATACCAGCCCAGCCCTTAAAATTCTCCTATGCATGATCCTCCATTCTCTCTTCTGTTTTGCAGCCACCTTAAAGCCATTTGTTGAAGACAGTGGTAATACAAGATGGAAGGTCCCTGGGTCCCTGAGTCACCATGTGGAAGAGAACTGTCCAACCCACACTGGATTGTCATGTGAGAAATAAACTTTTGTCTTATTAAGATAGTGCGTTGTTGCCAGAGCAGTGAATTTTACTCACACCAACTAACTAATATAAGGGTAAGGAATGTCTACATTCAGAAAATATACCAAATAGGAAAGGCCATTAGTAAAAAAAAAAAAAAGAAGTCAGAGAAATTCAGAAGGAGAACCGGAAGTAAGTAGGATAAGATAAACTAGGAGAAAAGAGGGATTCAAGAAGCAGCTGCCAATGGTTTGTGATGGTTAATTTTATGTGTCAACTTGGCTAGGCTATGGTACTCAGATATTTGGTCAGTCATTATTCTAGATGCTTCTAGATGTGAAAATGTATTTTAGATGAGATCATTTTAATTAGTAGACTTGAGTCAAGCAGAACACCCTCCATTGTGTGGTGGGCCTTCTCTAACCAGCTGAAGACCTCAAGGGGAAACAGTCTGACTTTTCCCGCGAAAGGGGGAATTCTGCCAGCAGACTGCCTTTGGACTTGAGCTGCTACGTTAACTCTTTCCTGGGTCTCCAGCCTGCTGGCTATTGGTTCTATTTCTCTGGAGATCCCTGACTAATACAGTGTTAAAGCTACAAAATGGTTAAAGAGGGTACAGATTTTGAAAAGCCTATTATATTTGGCAACTAGGAGGAAGGGAGCAATTTCAGTGAGCATTGAGGGCTGAAGCCACATTCTAAGAAGGAAAAGTGGAAGCAACGCCCTAATGCTGGAGAGGAGCTTGGGTGGGGGGGAGGAGGGAAGGGATCAAGGGCACTGGTCGAGGAATTGAGTTTTAGGAGAAAGAGAGTTTTGGGGGGTTCTTTTGCCTGAAGTAGAAAATAGACAGGAGAGTCTGGGGAGCTCCCTAGGAGACTTTGTTCTGAGTAAATCACAGCAGTGCTCAAGAACTGAAGTGGAACAGCCCAAGTGCCCATCAACAGACAACTGGCTTAAGAAGATGTCATATATATGTCATATTCCTCAGCCATAAAAAAGAATGACGTACTGCCATGTGCGGCAACATGGATAAACCTAGAGAATATTCTGCTTAGTGAAGTAAATCAGACAGAGCGAGACAAATATTATACGATATCACTTATATGTGGAATCTAAAAAATAATACAAATGAATCTATATACAAAACAGAAACGGACTCACAGACATAGAAAACAAACTTATGGCTACCAAAAGGGAAAGGGGGCGGGATAAATTAGGGGTATGGGATTAACAGATACACACTACTATCCATAAAATAGGTAAGCAACAAGGATTTACTGTATAGCTCAGGGAACTATATTCAATATCTTGTAATAACCTATAATGGAAAATAATCTGAAATATATATATATATAATACACACACACACACACACACATATATATACATATATAACTGAATCACTTTGCTGTACACCTAAAACTAACACAATATTATAAATCAGCTATACCTCAATTTAAAAAAAGGACTGAGTTGGGACTTTGTACCTTCATTAATACATGAAGTTTCCACCACTAGTGATTCCATTTTTTTTCCTCTAAATGACCTCTGCTCTTTAGCGATTTCCTTTGACTGTCAACATAAGTATGGCGTATGTGCTGCAATCAACTGTCCCCACACCTTCCCCAACCAAACTCAAGTTAAAAACAATATTAAGCAACCTTCTGTAGCCCATCCCACCCTGCCTACCCTGTCTGGTGCTGTCCATGCCTCTGCACTCAAGTCCCAGCTGAGCCACATCCTAACAGTTCCATAATCTGGTCTCTCAGGGGGAGTTATGCCAGTTGACCCTGGGTTCACCCCTCTGGCTGTTGATAGAAATTGCCTGAAAACAGCTGAAATTACAGCTGAAAACTCTCACCCAAAGGCTGGTGTAATTTCTAGGACATCTGGTCTCCTCCCTTCTTCATCTGTGATCTGTGATCTTGACCTCGATCCCACAGTCCTTTTGGAGCAAGAGTTCATCCTCTGAACCTCTTCAGGGCTGGGTCCAGCTCTGCTCACCCAGGGTCCATCTACAGCCAGACACCAGTATATTTCATTTCTCTGCTGATGCATCTGCATTACCATAGCAACACATACATACATCCTCCAATCCCAAGGGGTCTAGGTGGTGGGAGAGGATCCTCCCACATACAAGTTTAGGACCTTTTTCTCACCAGACATCTTGGACCTAGTCAACTAAAGAAAGCATGGAGAAAAACCAAGGGTCATTTGTCTATTCTCTCTTTGACAAATATTTGAGCAGCTTCTGTGAGAGGCAGGGTGGTGCACCGTGGCTAAGGACAAAGGCGCTGGATTCGGCCTCCCTGGGTTCAAATCCCAAGATCTCCACTTACTAGCTACGTGACACTAAGCACAATATCTATCTTCTGAAAAATTAGGACTATAATGGTGCTTATCTCATAGGGCTGCTAAGACAATTAAATTAATTAATACATAGGTAAACCACCTAAAGGATGCTTCACGGGTGGCTAACTCCCTGGTGTTTACAAAGCAGCCTACTGATCCATGCCACAGTCTGGGAGACTGAGGCTCATGTGGCAGACTTGGAATCCAGATTGAAAGCCCCAGGAGTACCTCGTGACTACTACCAGGTAGGCAAAATCCTCTCTGAACCTCAGTCTCTTCACCTGTAAAATGGGCAGTAGGTTCCTGGCTCCCCCTCTCAAGGCCATGGTGAGGTTCTGCTGAGATCACAGAAAGAATGCACTCTGTGAACTGAAACTTGCCATTGGGAAGGGGAGGAGATTAGAGAGAGCTGAGCATCTCCCTCTCTGACTGGCTGGGATTTGTGAATGGGGCGGGGGCCAGGGGTGGCTGTCCTTGGCCCCTTCTCAGCTCCCAGGCTTAGGAGAAAGTTTCTCTGCCCCTTTGGCCTCACCTACTTTACTCCAAGGGCCAAATGGGGGTGGGCGTGGAGGTGCGGAGATGTGGGAAAGGGGCTGATGTAGCAATGGAAAGAGGCCAGGCCAGGTGGTCCCCACTGTGTGGTCCGTCTCCCCCTGCCCCGTCCTGCCACCATGGCCATCACGCCTCAGCACCATTACTTGTTAAATTGTTGTCTTTCCTCACAGGATGCAACCTCAGGGAGTCCGGGACACTGTGGAATGTTCCCCACACTCCCGCTCCCGGAGGAGGGCCTCGGACGAGAGAGTCACCACTCCTTTGCCTGAGGCCCGTTTCCCTCAGATGTCACTGTTTATACCAGAGGCCTCTCCAGGAACAAAGTCACAGAAGTTGGGAGCGCTCAGGGCCCAGTGTTCTCCTGCAGAAAACCGAGGCTTGGAGACATGGAGTGGCCGCCCAAAGTCACTCACCCAGAGTGGCAGAGCTGGCCTGACCAACCGTCTGGGTCTGCCCCGGACCGAGGGATGTGGGACTTTCGGTGCTAAAACGGGGACAGTCCCAGGCAGTCCGGAGGACGGGAGGGGCTGAGGCCGGAACCCGGGGATCCTAACTTTTCCAGTCCCTCTACCCCGCAGATGGGTGAGGAAAAGGTCCAGGGCGAAAATCGAGAGCCCCCAGCCACCAGGCGGCCCCCACCGCGCGAACGATTGCTCTGGAAGAGCCCTCCTTGAGCCCCCAATCCCCAGTGCAGCGGCGCCCGGAGGCGGTCGGTGGGCGGGGCTCGGGGCCTTCCCCGCTCGAGGGGACTCCGGGGGGGCCTTGCGGGGCGCGGGGGCCCGCGGCGGCACAAAGAGGCCCGGCCGCGGCACTTTTGAAAAGAGCGAGGAAGTTGATCTGGGCCGGGGCCCAAGGAGTGACGAGGAGGGAGGGAGGGCGGGCGCGCGGGGCCGGGGGCGGCCGCAGCCCTCGCCTCGCCCGCCTCCACGGGAAGCGCGGCGGCGGCGGCATGGGCGACGGGGCGCGGCGCCCCCAGCCTGCGACCCCGCGGACCCTCCTCTCGGCGCGCCCCC
>NW_006792985.1:3112933-3117136 GCF_000442215.2 Lipotes vexillifer | reverse complement strand
TCCTCTCGGCGCGCCGCCTCCGCAGCCGGGGCTCCGGCGGGACTCCGGCTCCGAGCCCCACTCCCGCGGGCGGCGCGTAGGGCGGCGATCGACCCGTGCCCTCCCGCGACCCGGCGGCTTCAGCCCGGGTCGCACGGCCGCCGAGCCGCCTCCGGCGGGGCCCTCCCGAGGCCCCGGAGCGGGGACCATGAAAGGTAAGCCCGCCCGCGCGCGGGAGTTCCGAGGCGAGCCCCTGCGGGACCCCTCACCCTGCCCGGGCGCGGTGGGCACCTCTCTCTGCGGGCGGGCGAGGACCGGAAGACTCACCCGGTAAGAAGTGCGTGCGCTTCTCTTTCGTATCCTCCGGAGAAAGGTATTGGGAAGACAGAATGGAGCCCTGAAGTCCAGAGGCAAGGGAGAGGAGAGGGAGGATGCAGATGTGCTCAGCGTCCATCGCTCTTTCCCGAAAAGCCGTTGTAAATCCAGAGAAGTATCTGATCCCTTTAACCTGTCAGCACAGAACGATGTTACCAGCCCAACCTTCTACCAGCATCACCGCATCCGGAGGCCCCATCTCAGAGGCTGCTGCGGCCCTCACCTAGCCTTTTGCCCAGCGCCAGGTCCAGGACTCTCCTCTGGGAACTTCCACCCTTTCCCCAGGAGAGACCTACCGTGTCTGGGTTTCTCAGCCCAGGCGCAGCCCTTCCTGACCTCTGAACCCTGGCTGACCGTCCTCTGACCTCCTGGGCGCAGAGCAATAGGGGGAGAGCAGTGGTGCAGGCCTGAGCTCTCCCCAGGCCAGTGGGCATCACCACAGTGGTCCTTGCAGCCAGTTCTTGGGATGGAAACAAGAACCAAACTTGGTCCCTGATGCTCAGCCCTGGGCCTGGTTTACTCGAGGCCCGGGAGAGTGCACCCCTGGTCTTCACGGTCACTCTCAGGCTAAGGGAGAAGCAGGCTTTGGAGTCATACTGTGGGACAGGGAACATCGGGGTTTTGATGCTCCCTCACCTGCTTTACGATAATCCTTCAGATAGCTTAACTGAATGTTGCAACGGTAAAGGACTTCCGGGGTCATCCGCAGGGCTTCCGCTGTGCCGTCAGGCGGCGTTGGCGTTGGCGAAGCCACTTCATTTGCATAGAAGGGTTTGAGGGTTCCTGTGAAGAAAAGGCTCCACGGGTAAACCTCTGATGGATCACAGCCTCCATGTTGTATAGTTGCGGAAACTGAGGCCCAAGCAGGTAGGACCAGCGTCATGGGTGTGTCACCTGTGCAGTCCCCCAGGGGCCCAGGGCGCCACATGAGGTTCAGTGCTCTGCTGTCGCTGTCTGGAAATTATTAATAATTTTTTAACAAGGGAGCCCAGCAGTTTATTTTGCACTGGGCCCCGCAAATTACGTTGCTGAGACTGTGGATGAGAGAAGGGACTTGCTTGAGATTCACAGCTCGTCCGGGGGACCTGCCCAGGGCTCCTGACTTCCAGGCCAGTGTGCTTGCTAATGCATACATGCCTCTTCCTTCCCTCCGGCCTCTGGTCCCTCTGTCTGTGCTTCCCGGTGGCCTCACCACGTCTTGATCTATCTGGGACGAAGCAAGCAAGTTATCATCAGCCCCAGGGAGTTCCCTTAGCAGCAGAGAGGAGCCTCACTCACCAGGTTCCTGCTCTCAGCTACCACGTCTGTGCAGTGTCCTGTGCCCAGGCAGCGGTCCCGGGGCAGGTCATTACCAGAAGCCTCTGAAAGGTCTGAGGCCACATCTCACCACAGGCTTGGGGCCCACGCTGCTCTGGACCTTGATGGTGACGGTAAGAGGCTGCACATTCTCAGAGTGGTTTGGCTCCGCCAACATTCCAGAAGAGCTCTTTGGGGGAAAACAGACCGGGGAAAAGCCAGGCAGGGCCGAAGTCCCCTGAAACGGAGGAGACACCCAGCTCCCGGGAAGGGAGTCAGGAACACACGGCCCGCCTTTCTGAAACTCAGTGAGGCAAAGCGACTCCTCTAAGCGGCGGAGGAAGGAGCTGGTGTGAACAGGTATTGAGAGGAGGTCTGTGAGGAGGACCGGCTGAAGCAGGTCATCAGGTCCCAGCGTCTTCCTGGCCTGCTGACTGGGAGGCTATGGGCTCTGAGCAAGAAACCCATGTTCTGCCCCTCTCACTCCTTTTCCCTCACACAGCAGCCTCACCGCCACCTGGGGCCGAATTCCTGTCCGCTGACGCCTTCAGGGCAGCTCTTGTGTGTTTTTCCCCCACTTTTGGGAAACCTTCTAGGATCTTCCATAACCTCCCAGGGCCCGGGCCGCAGAGCTGCGGGGAAGGCGGGGTTGATTCCCAGCCCACCTCCCTGCAAGGTCTCCTCTCATCCTCCCCGGGGGCCAGGAAGAGCCACCCCCTCTACCTGAGATGGAAAAGCCAGGGCAGGCAGTCAGTATTTGGCCTTGGGGGCATCTGTGGAGTGTGAAGAATCAGGATTTTTTTTACCCACGTGGAAAAAAATAAAGTGCCCAGAAGAGCGGGCTGCGCCTTCCAGGATGGCCCTTCCCCAGGGGAAGCTGGCTTCAGACTGTCCTCCGAGGGCCGCACCAATCTGAGAAGTATATCTGCTGGCAAAGATTCACTATCCCCACTCAAAGCAAAACACGGTGGTGTTATGTTTTGTGGAGGTTGGCGGGGACGATACTTAAACAAGAAAACAGGTCTGCTAAGGCGCGCTGCCACCAGTGGCCAGGCGCCAGGGCCCGCTCTGCCAGCCAAGCTGTTTCCACCCTGAGGCAACTCCTGCCCACCTGCCCACTGGCTGGCAGCCGGGCCTCCCAGGCAGCCGCATCTTTTGATGCAAGCAGGGCCCAGCTCCGGGTCCAGCCCCTCTCACACCTGAGGGGCACGCAGCTGCCACCATCCCATGGTGATGGGCCCACCTTGGAGCTGCCCACTGGTTTGTCTGAGCCATTAACAGCCACCTGTGGAATTGTTCCCACATCTCCAATGAGAGGGTCCTGTCATGAGATCCCTCCCAGACATGTGAGTCACCCCTCCAGAAGTGGCCTGGTTCCCTGCAAAGACGACTGATTTGAGAGTCAAGGACAGAGGCTCCAGTCCTGGCCCCACATGAGGCTCTGGTCAGTGTTTCCCTCTCTGGGCCTCGTTCCCCTGCTGGGTGGTCCCTGAGAACCATCTTGCTCTGATGCACTGTGACTCAGCCCAGGAGCTCTGGGCCTGAGAGCCACGTAGGGAGCGGAAGTGACTTGGTAAAGAGATGCTTGGAAGTGGGCCTACCTCATGGACCACTATGTCCCTGGGAGACTTGGCCTCAGCTGCCATGGACGGGCAGAGCCACACCCTGCTGTTCCCCAAACCTGGGGGAAATGACCCCTCCCCACGGAATCGGGGAGCAGTGCCCACAGTCCACAGGCAAAGGGCAGGCAGGAGAGCAGGGGGTCTCAGAAAATAGCAGAAAATCTACCTCTTGTAACTTGGCAGGGGGGATATATCCACTCATGAATGTGCAGACTCCTTCCCTTTTGGAAGCCTGACCTCCATCCCCAGACCTTGGGACACTGGAGGGAGCCTGCGACTAGAAGGGGCTGACACGGCAAAGGCGCATAGAGCCAATAAGCGGCCCGATGCGGGCAAGGGGTGCCCTGGGGCTCAGATGTTGGAGATCAGCTCCAAACAGACACACACACACACACACACACACACACACACACACACACACACGTGTGCACACACACAAGCTGGTCACCTTGCCATCCAGCTGGGGTGATTTTAATAACTGAAGACTCCACCCCAAAGCTAATTTGGGAACAAGGACAAAGAATTCTACTTCTCAGTAGATGTTGGTGGACAGCTTGGCAGTTTTCGTGAAGGACAGGCAGCTGTGCTGGGTGTTCCAAGTACAGAGTTGGCAAGTACAGCAGCATGATGGACCATGTCACTCATATATTCACTGTCTGTGTTTTGATCATGTTGAATTTAGTGTGTGTGTGTGTGTGTGTGTGTGTGTGTGTGTGTTGTGAGCACTGAGCCCAAGGTTGAGCCTAGCCCTGTCACACACCAGCTTTGTCACTTGGTAACTACGATGAAGTCATTGGTGCTCCTTGACCCTCAGTCTCATCTGCAAGTAGACTGTATGTTCTTTGAAGTTCTTTCCAGCTCTGACATTCTCCTCTAATGTTTTTCCTTTTGTGAGGGTATGTATTTTTCTTTTTTTTTTTTTTTTTTTTTT
>NW_006792985.1:3099334-3112827 GCF_000442215.2 Lipotes vexillifer | reverse complement strand
TCTCACCGTTGTGGCCTCTCCCGTTGTGGAGCACAGGCTCCAGACGCGCAGGCTCAGCGGCCATGGCTCACGGGCCCAGCCGCTCCGCGGCATGTGGGATCTTCCTGGACCAGGGCACGAACCCGTGTCCCCTGCATCGGCAGGCGGGCTCTCAACCACTGCGCCACCAGGGAAGCCCGGTATGTATATTTCTATCTATCTGTCTATCTATCCACATTTTTCCCCCAGACTAAGACTGTCATGCCCACAGGGTAGTATCCAAGTGTGAGTTTCATGAGTGTGAGGACCCTGGCTGCCTTTTTCTTGTCTCACTCTTGCACAAGGCCTGGCACTTAAGAGGTGTCCGTTATATTTGTTCAGTGGTTACATCTGAGTCCCCCACTGGGCTGAAATCCTTAAAGGCAAGGATACCCCATGGTGTCCCCAGAACCTAACACAGGTATTTGGTAAAGATTCATGCTTCTATTTAACCAGCAATTTTTTTTTTTTTTTTTTTTTTTTTTACCAACTGCCAAGTGCCTGGGTTTGTGTGTCTATGTCTGTCTAACGGCCAAAAAAGATGCAGAGAAGGGCTTAGAGTTTGGACACTGTCCTTTCTCTCCAGGAGCGCACCCTTTCCTGGGACACTTACGACTTGTGCCCAAATCATTCAAAAAAAAGTCTGAAAGTGGTAAGTGCATTAAGAGAGGTCCCAAGGAGAGAGTTTGGGTGTCATTGGTCCTTTTCCCGTCTCTCCTCCTTTGCTGCTCCACCTCTGGAAGAGTCTGTGATCTCAGCCGTGGACTCCCATTCCTTGAACAGTCCCACCTAGTCTCAAGGATATGATACACGGGACAGGCTGGTTATACCGGATTTAATCCTCTGAGCCCCAGACCCTTACCTGACAGTGTCCTAAACGTCTAGCTGGAGACCTGCAGACACTCCTTTAAGGTGCAGATGGGATGCCTTCACATCCAACCGAACCCAGTTTAAATAGTGGTTATTCTGGGATGTTGCCCCACACCTTTCAGTCAGCAAACAAGTATCAATACCCACTTTGGGGGAGGAAGCGGCTAGTCTAAAGGGGAGCAAGGATGCCCTCCGGTGGAGACAAAACATACACACTTAAGAAGAGAACCGGGGCTTCCGGGGTGCCACAGTGGTTGAGAGTCTGCCTGCCGATGCAGGGGTTGCGGGTTCGTGCCCCGGTCCAGGAAGATCCCACATGCCGCTGAGCGGCTGGGCCCGTGAGCCATGGCCGCTGAGCCTGCGCGTCCGGAGCCTGTGCTCCGCAAATGGGAGAGGCCACAACAGTGAGAGGCCCGCGTACGGCAAAAAAACAAAAAACGAAGAGAACCAAGTAAGCAAGGGGGATGATAAGAAGGAACCAGGGAGTGGTATATACAGTAGATTGTATAGGAATCCCCAGAAAGAAAGAGCCTTTCAAGTTGGGGCAGGTCGGGAAGGCTTTAGGGAGGAGTAGAGGGTGAACAAGATTTGGATGGGGTCATCCCAGAGACAGCAGGAGCAGGAAGCATGTCGGTGAAAGCTGGGCACTGTCGTTGGGTGTGTTCACCGGTGATGGGAGAGAGATTTGCCTGGAGACCGAGGGTTGGCAGAGAAATGCAGGGAGCCACAGGACCGGGAGGCCGTGAGTGCCACGCCAAGGACTCCCGCTGGGTCCTGTTGACTCCTGTTGACTTTGGAGAAGCCCTAGAAGGGTTTGTCAGGATATGGCTTGGTTGCTCCTTCTCTAATGACCTTCCCCCATGTTGGGAAATCTCTACTTTCAGAGAAAGCAATGAGGGAAGAAGAAAATGCGCCTGTAACAGAGCCAAGAGGAGCGGTTGGGGACACCGGGGGACAAGGAGGATGTAATGTAATGGAAACCGAGAGGAGAAAGTTCCAAGAAGGAGAAAATGGTCAACAGTGTGACTGTTGATGGACAGGCTTAGCTAAGGGTTATTTGATTCTGAAAAAAGTAGGCTGCAGAAACCTAGAGGGGAGTGGGTGGATCTGAGGCAAAGGCACAGGAAGACCTCGTGTTAGAGAAGTTTCAGGAAAAGGGAGCTAAGGAGCTGAAGTAAGGAGCGGGGCCAGGCGTGAATGGTTTCTCGAGGTGGTGCTGGCCTGCCCATTGGAAGGTGGAGGGAGAGAAGAGAAGGGGAGATGGTGGCCGGGGATGAAGGAGATAGGAGTGGCTGAGCTTTGCTGTAGAAAGAAGAAAGGCTAGGACTTCCCTGGTGGTCCAGTGGGTGAGACTCCGCGCTCCCAATGCAGGGGGCCCGGGTTCGATCCCTGGTCAGGGAACTAGATCCCACATGCAGCAGCTAAGACCCGGAGCACCCTAAATAAATAAATAAATCTTTTTTTAAAAAGAAGAAAAGCTGTCTTTATGGGGGCCCCAGGAAGGATGTAGACGTAGGCTCTTTGCATTCCTAGTTGCATTTAATCTTTTTACCATATATCCCCATTATAAAAATTTTGAAAAATTCAGAAAACGAAAAAAAAAAATCGCACTCACCTGAACTCCTACCCCTCAGAGATAATTGACAAGATTTGGAAGAGAGTTCTTCCAGAAATCCTTCAGTGTCTATTTGCACATGGATTTTTTTCACAAAAGTAAGATTATACTACTAATAACATGGCTTATTCTATGTATGTATTTATAAAATTCAGCAATAGAACCTGCGGGTTCGTGCCCCGGTCCAGGAAGATCCCACATGCCGCTGAGCGGCTGGGCCCGTGAGCCATGGCCGCTGAGCCTGCGCGTCCGGAGCCTGTGCTCCGCAAATGGGAGAGGCCACAACAGTGAGAGGCCCGCGTACGGCAAAAAAACAAAAAACGAAGAGAACCAAGTAAGCAAGGGGGATGATAAGAAGGAACCAGGGAGTGGTATATACAGTAGATTGTATAGGAATCCCCAGAAAGAAAGAGCCTTTCAAGTTGGGGCAGGTCGGGAAGGCTTTAGGGAGGAGTAGAGGGTGAACAAGATTTGGATGGGGTCATCCCAGAGACAGCAGGAGCAGGAAGCATGTCGGTGAAAGCTGGGCACTGTCGTTGGGTGTGTTCACCGGTGATGGGAGAGAGATTTGCCTGGAGACCGAGGGTTGGCAGAGAAATGCAGGGAGCCACAGGACCGGGAGGCCGTGAGTGCCACGCCAAGGACTCCCGCTGGGTCCTGTTGACTCCTGTTGACTTTGGAGAAGCCCTAGAAGGGTTTGTCAGGATATGGCTTGGTTGCTCCTTCTCTAATGACCTTCCCCCATGTTGGGAAATCTCTACTTTCAGAGAAAGCAATGAGGGAAGAAGAAAATGCGCCTGTAACAGAGCCAAGAGGAGCGGTTGGGGACACCGGGGGACAAGGAGGATGTAATGTAATGGAAACCGAGAGGAGAAAGTTCCAAGAAGGAGAAAATGGTCAACAGTGTGACTGTTGATGGACAGGCTTAGCTAAGGGTTATTTGATTCTGAAAAAAGTAGGCTGCAGAAACCTAGAGGGGAGTGGGTGGATCTGAGGCAAAGGCACAGGAAGACCTCGTGTTAGAGAAGTTTCAGGAAAAGGGAGCTAAGGAGCTGAAGTAAGGAGCGGGGCCAGGCGTGAATGGTTTCTCGAGGTGGTGCTGGCCTGCCCATTGGAAGGTGGAGGGAGAGAAGAGAAGGGGAGATGGTGGCCGGGGATGAAGGAGATAGGAGTGGCTGAGCTTTGCTGTAGAAAGAAGAAAGGCTAGGACTTCCCTGGTGGTCCAGTGGGTGAGCCTCCGCGCTCCCAATGCAGGGGGCCCGGGTTCGATCCCTGGTCAGGGAACTAGATCCCACATGCAGCAGCTAAGACCCGGAGCACCCTAAATAAATAAATAAATCTTTTTTTAAAAAGAAGAAAAGCTGTCTTTATGGGGGCCCCAGGAAGGATGTAGACGTAGGCTCTTTGCATTCCTAGTTGCATTTAATCTTTTTACCATATATCCCCATTATAAAAATTTTGAAAAATTCAGAAAACGAAAAAAAAAAATCGCACTCACCTGAACTCCTACCCCTCAGAGATAATTGACAAGATTTGGAAGAGAGTTCTTCCAGAAATCCTTCAGTGTCTATTTGCACATGGATTTTTTTCACAAAAGTAAGATTATACTACTAATAACATGGCTTATTCTATGTATGTATTTATAAAATTCAGCAATAGAACCTAGATATCTTCCCTAGGCAGTAAGTATAGATCTGCATTCTTTTTTATTGGCTGCATAATATTCCATAGTATGGCTTTACAATAATTTATTTAACCAATCTCTTATCAATGGGCATTTAAGGTATATACATTTATCCTCATGTTTATCATAGCACACGGTGATAATCTTTACATCTCCATCTTTGCCTAGTGGTATACGTATCCCCTTAGGAAAAAAATTCCTACAAGGGGGTTGCTGAGTGAAAAGGCATGCTCTTTTGAAGTTTGGCTATCATCAAAAAGAACACAAATAACACATGTTGGTGAGTACATGGAAAAAAGGGAGCCCTTGCGCACTTTTGACAGGAATGTAAATTGGTGCAGCCACTATAGAATACAGTGTGGCCGTTCCTCAAAAAACTAAAAATAGAGCTACCATATGATCCAGAAATTCCACTCCTGGGTATATATCCGAAAACCCCCCACTAATTCAAAAAGATATATGCACCCCAAAGTTCATAACAGCATTATTTACAATAGTCAAGATAAAGAAACAACCTAGGTGTCTGTCAACAGATGAATGGATAAAGAAGATGTGGTACATACACACACACACACACACACATATATACACAATGGAATATTACTCAGCCATAAAAAAGAATGAAACTTTGCCATTTGCAACATGGATGGACTGCGAGGGTATTACGCTGAGTGAAATAAGTCAGAGAAAGACAAATACTGTATGATATCACTTATATGTGGACTCTAAAACATACAGCAAACTAGTGACTATAGCAAAAAAGAAACAGACTCACAGATATAGAGAACAAGCTAGTGGTTACCAGTGGGGAGAGGGAAGGGGGCAGGGGCAAGACAGGAGTAGGAGATGAAGAGGTACAAACTACTTGTATAAAACAAGCTAGAAAGATATATTGTACAGCACAGGGAATATAGTCAGTGTTTTATAGTAACTATAAGTGGAATATAATCTTTAAAGGTTGTGAGTCACTATGCCGTACACCTGGAACTTATATAATATTGTACGTCAACTGTGCTTCAATCAAAAAAAAGTGAAGTTTGTAAATAGAGTCCACACTATGCTCCCAGGGCACGAGGGCCCATCTCCACACACCCTCATCTACACTGGGTTTAAGGGGTAGGCACCTGGAGGAAGTTAGGGCAAGACGACGAGCTTAAACCTAATGCATTTGATCTTTTCAGAAAGGGAGGTAGTGAGCTCAGCTTTGGAGCATGAGGTGGGCTGAGAAGAAGAGGAATAGTGGGTGAGGATGCAGATGGGAAGATCTGACCCAGACACCAGTGTCTGACGTGCCCCCACGGGGCTGGGCCCCCAGTGCAGTGCAGAGAGAAAGGGCTGGGGAGTGAAAGGCACCAGGGCCAGGAGAGAAAGCTAAAGGCTCCCGGGAGCCGAGGGTGATCCTGGGGTCCAGACTGACTGCCTGCGAGAAGCAGGAGTATAAAGACTTAGTGCAGGGGATTAGGAAAAACAGCGGGAGAGGGTGCAAGAAGGGAGCTTGCGATCATGCAGACAGAACAGCAGTTAGGTTTACCCCAGAGGGTGTGCAGGCTGAGCTGCGGCCAACGTGGAGATGAGACCTACAGATTCCAGGTCAAGGAGCCCTGCGGTCTAGAGACCCAGTGGGCTTTCAACATGTTCCCTCCATCAAAGCTGGTGGCGGGAGACAGGATGAAGAAATCACCGAATCCAGGTGATGTACTTATCCAGAACAGCATTCCCCAATGTGGGTGCACCTCTGACTACCAGTTCCACTGGATTTAATAGATCATTGTTTTCAAGAATGGCAAGAAATTCTACGGTGAAATAAGTTTGAGAGACACAGAATCAAACACAGATAGGGGATGGGCTTTTCTTGCAGAACTTTTCAAAATTTGTACTATGTTAATGTGAGTCTCGAGAGGGTGATGGAAAATGCAGCATTTTCCAGGTTTACTTGATCAAAGAACCCCTTTTCACAAAGAATATTTTGAACTAGTGCCCTGTAGGACGTGTTTTTGAAAACTGAACTTGAAAGTTGGAAAGTGGTTCTGAGAGTGACAGGCATTAGGAAAGAGAGATAAATGACAGCAGCAAATTCAAGCGGGATAGAAAAACAATCCTAATAAAAATGGCTGTTACTACCATTTATCAAGTATTTGCTATGTACCAGGTACTTTTTGTATGCTGTCTCATTTTCACAGCAGCTCTGTGCAGGAGATGGTATTCTCACTATTTTGCACATGGAGCCCGGAGAGGGGGAAGGGGAATCCCCCTGCAAGGGAAAACATGACTGGAAGTGGTGAAAAGCAGAGAGTGAGGGGTTTGAAGGCCCAGACGTAACAATCAAGATGAAGAAACTCATGATTCCCACCCCTCCCACCCTACTGGGTTTGTGGGGTTCAGGATCGATGGAGGAGCTGCTGTCTCCACAGAGGAGACCATTGTGTATGTGATGGGGGAGGGTTAAGGTCTGTTGTACTGAGTGAATAGCCGGGGTTCTCTTCTCAAATAGAGGTTATACAACCCCTTGAAGGGGTACAGTCATCCCTCTATATCTGCGGGGGATTGGTTCCAGGGTCCCCCACGGATACCAAAATCCGAGGATACTCAAGCCCCTTAAATAAAATGGCATGGTATTTGCATATAACCCACACACATCTTCCCACAGACTTTAAATCATCTCTAGATTAGTTATTACACCTAATACACTGTAAATGCCAGTGTAAATGTAAATGGTTGTAAATACACTGTAAATGCTATGTAAATAGTTGCTGGTCACTCAGCAAGTTCAAGTTTTGCTTTTTGGAACTTTCTGGAAATTTTTTTCCAAATATTTTCTAACCGCGGTTGGTTGAATCCGCAGATGTGGAACCCACGAGTACGGGTTGGCATTTGGAGTTGTCGCAGATAACCAGGGATTGCTACTGGCATTCAGTGGGTCAGAACGCCAGATGTCTGCTCGGCGTGGGTAAATCCTGTCTAATGGAGACCTGTGCCATTCAAATGCCAAGAGTGCCCCAGTTAGAATACTGAGGGCAAGAAAGGGGAGGAAAGTCATTTAGGATAAAGAGGGAGATCGCCCACAACCTCTGTGGTTACAGAAACCGTGGAAGGCAGCAGATGCTGGGGGCTGGGGGCTGACCCTGAGGATGCAGGCAGAGGTGGCAGCAAGGAGAGGAAATGCCTGTCCCAAGAGCATCGAATGTGGATTTTAGGAATGAAGGAGCAGAAAAGAGGCGACTGTCACAGGGGAGCAAATCATGACACCTTGACGAGCAGGAGAATCTGAAAGGGAAGGACCAGATCATCAGAGCAGAGAGGGACAGACTGATTCCCATCCGAATATAAACGTACCCTCAGCGGAAGCTTGTGGGGAGGGGGTCATGGCAGAAGGGTTCCAATGAAAACAGTTTTGCCACCTTAATTATAGCATTCTCTGACCATAAACTGCAATTATTCTGCAACTTTAAATATAGCATTGGCTCCTGAGAAGACTCCGAAATCTTTATTTTTACTGACCCAATTGGCTGTTTTGAAAACCCACTCTGTGAACGCTAGAAGATAATCATCAAAATATGTTCCTTGAAGTTCCCAGAGAAAGACCTTTTATTCAGTTCCTCGAATCTCTCCCCGCTTGCTGACTCTGATGGAAGACTGCAGTCCCTGAAAGGATAAAGAGTGAATCAACACCGCATTTTCAGTCAAACCAAAAGCTGGATTCTGCGACCACAGTTGAGTTAGCAGTCGGTTAACAGGTCGGGGCTACTTTCCACCTCCAGAGGGACAAGTGAACCCGGCTCAGCCCCAGCAGAGCCTGAAGTCATGCCCAGCCATGTGCCGACTCCGGCACCTTCAAATCAAACCCTCTACAACGTGGCTCTGTGGGAGCTGAGGCTTGAGAAAAACAAGGGAGTTCCCTTGTGGCTGCCTTTCTGATGCCGTAGGTATGGGAGAAAGAGAGTTTCTTTCAAGTCTCCAGTGGTTGCCACTATTTTATGAGTCTGGGCTTGCAGTGCTGTCTTTGAAGGTTAATTTTTTTTTTTTTTTTTTTAAGCCCTTTTCTCTTTCAAATGTTCTCTTCTCTTGGCTTCAGTGGCAGTTTTTTCCTTGTTTTGAAGGTTTATTTTTTTTTTTTTTTTTTAATTCACTGCCTGGAATTTGGGTAGAGATCGCTAGCTGAAGAGTGGGGCCCGGCTGTGCCTCCAGTAGGTCATTCATGGGCCTGGCTTCTTCATGACAGGGATGAGAATGCTCCCTCGTGACAGCTCCAATCCCTTGGGGCCTCTGGAACAGGGGAGGCTGAAACTGGCTCACAGAGTCTTCGATGTTTGCTACCCAGAGCAGCAGGCTGTCCCGAGCTTGTCTCAAGAGAGGGGTTTTCCTGAATACTTAAGGTTCCAGGCTTTACCCTAGCTTTGCCGGTGCCCTTTCCCAAGCCCACCCCCTCCTGTCCCAGTGGCCTTTCTCCTGGAATCAGCAAAATGAAAAAAAAAGAAGAGCACAGAAAGAGAGACAGAGAGAAGGCAACAGAGGCTACTGCTCCCAACTGCTCACAACTGTGGCGACATCTTCAACCATTCCAGGCACCTGGCAGCCCACACTGACATGCAGGTCTTCCCAGTTTTCAGCATGTCAAGAAGTGCTCAGTTTCATGGATGGTTTATGTATGATGCAGGAAGGAACCACAGCCTGATTTGAGAGGGCCGTAAAAATGCTGGTGGTATTCTAAAGTGATTAACTGAACACATGGAAAAAATTAACCACCACCCCCCACCAAAAAGGGAGGCCTTTTAGCTTTAGGAGAGGAAAATCATATCCCTTGTTCCAGCTCTGGGAAAGGGAGGGGAAGAAGATGCTAAATTTTGCTGCACCGCCCCCAACCTAGCCTTTCGTTCCTTTTCAATCCAAACATTAGGCCCCTCCCTGTATATTCATTTTAAGTCTCTGCTGCTTTAAGCCTTTGCATTCTCAATGCATCAGGACTTCCCAACACTCCCTAGCCATGGAGAACTCTAAGAATAAACCATATTTAAACCATATTTTAAATCATTAATCTTTTTTTTTTTTTTTTTTTTTACGTGGGCCTCTCACTGTTGTGGCCTCTCCCGTTGTGGAGCACAGGCTCCAGATACGCAGGCTCAGTGTCCATGGCTCACGGGCCCAGCCGCTCCACGGCATGTGGGATCTTCCCTGACCAGGGCCCAAACCCATGTCCCCTGCATTGGCAGGTGGACTCTCAACCACTGCGCCACCAGGGAAGCCCCGCCCACTGATATTTTTTAAAAGGATGTGAAACTACCTATTGAAAGAGCACACCATATAACTGACTATCCGTGCAGAATAACCAACGACCGGGGCACGAACCCGCGTCCCCTGCATCGGCAGGCGGGCTCCCAACCACTGCGCCACCAGGGAAGCCCCAGTAAACCCATCTTTTATGAACACCCACTATGAGGTCAGCCCTGTGCTGAAAGAGGCTGAGGGGAGATTTCCTGACCTCACGGGGATGACAAACCACTGGCAGGCCAGACGTGTAAACAGATGCTGAGCCTGGATGGAAGAGGCCTTTCCGAGCTCTGTGGCCTGTCTGCGCTGGGTGTGTGTAACTCTGCAAGCACTCTGTATGTGCATTTGCATCTTGCTTCAGATCCCTGGGCATTTCGGAGCCTCTAACTAGCTGACAGATCACTTAACCTCTGCCAGCCTTTGTAACATGACAGGTGGGCTCTGTGACTTGTAAGTTCCCTTCCCACTCCCTCTCTCTGAAAGCTCTGGAAAGCTGGGGCACCCAACACTAAGTCACATGGCCCCAGAAGGCACGGGAACAGGCAGCATGGGAGATGCGGAGGGGGGTGGAAAATTCTTTTTCTGTCTCTGCTGACCCCACTTGGTCCAGTGCAAGGGGAGAGTACAGATCCTGTCCCATCAATCATCCTCTCATCAGTCATAGCCCCTGTTCCTCAAGCCCAGCTCTTCTCAATTCTTTATGCCTGTTTCCTCATCCTTCCTCTGACTGGCTCAGTCTTGGTGTAATGCGAGTATAATGAGTGCGTGCTTACACAGGGTTTGGCTTCTAAGAGCCTCACAAAGCTTTGGATTATGTCCTCGTTCAGTTGAACAAGGCTGAAGTGGAACAGTTGCTATAGCGTTCCAGCCATAGGTAAATTAGGGGTCCCCAGGGTCCGTGGCTCAGCGCTAGTAAACAGGAAGTTGGAAGGATTAGAAAGAGAAGATCTCTTTGGGGATGGGACCCGGGGAGGGGGGGCGGCGGGGAGAGGTGGGGCTGTGAGTTATGGAGCTGTGACGTCAGCAAAGGGAAAAAGGGAATAGGGCCAAACATTTGCCAAGCCGCTCATCTAAAGAGAGCTGAGATCGCGCTGGCCATCATTCCCCTTCCCACGGGCGGCTCCGCAAAGTACCGGACGGGTCTCGGTGAATTCTCACTTGCTAATGACTGCCAATCTAGGGGCTTTCGGTGGGAGAGCAGAGTTATGACAGAGCTGTGTGCTTTCCGAGGGGGTGTTTGCTGAAAGTTGGTGGCCATCTTGCTTGATTTAAGTCTTCCCAGATTCCCTGCAAAGGCTATAAACAGGGAAGTGATGAAATTGACCCTGGAGCCAGAAGAGGGAGGAGGCCTAGTCACAGGGGCGGGCACGCAGGCACCACCAGGGGTGGAGAGAGATGAGAAACACAGGCCTAGGAGGAGTCTCTGCTCCAAGGAGTGGAAGGAATACCTCCCTGAGGGGCCCCTGGGGCTGCTGTAAATCCAACAGCCCACAGCATGGTTCTGGCTGAAATCATCTGGGGGGGTGAGAGGGTGCCGCTAGTTAGGGCGAGGGTTTGGTCTGACACAGCACAGAAGGCACCGCCTCGCCTGTGGCGCTCGTTCATGGGGAAGCGATGGCAGTCCTGGTAACATTGCAGGCGACGTTATCCTCTTCAGCTGTCGGCAGATTGATGATAGGGTAACAGCCTTAAGACACAAAGCGGGGCTCAAGAGGTTGATTTCTTGGGATACGTATAAAGGGTACCAGTCATGTCAGCCTTCCTTCTGCTGCTGTACCCACCCTCCTCCAAAGCGTGCACACACACACACGCGCGCGCGCGCGCACACACACACACACACACACACACACACACACGAGAACACACCAACTGTATCAGACAGAGGCTACCTGCAGTTTGTTACTGTGGAGAGGAGACTCAAGCATGAAATTCAGGAGGCTTTGCCACTCTTACAGATCAGGGGTCTTGGCCTTCCCCAGTCAACAGAAATTGATCAGAGGCCAGACAAGAAATTCAGGCAAGGCTTTACTGGGGCCCCTGAAACGACAGCTTTCCTTGCTTGCTCCCCGACAGGGGTGGGGTGTGAGCTTGTTTCTTATATGGGGTGAGGGTAGGGGTGTGTCCATGGGGCAGGCCGGAGGGATGGCTTAGGAGTTTTACCCACCCCTTAGGTGGTGTTGCATGCAGGGGCCACGTGCAGTGCCCTGCTTTTGCTCCCAACACCCTGTTTTTGCTTCCGGCTCTTCAGAAGTGGCAGTTGGGGGGGTTTTTTTGGTCTTCAGTATCTTTATGTCCATCATTTGCTCCAACTGTGCACGCACGCAGTTATTTTTAGCCCCTTATAATTTCTTTCTATGTTACTGCTGGAGGAGACGTTTTTGTCCAGGTGCAAGCACTGCAGCAAAGGATCCCAGGCCCCAGCCTGTCTCATCACTAGCTGTCCCTGTGGCTTTAGCCAGGCATTCAAAGTTAACCCTCCTCCCCCTAACTCAGCTTCCCCATCTGTAAAACTGGGAGAATAACTTCTCACCCTCTCTCTCTGTCAGGCTAGTTGTGGGGATAAAGGGTATGAAGCCAGGTCTCTGCCTTCCCCCCACATTAACTCAGAGTCTCTGAGGGTAGGGGGCTGACCTTGGTCTTTGCACCAGGCTTCTCCATGATTACACATGCAGGCATAGACCCCCTACCAGGAAGGGTAACACAGAACCATTCATAGTCCCATGCGAAATTGTGTTTGTTGGGCACTTCTCTGTGCCAATCCATGAGCTAGAGGCTTTGGGTAAAGCAGAGAAAAAGACAGACACAGTCCCCACCCTCATATCTTAAACACTGAGGAAGAGAGCTGTCGGATAAATAATAACAGGTATACTGCATTCCACAAAGGGAAAATACAGACCACGTGAAAGAATATGTAACAAACAAGAGACTTCCTCCAGTCTGGGAGCTCAGGGAAGGCTGCTAGGAGGTGACATGTAATTCATGACCTGGAGGACAAGCAGAGGGTACTCATGGCAGTGATGGTGGCATCTTTAATTTGGGGCTACCCACAGTCCCTCCCCGACTGAGCCCGTTCAGGGCTGCCCTCACTTATCGGGCATTCCTTGCCCACTCTGCCTCTTGGCTCCCGGGTAGGTCACAGTGGTCACGACAGCACAGCACTTGGGAAATGAGGCTGCTTCCGGGTCATTGCCAGAGAACCTGAGAACCATGCCCAGTCCTGGGCCCAGCCCCCTTCATTTCTACCTGCTTCCCTTGTAGTCGCAGGAGCAACGATTCTTAGCATTTGTAGAAGCTTGTCTCGTTACTCTGAATGGGGAGTGGGTGCAGTAGAGAAGACTTCTGAGTTCAGATCTCAGCTTCACCACATATCCTGGGTGCTGTTAAGCAACACTCTTAACTTCTCTGAACCGCAGTCTTTTTGCCTATGAAAGTGGTACTTTCTACTCTAAAGTTTATAGCATCGTTGTGAAGATTGCCCCAAGGCAAGATCCAGCCCTTCATCACTTTAAAAAAGGGAACAAAGAAAAACAAAAATTGGAGCTTCTACTTCTAGCATTACCAACTTAAAATATTCCTGGGTTATAAAGTTTAAGTGCCTGATAAACTACAAGCAAACTGCTAAATGCATAGCTAGAGTTGAAAGAAAACGGGAAATCCCTAGGGACCAAGCCAAAAAAACCCCCTTAAAATTAGGGAGTCCACAAATGCAGGAGCTGGATGTTAGGAATCTCTAGTCTTGGGTGCAGGAGGAGACAAGGCTGTGAGAGGCACAAGGGGCACTTGTGGACCTTCGCTGAACCAAAGACCTCCCAGCATAAAACTCCAACCCTAGAAGATGCTGCTTCCAGGTGCTGTCACCCTGGGACAGCCATTCTGGTTGGGGTTATTTATTTATTTTTTGGCCCCATTGTTTTCTGATGGGCCCCGGTCTTCCTACTGTTTGGTCCGCGTCCAAACCTGTGGTTAATGATTTTGAGTCTCACCCCAGCCAGTCTGCTCCTTGAAAAGGGGGGAGGGGAAGGGAAAGACGCAAGCTGCGAA
>NW_006792985.1:3072868-3099282 GCF_000442215.2 Lipotes vexillifer | reverse complement strand
AGGGGAAGGGAAAGAGGCTAGATGCAAAATCTACCTGCTAGAGCTGACAAGGAAATGGGATATCTCCAGACAATCTGGGTGAGGGGAAGGGGGCGGTGCTGGGTTAACACAGGCTTGCCCTCAACTGGTCTGGGGATCTAGTATACATTCTATGTGCACACTTGGGTGATCCAATCTAAGGAATCAAACCGCAGTGGTCCCAGATCGGTAGCTCCCCTGGCACCTGGCAAAAGTCTAGGAAATGCCCTCTGGAAGAAAGAGTCTTGAACACAGACCCCTCAGGATCCACTGTTTAATCAGGGGCTACAGTATGAATGCCCTTCCACACCTCCCCACCCTCTCCCTCCCCCTGGAGTGCATTATGGTGGCCCCAAAGCTATGCACACACAAGCTTTAACAATTTTCAGAAATAAATATATTGAAACATCTGCAAGACACATGATGATAGGTTATGTTCTCATCAAAACCTTCTGTGAAAAGAAAAATCAACAGTTCAACAGAAAAATGGGCAAAGGCTACATATAGTTAATTCATGGAAAGGCATGGTTAGTAAGCACTTGAAAATGTTCCATTTCACTAATAATTCTTAAATGTGCAAAATAAAATACGGAGATTCTTTGAGTTAAACTCATAAAGACATTTATTTTTTATAAGACTCACTGGGGAAGGACTAGTATATCAGTATGTATTCATATGCTGTGTGGGTGGAAGTGTAATTTGTATGCCCTTTCTAGATGCCAGTTTGTTCATTTGTTTCTAGAACATTAAAATGTTCTTACAATCTGATCCAGTCAATTCGCTTTTAAAAAACTGTCTAAAGAAAGTCCTATATGTGCATAACATTTTACGTCTAAGGATTTTCACTGCAGTATTATCCACACACACACTTATTGCATATGCACACAAACACATAATTTTTTCCTGAAGCTCTTGAGGGTAAGTTACATACATCATGGTTCTTTACTTCTGAATATTTCAGTGTGGATTTCCTAAGAACAGGAATATGATCAGGGTACAGTTATGAACTTCATGAACGTGCTTCAGTTCTTTATCTAATGTACCATATGTATTCCGATGTTCGTTGATCAGCTAATAACCTCTATGGATTTTCTTTTCTCTCCAGGCTCTAGCAGCCTCTAGCTTAACATTAAGGATTGCATTTGGTTGTCATGTCTCTTCACCTTTCACTGTCTTTTTCGACTCTAATATTTTTGAAAAATACAGCCCCCCCAACTTTAAAAAATACAATGCTTACATTGTGTTTTTCTCATGTTTCTTCATGATTCGATTGTGGTTATGCACTCTTGGCCAGCAAATTACGTAAATGATGGTGTGTGCTGGTCAGCGTTGCCTGATTTCCCCACTATGTAATTACTGGGTTTCTTCCTCCCTTGCAACTAATAAGTAGTCTGTAAGCAGACAGTTTAAGGCCATGGATAAAGGTTTACACGTAAGCATACATATATACTGTTCTTCATCAAAATTTTCCCAAGAGGTGGCATCCGCTGATGGTTCTAGCATGATCTGGTCTCTTTACCCTGATGATTGCAGAGTCCTGATCTCCCAACTCCAGCAGTAAGAAGAGCCCTCCCTTCTCCCTACCTGTCTGTCTATCATTGGTATGGATTCCTGTTTCTTCAATGACTTGTAATTTCATTATTATACTTAATTATTTTAGTGCTCTAATTGTTCCAGATTTGGCCAGTGGGGGCATCTTCAGGCTGGTTTCTATTTCTTTTTGATATGCCCCTATCATTTCTTTTTTTTTTTTTTTTGGAGCATTCCCTTAATTTCTGAAATAGCAAGATGTTCTAGATTCATCTTTTACCTACCCTCTGCCCCAACCCTAAAATCAGCCACCTCTTTAAGAAGCCTGGGTTCTTTTTAGTGGGAAATGGTATCAGAGACCAACTGGATTGCTAGGGGTGTTCAGTGCTATTTTGGTGTCTTTGCTTCCTGGACCTTGCAACAAAGTTATATGCATACACATAGCTACAAATATAGATGCATCTATACATATATATGAACCTAAACAAATATGTACACACATAAACATATTTTAGAAATTACTAATTCCCACTGATACCTTCAAATTTCAGTCCGGCTCCAAGGGGTCTCTCCCATTGTATATTTCTGTATCCCTTTTTTCACGGTGAGAACGCTGGGTCCAAACCACATCAATGCATTTACTCTATTTGCTGAATCTTGAATTAATGTAAAATAACTTCAGAATTGCTTTACCCATGCTACACCAAGAAATAAAATTGCTTTAAAAGTTCAAGATTTGTTGGCACTTCTTTCCCAATCCTACGTTATCACATCCTAGACTGAGATTACAGAGTCCAAACTGTGTCATAATTTACTTGGATTAGTTCCTCTTTCCTTTTTCTCCCCACTTAGTATGTTTATTGTATTCATTCAAGCAAGCAAGGCTTATTTGGTTCCAAGTATTTTTTATTAATAAAATTGAATTTTTTGAATATGTAAGATATTAACATGTTTTCAGAAGTAAAACTATACCAAAAAATTATATTCAGAGAACTGTGACTCCTTCGTATATCCCTTTCCCCCACCCCATCCCTTGTAGAAAGCAACTTCATTGTTTTTCAGTTTACTTTTCCTGTTTATCTTCTTTTAACGATAAGCAGATATATGTGTGTTTCCTAATTTCCCTTCTTTCTTACAAAAAAGTGGCATACCATATGTGCTCCTCTGCTGTTTTCATTTAATATCTCCTGGAAACGACTCCACATCGGTTAATAGAGATTTCCTTACTCATTTGTATACTTGCACCGAGCCCCATTGCGTGTATACATGCCATCGTGTGTTAACCAATCTCCTGTAGTTGTACGTTTAGATAGTTCCCAAATTTTGTAATTACAAGTAATCCTGTAATGAATAACCTTGTCACATATATTTTCAGATTGTTGGAGGTCTATATTCTGGACAAATTCATAAAAGTGTGATTGCTGTGTTGAAGGGTAAATGCATCTGCTAAACCCCCGCTCCACAAGCTTTGGGCCATTTTGCATTCAGACCCCAACTCCCCCCACCACCTAGGCCAACAACGTGTATTGTCCTCTGCATCTTTGTCAATGGGATGGGTGAGAAATATTATCACAGTGTAGTTTTAAGTTGCATTTGTCTTATGAGTAAAGTTGAACATCTTTTAAATTATTCAGGGGCCATTTTTATATCTCTTTTCGTAATTGCCTGTTTGGGTCTTTTGTTCATTTTTCTGTAGGATTTTCGGTCCTTTATTTCCTCAATTTTTAAAAACTCTTTATAAATTTGGTATATTAGCTCTTCATCTGTGATGTATGCTGTGGATATTTTCTCCCTGTTTGTCATTTGCTTTTATGGCCATGCAAAAGTGTTGTTTTACTAGCATGTAGTCAAATGTATTGATCTTTTCTTTTATTGCCTCTGGATGTTCAGGCGTAGCTTAAAAAATCCCCCCGCCAACTATCTGCCAAGCAATTTAGTTGTCATCATAAGCTTGCACCCCGACTTCCCAGCACAGAAGCCCTGGTCAGCTCGATGCAGACCACCTCATTTCTCAAACACCCACTTGGAGGTCCGGCTCATTCTGCCAATATTGGACATCTTTCTTCTGGTCATTCATAAAAAGACCAGATCTTGTAAGGAGGAAGGGCTATGCAGTGTCTGGGGGAATGGGAGCAATCTTCTGAATGAGGGAATACATCACTTAGGTCTTATTTAGAGAGCACGTGATCCCAGGGAACGAGCATGGCATCAGCCTTCCGGCATGAGATCTGTTCCAGCCGCGGTCCCTTCCACCCCCTGGCACGTCCTGCACAAGGCAATGTGTGAGGCAGAGGCTGTGCCCATCCCGTGTCCTCACACTGCCAGCTCCTCCTCTCCGAAGCCCCCCAGCTGGGCTGGATGCAGAGTCTCGGTGGGGACTGCGCTGGGGCCAGATTCGCCCTTGTCCCTGCAGAAGCAGAATCCTGCTTCGGTTACAACGTGTCAGGGAATGGAAGGGTGCTGAGCCAGATCAAGCAACCTTTTCATACTCCACCCCAGGGGTCTGAACAAGGCACAGATAGAGAAAGCACCTGGGCTGGCCTGCGCGCCTTTACCAGTTTGCCCGAGATCATGAATGCTCCTCCCCCAGAGGTGCTGGGACATCCCAGTTCCTCAACCACTTGATTCTGACCTCCATCCTTCTTTGCTCTGCTTGCTGTCAGGTCACCTGGAGCTCAGGTGGGCTGACTTGGACCCAGGGGCGGGGGTGGGCGCAGGGTGTGGGGACAGTAAAAGAATGGGGCAGCTGGAGAGGGGTGGGCGTGGCTCCCCAGCCTGGGTCTGACAGCTCTGGCTCCATCACAGTGAGGTCGGCCGCTGGCGACGGAGATGCGCTGTGTGTTACAGAAGACGAGCCGGCAGCTGACGACGACGAGGACATGCCGTCCTTCCCGTGCACGCAGGAGGGTAAGGGCTCCGGGCTGATCCCAGGCTGGGGACAGACTTCTCTGTCCGCATGGCTTCAAAGTCCTGACTGTCCCTTCCCCGCGGCTCCCTGGAAGCATTGCATGGGCCTGGGTTATGCGGTACAGGTGAAGTCCGAGTCCTCCTCAGACCTGTCCGGGACCATCTCCCCCAGGGCCTCTCTTCCAGCTGGCCCAGAACTGTCCCCTTCGTTGTAGCCCATGCCCATCAAGTGGCCCGTCCTTCTCAGGCCCACAGGACCAGCTTGGCATGTGGCTGATCTGAGAAACCAACGCCCTCTGAACTGTTACTTGCAGTAGGGCTTCTCCGTGGATTTCAGTAGAGGTTAGAGCAGCTGTTCTCAATCTTGGCTGTGCATTGTAACCACCCAGGGACGCCTGAGACCGACCCTTAGAAATTCTGATCTCTTTCGGTCTGGAGCGTGGACGGGCATCAGGGTATCTAAACATTCCTGGTACTCATAATGTGCAGCTGAAGTTGAATCCATCTTAGAAATTTCACAGCTGGGAGCATCACAGCTTTCCCGCTGGCCACTGACCACCTCCCAGAGCCGCCAGGAACACCTTCTTCCAACCTTCGTCTATAACAAGGACCAACTGATACACTGGAATCATCCGTTTGGCCTCCAGGAGAACTTCTGGTTACCTGCAAAGTTTGGGGACTGGCGACCAACCTTCTGGTTGGCCTGGGACTGAGGGGTTTCCCAAGATGTGTGACTTACAGCTTTAAAACTGAGACCGTCTTGGCAAACCATCCTGGTTTGCCCAATACCAAGGAGTTCCCAGAACAGAAGACTCTCAGTGCTAAAGTCCAGGAAAGTCCTAGGCAAACTGGGAGGAGTTGGCCACCCAATGGTGAGACAAAGCTGGCTGCCCTGTGAGGGGGCTGTTGTTTTGGGAAGAGGTGTTTTCCTGCACCATGGGCTGAATGACGATGCCATGGAGACAGAATGATGGTGTGATGGGCGCGTACTCTCAAGATCCTCACTGTGGTCTTGCCTATTCGTAAAAGCTCTAGGACCTCCAGAAAAGGCAGTGAAGTGGGTAGAGGCGAGGATCCAGGACGGCTCCCTTTCTGAGGCTGGTTCAAAATGGGATGAGACAGGCCAGAGCAGGAGAACTGACCCTTTCGCCGCGGCCTCTGCCACCGGCCTCTTTTTGTCCCCGCTCTCCACAGGCCGGCCGGGGCCCCGCTGCAGCCGCTGCCAGAAGAACCTGTCTTTGCACACATCGGTGCGGATCCTTTACCTCTTTCTGGCCTTCCTCCTGGTGTCTGTGGCCGTGCTGGCCTCTCTGGGTGAGTGCAGGCTGCCACCAGCAACCCGCTCGTCAGGGGCTCTCCACCCTGGGCTGCGGGGGAGTTTCTCATCAGGGGTCCTTTCAGTGCCAAACCCCCTACGAAGACAAACACAGATCTCTGTGGCTCACGGACCAGAGCCAGCATCTTCCTAACTAGGGGCTCTTAGTGCCTGATTCAAACTGCAAAGACTAGCTCGTAACCTCTGGTCAATAATTAGCTGTGTGGCCTTGAACAAGGCACCTCCCCTCTCAGGACCTCCGTTTTCCTACTGGTGAATGAGAGGCTAGGACTAGATAGTAGTTCTCAGTTTCAGCCCCATGTTAGAATCATCTGGGAGCTGTAAAAAAATATGGATGCCTGGGCCCCCCCTTGGATAATGGAATTAATTCAGTAGTTAAGCTCTTCAGATGATTCTGGTGTACACCCAGGGTTGAAATCACCAGATCGGACAATGTCTAAGCCCTTTCCATGGCCTCTGTGTTTCTCAAAGTGAGGTTGGATGTGTACCTGCGTCAGGGTTGGCCCCAGGATTTGTTAAAATGCAAATTCCTGGGTCTCCCTCAGACCTACTAAGTCAGAGTCCTGCGAGCGAGGCCCAGGGATCTGAGGTTTGGTGGTTCTCACACACTCAGCAGTTTGTATGACTGCGGTGGCTGACCCAGGTGATGACGTGCTGCCAGCTTCAGGTAGCTTCTGCCTCTTCTGGATACTAACACAATTTATGTTCAAAAAGTGAAAACAAATTTGAAAGTTTCTTACTGCAATCTCGTTCTATTCTTAGCTTCAGATTTAAAAAAAAGCTTTTTTACTAAGGGAAGCCTGTAGGTTTGTTCGCTCCAATGTACTAGATATTAGAGACAAAGCTGGGACTCAGGTGAGGCACGGAGATGGATAGGATTAAGAATAATTTTAATTTTTTATTCCTTTCTTATTTGTCCCCATTCTACCCTGTGGTCAGATCCTAGGTCTAAAATCTGAGGGGGGTGGAAATTAGATATGTATATGTATAATTTATGTACTGTTACATATTCTAATATATACATATATACCCACATATGTATAAACACATATATACACTTAAGGGAGATATATAAAAAGATTATATCTATCCACATCTATAGATATATAGATACACAGATATATATTTTTAAGGGATGTGACAGACTCTGGCCATTGGGAAGCCCCACAGAAGAGTGAATGGTTTTGGCCGCAGAGGGGCTGATAAATGGTTTGTCTTCTCAACAAACGACTGCTGTTTCTCTGAGCTAAGACCCTTTTCTCATCTCTGTTTCCCCTGCAGTTTTCAGGAAAGTGGACTCTCTCTCAGAAGACATCTCCCTGGCCCAGGCCCTTTATGACAAGAAGCTTGTGTCTATGCAGGAAAATCTCCAAGGGCTGGGTGAGTGTCCAGTGTCCAGATGTGCTAATGACCATGACAGAAGGCCGATATTACTTGACAGGGGCCGGAGGGGGGCAGCGTTCTTCCCATGCCATGGTGCCCTGGAGCAGGGCAGCCCTCACCAAGCTTCAAGGCGTGAGGGAAAGACAGCCATGGCTCCCGGCCTCCCTGTCCAGCTGGAGAACATCCAGCCAACGAGGGCTGCTACCCTGGGATGCACCCAGGAATGGGGCTCGGGGTTCTGTGAGTGGCATGGATCTAGCAGAGCCTCCAGGTAGAGAAGCAAGCCAGAGACAAGCAAGTCCACTCGCCAAATATCTTCACGTAATCTGAAATTATTTTTAAGATCTTCCCTGTGCTCTTGACAGGTCGGCCCTTTCCTCATCACTGCCTTAAAGTTTGCACAATTTACTGTCTCTTCATCTCTTGCTTTCACAAGGGACGTTCTCGTTCTGAGAATGAGACAGAAGGAGACACAATAGAAGGGTTTAGAGGGGGTCTGCTTGGTGGGAAGAGAAAGTCCTATTCTGCCACTAATTAGCTGAGTGACATTTGGCAAGTCACTTTTCTGAGCCTCATTTCTCATCGGTCGCGGGGGGAAACTATCCCTGTACCCTTTTCTCCACGAGCTTGTGACAGGCTCAAATAAGCACAAATATTAAAACGTGGGGAGAAATTGTAAAAATAAAATGTAAATGGGAGGTTCTTGGCAACCTCAGAAAAGTTATGAAGATACATACTCTCAAGGATTTGGTGGTGAGATGGAGAAAATATCCTAAAGCCTACATTTCAGGTCAGAGTAAAGACATTTGGTAGAAATAAGATTGCATAGAGGCGGCAAGACTTTTCCAAAAAGGATTTCATAGCAGGTCTTAGGAAAGGAAGAGGAATAGGAAAGCCACTTGCCAGTTCATTATGCTCTGAAATATTAAAGAAGCAACCTTTGTCCCGTGATCCTTCAGCAACTCAAAATGTTGTCCCTTTTTTCTCCTGAAGAGCTGAAAGCCCCGAACAACTGCTCTTTCTGCCATGAGGCTGGGCAGCTGGGGCAAGAGATCAGAAAGCTGCAGGCGGAGCTGGAGGGAATTCAGAAGATGCTTCTGGCTCAGGAGGTCCAGCTGGACCAGACCTCCCAGACCCACGAACTGCTCTCCACCACCAGCGGTCAGATCTCCCAGGAGATGGGCAATTGCTCCTTCTCCGTCCACCAGATCAACCAGTCTCTGGGGCTCTTCCTGGCCCAGGTGAGAGGCTGGCAGGCCACCACAGCCGGCCTGGACCTCTCTCTGAAGGACCTCACCCAGGAGTGCTACAACATCAAGGCTGCGATGCACCAGATGAACTTCACCGTGGGGCAGACTTCTGAGTGGATCCACGGGATCCGGCGGAAGACAGACGAGGAGACCCTAACCCTCCAGAAGGTGATCGCCGACTGGCAGAACTACACGCGGCTCTTCAGCAGCCTGCGCGCCACCTCGGCCAAGACGGGAGAAGTGGTCAAGAGCCTCCAGGCCACCCTGGGGGCCTCCTCCCAGCGCATCAGCCAGAATTCTGAGAGTATGCACGACCTGGTGCTGCAGGTCATGGGCTTGCAGCTGCAGCTGGATAACATCTCGTCCTTCCTGGATGACCACGAGGAGAACATGCACGACCTGCAGTACCACACCCACTACGCCCAGAACCGCACGGTGGAGAGGTTCGAGACGCTGGAAGGACGCATGGCTTCCCATGAGATCGAGATCGGCACCATCTTCACCAACATCAACGCCACTGACAGCCACGTGTACAGCATGCTCAAGTACCTGGATGACGTGCGGCTCTCCTGCACGCTGGGCTTTCACACCCAGGCCGAGGAGCTCTACTACCTGAACAAGACCGTCTCCCTTATGCTGGCCACCACCGACCTGCTCCGGGAGCGCTTCGGCCTGCTCAGCGCCCGCCTGGACTTCAACGTCCGCAACCTGTCCATGGTCATGGAGGAGATGAAGGCCGTGGACACACAGCACGGGGAGATCCTGCGCAACGCCACCATCCTACGAGGTGAGAGCCAGATCTGGGCCGGGCTGCCGGGGAGCTCCCAGAGGGCCTCGGTGACCTTGGGAAACACAGAAGGACCTGGTTTGGGGCAAAAATCTCAGTGGGCTGATACAATCCTGCAGCAAATTCCTGGGGTGACTGGCAGCTTTTACGCCCTTGCCAACCTCTTTTGGAAAAGTGTATGGCTCCTCACTTTGCCCGACATACAAATTTGGATTTTTATGTGTGGATCTGTTTAATTGGGCCCACCGAGAGATATAGGTAGATCTCATCTTTCGGAAGCTCTGTCTCCTTTTGTTTTCTCCCTTCCCACCCCCTTACTGGGTGCCCTCAACCACCTGCCCTTCAGATGCCCTTCAGATGCCTGTCACTCTGATGCCCTCTTCTCCTCCCATCTCACTCCTGTCTTAGGCAGAGTTCTTCAGAGATATAGGAGAGAGAGAGAGAGTATAAGGAATCGGCTCATGTGATTTTGGAGGCTGGCAAGTCCAAAATCTGCACAGCTGATGTCCTAGTTCAACTCAAAAGGCTGGAAGCTGCTGTAGAACCAGGAAGAGGCAGTGTGCCAGTTGAAGGCTGTCAGGCTGGAGGATGCTCTGTTACTCAGGGGAGGGTCAGCCTTTGGTTCTATTCAGGCTTCAACTGATTAAGTGAGGCCCACCCACATTGAGGAGGGCAATCTGCTTTACTCAGTACTGATTTTTTTTTTTTAACTTTTTATTTCATGTTGGAGTAGAGTTGATTAACAATTTTGTGTTAGCTTCAGGTGTACAACAAAAGTGATTCAGTTATACATATACATGTATCTATTCTTTTTCAAATTCTCTCCCCATTTAGGTTGTTACATAATGTTGAGCAGAGTTCCTACTCAGTACTGATTTAAATGTTGATTTCATCCATAAACACAATGGAGACACACCCAGAATAGTGTTTGGCCAAACATCTGGGCACCCCATGGCCCAGTCAAGTTGACACATAAAAATGAACTGTCACAAGTGCGTCCCTCATCCACCTGACACCCATGCACATCTCCTTAAATCATACTTAATCTCCAAATAAAGAAAGTAACAAGGTCCTAATTCTGCCTAATATACATGATATAACAATCCTGAGAGTAACCCAAAATGCACTAACCCCTTCCCCAGAAGAGGAGGTAAAGTCCTTGAGTGATGTTTACCCTTCTTAATATCCCATAACTTAAATACTATGATATAAAGTTAACAATATTTAAATACTGTGATATAAAGTCAATACATTTTGCATTTTTTGTTACATAGTAAGGGGATAAGAGAGGGAATAAAACAAAGATATATACACATATATGTCAACATATAATCATAACACAATGAGGAAATACTCTTGACAATTACAGTCCTCGCTCATGAAATTGGTCAGAGAGTCACAGCTGGTGTTTATAACTACCTTCTTCCGCTACCCATTCCGTATTCCCTTTGCCTTCAGCAAGCACCTCAGCTGGTTGTGCTTCTTTACCTGGTAGGGTGACCCAAACCTTCATTCCTGAAGGGCCATTAGTAGTCCTGCCTGGATTGGGTTGTTGTAATTCTCCATTGACCTTACTCCCAGGACATGGTAATACTGAGAGACGCCCTAAGTGACCTCCTAGATTCCAGACATGCTCGCTCTTGCCTCCATTGTGGAGGAGTAGTCTGATTTCTCCTCGGCAGTCAGGGTCACTCATCCCAGGCAGCGCAGTAACTTTGTCTGTTATTTCAGAGGCATGAGGAGCCCAAAGTGAGCAGGCAACAGTCTTAACTTCCAGTTCAATGGAACCGTATCTCCTGGCAGAAATATTCCCCTTTGGAACTAAGATCACTAAGCCAGCAGAGCATAAGTTTCTGGGAACAAGAAGCAAAAAATTTGCTAGTGGGGCACTAGGGTTAATAGTGAGCGGTGGCTTCCCAGTTCCCCTTCTTGATCCTTGGACCTGAGTCCTGGCTGTAAGAGAAACAGCAGCATGTTTTTGTTGCTGATTCAGAGCATATACAGCCCTGCAACGTATTACCACAGAACTGGCACTGGAACTGAGTCTTCAAAAGGCCATTTCACCCTTCTATTCAGCCAGCTGCTTCAAGACGGTGGGGGACATGGTAACGCCAGTGAATCTTATGATCACGGGCCCACTGCTGCACTCCATTTGCTGTGAAAAGAGTTTCTTGATCAGAAGCAATGCTGTGTGGAATACCATGTATGATGCATTCTGCAAGTACATGGCTGGTGTTTTTGGTGAAGCATTGCATGCAGGGAAGGCACTTCTATATCCAGAATAAGTGTCTAAACCAGTACGAGCAAAACACTGCATGATGGAAGTGGTCCAGTGTAATCAACCTGCCACCAGGTAGCTGTCTGATCACCCTGGGGAATGGTGCCGTATTGGGGATTCATTGCTGGTCCCTGCTGTTGGCAGATTGGGCGCTCAGCAGTGGCTGTAGCCAGGTCAGCCTTGGTGCCTGGAAGTCCATCCGTGTTGCTGAAGCCATGCATAAGCTCCATCCTTGCTACCATGGCCATCTTGTTCGTGAGCCCATTGGTTGATGACAGGGGTGCCTGGAGAAGAAACCTGACTGGAATCCATAGAACAAGTCCTCCTCGTCACTTGATTATTAAAATCCTCTTCTGCTGATGTCACCTTTGGTGAGCATTCACACAGGACGCCATGAGATGGACCTCAGCTAAAACTCCGTTGATCACCTGACCGCCATAAGTCCCTACTCTGACTGGTGCGTCACAGTGATGGCTGGGTCTCCTGGAATCAGTGTCAGTTCAGAGCTTGTGTCCAGTGGTGCCTGAAAGTTCTGATTATTTCCTCTTGCCCAATGCACAGTTATCCTGGCAAAAGACCATAGGGGCCTTTGGGGAAGGCTGGAAAAATGATTAGTAGTAAATATTGTTGGTAGTGTACAAGGGTCCTTCCTCAAGGGGACCTGGCCTCTTCATTCAAGGGGTTCTGAGTCTGTAAAGTGGCTCAAGTCTGAGAACTGGTTGGGGGTTATGACACTCTGTTTTTATGATTCAAGTTAGACTCTTGTTCACTTGACCTAGAACTTTTCTGCTTACACAGAACAAGTAAGAATTAGTAGGCTTCCTGTCTATTTCACTTCTAGGAACCCCATGACGAGCTAGCCAGCCATCGGTCTGCAGGAGTCAGGCCATTCTGCTTGCGGCATTGACCCTGCTGTCCATCACAGGGACCATTCCCTCCTTGCCTTCGGGGCTTGAGTGCCGCCTCTGGTCCCTGCCACCGCGGATCCAATCACTCTCATCGTGGTTACGTTTCCCAATTCCGTGACTGAAGTTCCCTCTCTGAAGTCTGGCCCACAGAGAAGAGCCAGGGATGCCAGGGCTTCCCTCTCAAGTTTATCTCTCACAGTCGTGGTGAAAGGCATGTCTTCTGGTCCTTCCCAGGGTGGGGAAGTGAGTAGGTTTCATACGACAAACTCACTCAAACATTCCAGTCTCCCTAAGTCATGGAATCCTTTTCTCTACATTAAACCAAAGCAGGTCTGGCAATTCTAATTCACTCACTGTGGGTCTCCTTTTGGCCATATTTCAGCCAAGCAGCGAAGCAAACTCTTAGAGCCCTTCCTTCCTCCCCAAGATGCAAAGTTAGATGCAGAATCCCTGCTTAGTGAGCCTGTGGCAATAAATGCCGCCCGATCCAACTTTACGTTCCTTCCACGATTTATCCCACAGCCTTAATACCCATCCCCACACGTGTGGCCCGGGTTTCTATCTGCAGGAGTTAGAAAATGCAGAGGGTAGTGCACCTCCTCACGGGTCACGCTTTGTACCTCACTTTAGGGGCTGCTGGGACTTGAGTCTGCTCAGAGGTCTAGAAGCCAAGAGCGGTGGTGGGGTCGACACTGGGGAGAACCAGCAATGTCTTGCTTGTCAGCTGCCTCAGGGGCGGTCATTACCCTTTCCGCAGGTAACGCAGGGTTAATACCCTGGGACGGGCGGGGGTGGAGAGGCCACTTCTCCTGGGGAACAGAGAGACCGCTGCCACTGGCAGAGGAGATGCATCAGAATTCAGGGTTCTAGTTCCCCAGCTCCATCAGGGTCTTCCCACACACCCCCATTCCAACTTGCAGGATCCCATTCCTTCCCAGTCCGTGGCCTGGGTTTAGCAGGAGACACCCTGGGAGGCTGGGAGTTCAACTCGCATTGTAATTCAGTCAGTCACAGGGGGAGATTGCGGGTCTGATTTTCAGCACTCTCAGCCCTGTGGCTAGAGCGGGTAAGGGTCTCCTTCAGGGCAGACATAGAAGCTTTCAGGTCATTTACGGGGACCTTGAGCTAGGAATTCGAATCCCTGAGCTCAAACTTTTCTTTCCCCACTTTGTCCAGTAACATTAGAAACAACCAGCCAATCTCATCATACTTGTTATTTTGACCAAAATGTTCAAAGGTATAACATACATGGTTGCCTGGATTCTTGCTTAGGCGTCTCCATTATTTTGGGTATCTCTATTCCCAGGGATTCTCAGTCTGCTTTTACTACTGGATAGAGAGTCCTTAGCACCTTTAAATCTAATCATATTAGAGAGCCCGTTCCAGAAACCACAGACCAAATCAGAAAACTCATCTTTAAAATTCTGTTCACCTGGAATCATTCTTGGTGCCAAAATCTGTACTAGCATTCTCCAGAGAAAGAGAACCAGCCAGCAAGATGTATATTTATGCTGTGTCCAGTAGGCTCTCTGGAGAGAGAGACTGATGTATTATAAAGAATTGAAGGTATTGGCTCACATAGGTATAAAAGCCAGCAAGTCCCAAGACCTGCAGGGTGAGTCAGCAAGCAGAAGACCCCGGAGAGACGATGCTTTAATTCCAGCCTTTTTTTTTTTTTTTTTTTTTTCCGGTACGCAGGCCTCTCGCTGCTGCGGCCTCTCCCGTTGCAGAGCACAGGCTCCGGACGCGCAGGTTCAGCGGCCATGGCTCACGGGCCCAGCCGCTCCGCGGCATGTGGGATCCTCCCGGACCGGGGCACGAACCCGCGTCCCCTGCATCGGCAGGCAGACTCTCAACCAGTGCGCCACCAGGGAAGCCCTACTCAGCGTTTTTGTTCTATTTGGGCCTTCAACTGATTGGATGAGGCCCTTGCACACTGAGGAAAGCAATTTGCTTTACTTGGTCCCCCAACTCAAATGCTAATCTTGTCCAAAACACCCTCACAGACACACCCAGAATGATGTTGCACCAATGTCGGCTGAAAAAAATGCACAATCTTAAAGTTGAGAATGACGTTTTACTCAGCGTCTATACCGAGGACTTAAGCCCAGGAGAGAGCCTCTCAGATAGCTCTAAGGGACTGTTCCAAAGAGTTAAGGGAAGAGCCAGCATATATGGGAGTTTTGGCCAAAAACTCCAGGTAGCTGAACATCAAAAGATTATTCCTAATTAAAGAAAAAACAGACATCTCAAGTTAATGAATTTAGCACTCTTCTATGTATGGGAAGATGCAAGAGTCTGGGCTTAATGAAATTATTCCTTTGATAGGCGCCTTCACTGTCTTGGTATCCTGTTTTTTTTCCATCCTGAATCCTCTCAGGGTGCACTGTCAAGGGTGGCTGCAAGTGACTGATGGCTTGACGGCCGCAACATCCTCTGTTTACTGATATGGCAGGTCCACAGCAAATATCAGGGCTCCTCCCCCCCGTCCCGCCCCGGGCCCGGTGCAATTGACACATGAAATCAACCACCAGAGGTGACATCAGAAATGAGGCCTGAGAACAGGGGAGAAAGGCAGGTAGAGCAGGGTTGGCAAGGATGAGCAGAGGCGCTCCAGGTGGAGAAGCAGACATGCAAAGACCCTGGGCGCATGCGTTATCGCCTTGAATTCCCATGGTCCCTGAAACTGAAGAACCGGCTGCCAGATGAGGTCTAGTCGAGCTCACGCAGCTCGCAAGGAAGGGAAGTGGGATTCAGATGCAGGGTGGTTCAGATCCAGTGTTGTGCGAGCTGCCTTGAGTGGCCTTCTCCTCCAGAGTCACCTAAGACCCTCATTCCCCTAAAAGCACCTGAGCAAACGAGAGACGCTCCCTGCTGACAGCACAGGCTTCCTGGTGGAGTTTCTGCGCTCTGTTCCTGTCTACCGTCCATCCATTTCCCCAAAAGGGACTGACCTCTTCTCCCCTTGGGACAGCTCTGCCCTCAGTCTCCCCTTAGATCCCACATCAAAGGTTGCTTACCTGACCCACTCTTTTGTTTGTCTTTTTTTAAGAAGATGTTGGGGGTAGGAGTTTTTTAAATTTATTAATTTATTTTGGCTGTGTTGGGTCTTCGATTCTGCGCGAGGGCTTTCTCTAGCTGCGGCGAGCGGGGGCCACTCTTCATCGCGGTGCGCGGGCCTCTCGCTGTCGCGGCCTCTCTTTTTGCGGAGCACAGGCTCCGGACGCGCAGGCTCAGTAGTTGTGGCTCACGGGCCTAGTTGCTCCGCGGCATGTGGGATCCTCCCAGACCAGGGCTCGAACCCGTGTCCCCTGCATCGGCAGGCAGACTCTCAACCACTGCGCCACCAGGGAAGCCCTGGCCCACTCTTTGAATTGACTTGAAATGCTCTATGGCTTCTGCTTATAAGTACTTTATTCTGAAGTAAACCCTATATTAGTCCGCCTGGGCTGCTGAAACAAAGCACCACAGACTGGGGATGCTTAGAACTGAAATCTCTTATCTCACAGCTCTGGAGGCTGGAAGTTTAAAGTCAAGGTGTTGGCAGTGTTGGTTCCTTCTGAGGGTGATAAGGGAAGGATCTATTCCAGGCATTGGCTTGTAGACGGCCACCTTCTCCCTGTGTCTCCTTATAACATCTTCCCTGCGCGCGTCTGTCTCTGTGTCCGTCTCCCCTTTTTATAAGGACACCAGTCGTATTGGATTAGGGGCCACCCTAATGACAACATTTCAACCTGATTATCTCTGTCGAGACCCTGTCTCCACGTGAGGTCATATTCAGAGTGGGTTAGGATTTCAGCATGTGAATTTTGAGGGAACACAATTCAGCCCATAACAAACACCGTTACCTTTCCGTCTTAGTCCTTCACAGCAATATTTCCAACAGTTTTTCTCCTGGAAAATGGCCCAGGAGACTCCTAATTCGGATTCCATACAGGAATTTGTATGGCTATACTCAATTTCCTGGACGCTTCCCCAGGAAGTGCGTGTCTTTGTGGGAAGTATGTTCAACCTGAAAATATAGCAGCTCTTGGCTCTAGAGAATAGAATAAGTAGCCACTGAGATCTGGAGGCTCTAGAATGTATAGTCACATTTGGGGGGGGGGGCCAGAAATCTGGGCCTGATCATTCAGGGAGCTCCAGGAGACAGGAGGGAGGGCCCCATGATCCCAGACAGCACTGTTTTCTTCACAGAGCTCAGACTTGGAGCCAACCTCTCTGATTCTCTGGTTCTCTTTAACCATTTGGTTTCAAACCTGTGTTACCTTCATTTTATATCAGTGAGCATTTCTGCTAATATTTTCTTTACTCTAGATTGGCGGTGTTACAGGGGATGGAGGTGAGGTAAGATCTTGTTTGCCTGTTGTCATATTCTGGCAACAAAGCCAGGTACTGAGTATTTCCTTAGTAACTGAAACAGTCCCACAGTATTTCATCTAAAATACGTATCTGTGTGACTTCTAGGATGCAGTCAGTGTTCCAGAGAAGGCATTAGCAGATAGTTCTCGTGGTTCATCCTCTGGTAACCTTGTCGTTCTTAGGTTGCGTTCAATCATGACGAAGCCCATTCACTCACTTTGTTTCATTTTAGTCTCACAACATTTTTTTTTAAATTTTTATTTTATATCGGAGTATAGTTGATTAACAATGTTGTGTACGTTTCAGGTGTACAGCAAAGTGATTCAGTTATACATATACGTGTATCTATTCTTTTTCAAATTTTTTTCCCATTTAGGTTATTATAGAATAACGAGCAGAGTTCCCTGTACTATACAGTAGGTCCTTGTTGGTTATCTATTTTAATTATTGCAGTGTGTACATGTCAGTCCCAGACTCCCAATCTGTCCCTCCCCTAGCCTGACAACCTTTGTGGACAAGACGTGTTGCCGGTGTTGGTGTCTTTACTTTACAGAAAGGTGATCTGAGACTGGGAGAGGTTAAGGGATAGCTCAAGGTCACACTATGATTAAGATCCTGACCCCTTGCCATGGCTCTGAGACGCACACGTCTAGTGCCCAGCCAGAAGAGGAGACACTGAGGGCAGTTACCAAAAGGGCATTTCCACTCAGGTCCTGATTAGGTGTCATATGTGGGACAGACTGGAAAAGAAGGAAATGGTACCAAGAGTGTTAGTAAGGGAACAATTTGAGAACCTCACTCTAAGTATAACCCAACAATAGCCATGGGACTTTATATTTGCTCCTGTCCTAATGATGGCAGAGTTCTCATCAAAGAACCTCATCGTAACTGGAGAGCAAGGTGGGACATGGCTTTGAGCTACATTTGACTCTCAGTTCAACCTCTGCATATTTGTTTAAATTGTGTCTTTGGGCGACATTTCTCTTGGTTGTTAACTCACCACATATAAAGTCTCTCACATCTGAAAGAAAATTTCAGGGATAAAACGAACATCCCTTCCTACAGGAACGTGTCACTCACCCATTCATTCATTCATTCATTCATTCATAGACAGGTGCTGATAGGCTTTCACGGGGGGGCTGACAATGAGGTCTCCCTCTGGCTGAAGCCGAGCTGCTCTCCAGAATAAAGGAAGACGGACAGCAATGGCCACAGCCAGTGTGGAAGGTGCCAAGTGCTGACCGAAGCTCTGGGGCTCTTAAACTGTCCGGGGAAGGAGCCTGGATTCTAATTTGCTGTGGGTCTTTAGGCAGAATCACTTAATCCTTCAGGGCCTCTGGTTTTTGGGGGGGTTTTTTTGTTTTGCTTTGTTTTGTTTCATATGTAAATCAATGGATAGGACCAGCTGTTCTCTGAGACTTCTTCCAGCTCTGTGATTAATTCTGAGTCTCCATTTGCCAAACGGAAAGCCAGTGGTACTTCTATAGTGTTTGTGCCTCTCATAGAATGTTTCTCCCTATTCTATAGGAGGATTTCTGTGTGTGTGCTAGACAGTGCCTACCCTAAGACTTTCGCTTGGGAATTGGAGCCAAGAAAGCATCATTGCTTATTTGCTGAGTGGCCTTGGACAAGGCTCTTGGCTACTTTCTTTTTAAAAAAATAAATTTATTTATTTATTTTTGGCTGCTTTTGGTCTTCGTTGCTGCGTGCGGGCTTTCTCTAGTTGGCGGCCAGTAGGGGCTAGTCTTCGTTGAGGTGTGCTGGCTTCTCATTGCGGTGGCTTCTCTTGTTGTGGAGCACGGGCTCTAAGTGCGTGGGCTTCAGTAGTTGTGGCTCGCGGGCTCTAGAGCGCAGGCTCAGTAGTCGTGGCGCACGGGCTTAGTTGCCCCGCGGCATGTGGGATCCTCCCGGACCAGGGCTCGAACCCGTGTCCCCTGCATTGGCAGGTGGATTCTTAACCACTGCGCCACCAGGGAAGCCCTCTTGGCTACTTTCAATTCAGCTTCTTCATCTGCAAGTAGGAATATAATATCTGCCCTGCCTATATCCCATGGGTAGTTGTGAGTAACAATGTTAAGAATGGGTGTGAACGGTTCTTGGTAAAATATAAAAGGGTGTCCTAATGAAGGGATGACTCTGAATCTAATTCACTTCTTGGTGGGCTCCTTGTCTTGTTCATCAGTGCCCAGCACAGTGCCTGACCTCTGGAAAGTTCTCAGGAAACATTTGCTTGTTGAGTGCATCAGTGAAAGCATGACCACGGGGCAGAAGCTGAGGACAAGGGATTACACTTACCAATTCGTTCCCTAAGCACTAACCTCCTTCCTCCTGCCACAGACAGTGTCCAGGAGTTTACATGTTGTAAAGACAACTTTGAATTATTCTGTGGTTTAGGGCGGAGGAGTTACCTGGAGGGGAGGCAGGGAGGAACATGCCTGCTTGGAGGATTAGTAGGTTCGCTTGTTATTGAGAAGCAAGGGGGATTAATGAAAAGGAGAATTATACCAGCTTCTGGTGGTGCCTGCGAGAGAGCTTACCATGACACCTGGCCTATTTCTGATACATTCTTACTTCCAGGGCATAGTCCTTGAGGAGTGTTTACAGGGCACTACTACCTGTTGGCCTTGAACTCAGGTTATTATTGTTTCCCCAGCCCCACAGGACTGAAGGAATGAAGCCTAATTCTCTGCTCAGCTTCTCCACTCCCTGGTCGTTACCGCAAATGCCCACACAGTTTCCTTTCTTCCTTTTCTCCTGAATCTCAGCCCTGGATCTTGGCAGCCCTGAGCCCCAGCCCCAGTGAAGCTGCTGAAAACCCTACTCAGCTTCTCAGCGTCTCTGCCCAAACCAATTACTAGTCGACAAATGCCTCGAGAGGAGAAAGAGGCACAGAAGGTCTGGCTTTCTCCAATGAGTCTCCCTTCTCCCTGGGAGTCTGGCCCTTGATCGCCCTCCAAAGCTTTCAGAAGGATGTCTTGGCATTCTGTCTAATGATTCTGGTTGCTCTCAGCGGGAGGTTGAGTCTGTACAAATTAATCCATCATAGGCAGACATGGAAATCCACTGGCATTTTTTCAATGCTCCTCAGGTAACAACAGCCAGGATTGAGAGTCCCTGACCCAGGCTGATATTCTCATTGAACAAAGAGGAGCCTGCAGTCCAAAGAGGGCCAAATGACTTACGCAGCCACCCAATTTGTTAATGTGGGAGCTGGGACTCAAACTCAGGTCCTCTGAAGTGCAGGCTAGTGTGCCTTCCATGGCACCAGGCCAGTCTCCCGAGAGCCTCCCCTTCTGTTTCTGTCTCCCTCTCCCTTTGTAGGCTGGCACGTTGCTTTGGATTATGAGATGGACTGCACCCACCCCCTCCCCGCCCATGCACTCCCTCACCCATGGGTGGGCAGTGTTGGTACCCTGAGGACTCGGTGCTTCTGCTCAGCCCCCCACCCTCTCCCCACTCCCAGTGCAGACCAGGAGCAGACCACCTACTTGTCCCAGACATGCAGTCAGCTGTGGCTCTGCGCTAATGGGCCGGGATGGCCTAATTACAGCCCAGGGCTTCCTGAGTAATTCCGGGCCTTCTTGGGACTCCACAGTGCCCCGTTCCTCTCCCCCATCACGTTTCCTCCTTTGTCTCAAATGTGCCCCCGCGGCTCAGAGAAGCATTTAGCTCCCTGCCCCCCACTTTGCCCTTTAGCCCTTCTGACACCCAGATCTTGTTACAGGCTGGGTGAAGGGCCTCCTGTTGTGGAGAGCCCCTGGTCAGCCTCTGCCTGCATCCCTTCCCCCCATGCTAACCGCTAAGCTTTGCTTGTTGACTTCCTTCCTCCCGGGCCAGACCCAGGTCCTGCCAGCTCTCCCCTCTCTGACTGCATGACTCATGGCTGGCTCTGGAGGGACAGGCAGAGGCTCGGCTCACCAGAGGAAGACAGTCCTTCAGGTGACCCCTTCCCAGCTCTGTGGGGGCCCTCCACCTCCTCCGAGTGGAACGAGGGCAGGAGGTCCTGGCAGTGGGAGGGGGTCTGGGGACCAGACCAGGAGCCTCTCAGGCCTGGGTTTGCATCCTGTCTCCACCCTTCCTGCTTGGTGATGGTGGGCAAGTCGCCACTCTCTGCACCGCGACTTCTCATCTGTAAAATGGGGCGATGATCTCAATGTACGGTGCTGGGGAACGTAGGAGAGACTAGGCAGGCAAACGTTCACTGCTCAGAGAGACGGGATCTTCTATGTGGGAGCCGGGAGCCCTCCCAGTGGCCGTGACCCAAGAGAAGGCAGGTCACAGAGAAGTTAGGGTGAGCCGGGGCCATCGTGGGCACACCGACACCGAGACAGGGCAGTGAGAGAGGCCAATGCCTGCAACACAGGTCCTGCCCCAGGTGGAGCCACCCCACCGGATGTCCTCCAGGCCACTGACTGGGAGACCTGCATGGGCTCTCAGAGACGGGGTCAGCAGCGGCAGTGGAGAGGGAGGTGACCCCTTTCCTGCCGGGCCTCCTTCCACTTGCACTAGGGGCTGCAGCTCCTGGGGGAGTGAGGAGGACAGTGCGACCCAGGCTTCTGCTCAAACCGACACCCTTGGCCCGTGGGCACCCAGCCTTCCCCAGCCAGCGAAAGGTACCCAAGAGCTTTCCCAGAAAGAGGAGCCCGAGGGGGCTGGAGGGGAGAAGCAAAAGAGAGGCCTTTACTCTCTGCCTTTTCTCCCCGCTGTTGGCGTAGAAACCGTGAGAAATCCTTGCAGCCGCCGTGCCCTTAGGGGCCAGGGAGCAGAGGACGAGCGCCGAAGACGGTGGCTCAGGAAGGATGGGGGTGCCACGGAAGGAGGGAGGGGCTCCCGCTGGATCTGTGGGCGTCCTTGTCCAGATGAAATTTCTCAGGCTTTTCCTGAGTCCAGGCTGGGGCTGGGGACCATCCATCCAGGGGACAAGAGTGGAAGCCACAGCAGTGATTATAGAGAAAGAGAGAAGAACCAGGGAGCTGGGGCAAGCCCTGGGAGCCATGTTCTTAGAGCAGGAGGGACAGAGGCAGGAGGAGGGGTCCTCGTGGAGCCACAGGGCCCTGGGGGACGGTCAAGCACAACCTCAGTGTTATAGATGGTCTGAGCGCGGATGGGCAGCGACTTGCCCAGCGTCACTCCACGCCCTCTGATTCCCTTCCACTTGCACAGCCTACGGGGGCCTCTCCACCTCTGAATGGCTCTGCTTTTCCAGCCCCGGCTGGCCCAGGCGCCAAGGGCAGAGCTTGGGGTGAGGACAGGCGCAGTGGCTTTGCTGGTTCCCAGCCATGCCTGCCGGGCTGGGGCAGGTGGTCCCTGCCCAGTGTCGCCCTGTGCCCTCGTTGGGCCGTGTTGTTCTGGCTGCTGTGCTGCAGACACAAGGGCAGGTCAAGCCACTCCCAGACCCCAGCCAGCCCATGACGGCAGGCATCTCAGCCGGTGCCGCCGGCAGGCCACGTGAGCCGAGCCCACGCAGGCCAGAGCCCCGCTGTGTGTGGGAGGCGGGCATGGGCAGGAGGTGGCAGGGAACGGCTGGAAGGTTTTTATTGGCCCTGGTGGGGCTGAGTCTGTCTGGGCCGCATTTTAGATCGTCACTGGAGGATGGGGTTCACTGACTCTCTGCTCCACTTAGAAACACTCCGGGAGGGAGGTGAGAGGGGGCACCGAGGGGGTGGGAGTGTTGGGGGAGGCTGGGGGCGGGCAGCAGGTAGCCCCAGCCAGGATGGACAGCGGTGGTGTCTGCATTAGCGGGGACGGGGCCCCGAGGCCGCAGAACTGGGTCACGGCCACTGGGAGGGCTCCTGGCTCCCACATAGAAGATCCCGTCTCTCTGAGAGGCCCACCCGGCTTCTGGTTTCCGCTCAGGGCCCCCTGGGGCTATCACGTCACCTCTCTGAGCTTTAGATGCCTCCTCTCTGACATGGAGGAGTTGGACTGGCTCCCACCAAGCTCAAAAACTCCAGGATTCTGTTACAAAGGGGATGGTGTAACAGCAGAGTTCTCGGGGAGAGCCGAGTATGGGTGTGAGAATTCACCTCCCAGGCCAGGCCTGGGGGGCAGCCTGTGACCCGGTGCCGAGACCACCGAAGAAAGCCAGGCTTTTGTGGTGCCTTGACCCCGCGGGGGCTAAAGCTGTTCTCCACAATTCCTGTTCTCATTAGGCCAGAGGGTTCTTTTCCTCTGACCCCGGGGCATCTGACGTGCCTTGGTCAGAGTGACGGCCACACTCTGCTCTGTGTCTTCAGAGTTGGTACAGCTCTGAGAGGCGGTCACTCTGACCTATATGGCAGGCAGGAAGGGCATTAAGGTCATCTGACCCCTGGCTTGAGCGCTAGACTGGGCTCTTTAAGGAAGAGAAGAGCGTCTTCATCCTGGCGTCTCTCCCAGGCCCTAGACCAGAGCCGAGCAAAAGCGGGCGGTCCACAGCTGTTTGGTGAATCACGCTCTTCGAGTGTATACTGAGCTTTCCCTGCCGTGTGCCTGGGCTCCGAGCCCAGGGCAGGGGATGGGAGCCGTGGCCCGCCCATCTTCCTGGGGCCCTACAGTCTAGTGGGGTCCACCAGAGAGGTACCAAGGATTTGCTTTCACTATATTGTGACTTCTCTTTCTATGTGTCAACTAAAAGATTCAGAAAGTAGTAGCTCCAAGAGCTCAGAGAAGATGCTGGAGTAGTCAGGGTGGACTTCCTGGAGGAGCTGCCCTTTCTCTGGGTTGTAGCTGTTCCCACTCACTCACTCACACTGGGAGGGATCCACTTCTCAGGCTTCACTTTCTTGGCTTTCTCCTCCATGTCACCCGACTCCATTCCTGGTCCCAGGTGCCTAAAGGTCCGGGGCAAATCCTGGGCTTGGGCTGGGGTTGGGGCAGGAGGTCAGGACAGCAGTCAAAGTCCATAATAAGTGTAAGCATCCAGGCCGCCCTCCAGAGTAGGACAGATGATCCTGGATGGTTGTGGCCTTTGCCCAGAGCTGTCCAGCTCGCTCAGCCCCCAACCTGAGTGCACGTGTGGAACTACGGCCAAGCCCTGAAGTCAAAACAATGAGTGCCCTCCAGGTGCAGGCCTCATGCCAAATGCCATTGCATGTCAGCTCGGGATGGGCTCACAGCCTGCAGGTGAGATTCTCAGCCCCACTTCACCGGTGGCCAAGCCGATTTAGAGGGTCAAGTCAGTCGGCAGACCTGGGCCCTGTGGCTTCGGACCCTTGGGTGTCAGTCACAGTGCCCACTGCCAGGCGTCCACTTCACGGGACAGCCTCGGAACACCTGCCCTCCTGGACTGACCTCTCCCCTCTTCTCTCTGACTCTAGGTGCCCCAGGCCCTCCAGGACCGAGAGGACTCAAGGGAGATGTGGGCGTGAAAGGGCCTGTTGGCAGCAGAGGACCAAAAGGAGACCCCGGCAGCTTCGGCCCCCCAGGACCTCAGGGTCCTCAAGGGCAGCCAGGGGACACTGGGCCTGTAGGAGAAAGGGGGCCGGTTGGCCTGCGAGGTTTCCCAGGCCTCAAAGGCTCGAAGGGCAGCTTTGGAACTGGAGGCCCAAGGGGACAGCCAGGCCCCAAAGGGGACGTGGGGCCCCCAGGGCCAGAGGGGGCCCCAGGGTCTCCAGGGCCAGAGGGGCCTCAGGGAAAACCAGGGATCGCTGGGAAGATAGGGTCACCAGGCCAGCGGGGGCCCATGGGGCCAAAGGGCGAACCAGGAATCCAGGGTCCCCCTGGCCTCCCTGGGCCCCCAGGCCCACCAGGAAGCCAGAGCCGCTATTGAAGAGTGGCCCGGTCCCGGACACTGCCACGCAGAAGGTGGGGAAGGGTGCTCAGGTGAAGAGAGACCCCCGAAAAGCCGCACCTGTAGACATTGTGGTCCTTCGGTCCCGAAGAGCGTTCCCCCAGGCCTGTCCCTGCACCTCCAGGCTTCCCAGTAGTGACTATACCATAGAAGGCAGCCCCGTATACACACACGCACGTGCACACGCACATTTCCCTGCTGGCCGGGGGGCTGACTGGGTTTCCGTGGCTGGGCGGGAGGAGAGGGCAGGAGAAGCCCCCTCGCCTGTGGCTGAGCCCGCCAGGGAAGTGGCTACCTCGGGGCAGCGGTCTTAGTCCTGGCTCTGAATTGGTGACCAGCGCTAGTCTTTCTAGCACCTTCACACCCATCCTAGCTGGCTGGCAGTTCCCTGAGGCTCCCAGGGGTTGAAAAGACCCAGGAAGAGCTTTGCAGGGGATTATGGTTCAAACTCGAGGGACGAGGTGGATTTGGCAACCACGAGACCTTCCCTGTAACCATGGGAGCAGAGGCCCGGGAACTCACACGGGACGCAGCAACTCCGCCTGGGCCCTGAGCACTGTGCCCCCAGGCGTTCAGCATTTTTTCCCACATCTCCAGAAAACTCCTCGCTTCATCCTTGCGTCCGCCTCTCAGGAGCATCCCAGAAGGAATCCAAGCAGGAGCTTCATCTGCACCGGGACACTCTCCAGGCCCTGGAACGTTCTGCCAAAGTAGAAGGCCCCGTTCCGATCCGGGAGGTGACCGCTTTGTGGCAACTGGGGGAGGGCTGACCGCCGGGCTGCTCTCCCTTCCCCACGCCTGCTCTCCTGCTGACCTCACCCCACCGTGACCCAGAATGGCCCCAGGCCTCTCTGCACGGGCAGCTGGGCCAGATCAGGGGGAGGGACCCCAGCTCCCTTTGATGTCACCCCTCACCCACCTTCATCCTCCTGCACAGCCAGCAGCAAGGAGGACAGGGACGTCCCCAGTGAAGCTGCCCCTCCTTTGTGTTCTAACAGATAACGACCACCCCTGGGATGGGGCCTTACAGCTGTCCCCTCCCCAGCCCGACCCAGAGACCGGCCCCTCCCCATTCCAGAAGCCTTCCCCCTTCTTGTAACAGGTGTGCAACTGGCTTGCACTCCCGCTGCCCTCACTGCCGTGTAGTTCTCCTGTCTACATATGATATCATGCCACGTAGTATCACCGACTCAGTAAAGAGCTGTTTCCAGGAGGGAGGTGTCTTCTGGTCCTTTCTGCCTGACCGGGACCGTGATGCCTTCAAGGCCTCCACCTCACCTGGCCTTCGAAGGGGAACCAGTGCACAAGGGGTCCCTTAGATATTCAGTCCCACTGTGGAGTCCAGGTCGGACCCCCTGGCCCTTCACTCTGGAAACACTGAGTTCTGCCGGGAGTTCCCAGTGGTCCTGCAGGGGCCAGGGACCAAGCGTGGCTGAGGGATTACCCACAGCGAGCAGGAACCCAGTGGAAGCAAGGTGAGCCTGCTAATCTCGCAGCAGGGCCCTAGAGCTCTTGGGCTAGAACGAGATTGGAAAATAAGACAGGACACCTGAGTGATACCCCCTGCTCCCCCGTCTTGTCCCTAAGACAAGGAGATAAAACAGAAAAGGGGGAGGAGACCAGACCTGCCCCAAAGGACCTGGCCCTCCAGGGTCCACAGGAAACAAAGGATAGCTGGGTGCTCTGTGAATCAGCCGGGCCTGTTCCAGGAATCAGGGGTGCGTGAAGGGGCTGTGCCCTCGGCTGGCTTTCAAGGCATATGTCTTAGTCCGTTCAGGCTGCTGTAACAGAACACCACAGACTGGGTGACTTCTAAACAGCAGAAACAACATAAATGATGAGGGTCATCCACCCTCGTGACCTAATCCCCTCCCAAAGGCCCCCCCC
>NW_006792985.1:3062752-3072805 GCF_000442215.2 Lipotes vexillifer | reverse complement strand
CAAACTTTTTGCATAGGGCACTCCCTGAGATTGGGTGAATCGAAGGGCCCTCCCTCTAGGGGCCCCCCCCCCCCGCCCCCCCCCCCCCCCCCCGCCTCCTGAACCCATCACACTAGGGGTTAGATTTCAACATAGAAATTTGCAGGGGGCGGGGTGGACACGAACATTCAGACTATGGTAGCATAGTAACCTCATTCGTCAGTAAAACGTGGCCTAGTGAAAGCCCTGTGCCTTGTTTTGCTTTTTTTACTTTTTTTTGCGGGGGTGGGGCAGGGGTTGGGGGGAGCGTCTTAGTCAGAATTCTCCAGAGAAAGGAAGGCTGAGAAGTGCCATGATCTGCCATCCCCAAGCTGGAGGCCCGGGAGAGCCAATGGTATGGTTCCAGCCCTAGGGCAGAAGACAGATGTCCCAGCTCACACAGTCAGGCAGAGAGAGAATTCTCCCTTCCTCCACCTTTTTGTCCTATTCAGGCCCTCGACAGACTGAAAGGCTGCCCATCTGCTTTAGTGAAGGGCCATCTTCTCTACTCAGTGCACCCATTCAAAGGCTCACCTAATTCGAATGCTCATCTCTTCCGGAAACACTTGCACTGATACACCTAGAAATAATGTTTAATCCGACATCTGAGCATCCCATGGCCTGGTCAAGTCAGCACTTGAAATTAAGCCTCATAGGGTGTTTGGGAGAGGAAGCAAGCAGAGAGGTGGAAGGATGGCGATGGGGCCCCAGGGACCATGGCACGAGGCGCCCACCACTTCCTTACTCCCCGTGGTGGCTCAGGGTCCCTGCCCCACCTGCCCCCGTCAACAACTGAGATGTGCTGGGCAGTGAGTTAGGTACTGCCGGGTTACAGGGCTGAAGCGGCCTTGCCTGGGGGCTCGCCTCTCATAGAGGAGGGGGCAGTAGTGAAAGATACGCCTCCGCCTCGTGCGGGGCAGGCTGGGGGCTGGAGAAGATAGGGGTCGTGGCACAGAGGTAACGGGCCTTGGGGGAGGCAGTGAGGACCATCCAGTGGTGTCACTTCACAGTCTGGGTCCCCAGGAAAACCTCCAGGAAACTCTCACTACTCACTGTCCCGGGTGGGGTGGATGACAGGCCTGGCAGGGGTACCCCTGGACGGGAGGGGCCGGCATGGGCGCAGGTACCCAGAGAGCTGGGCCAGGGAAACAAGAGCAGGAAAACCCAGGCGTCGGAGCAAGCCAACGTCCCAGAGTCCAAATCCACAAAAGTTAGGTCTGGGATGAATTCCAAGGGATGAGTTGGGGGCCAGAATGAGAGACAAGGCTGCGAGGATGAAAAACTGAGTTGATTTCAGAACATAAGCAAAAACACGTAAGAAAAACTCATGGGTCCTGGACAATGGCCACCAACACATCCCTGACCGTGTGGTTTTGGGGGATGAGCTTGATTTGCAGGCACAGGGTGGAGACGGGCCCTTGGGGTCCATCCAGGCAGTCACCACCACCTCTGGTTTCCCTGGTCACAGAAGCCCTCTCAAGCTCTAGCAAGGAAATCAAGAGGGGGCAGTCATGACAAGGATGCAGCGGGTAAAATCAAGGCTATGGAAACTTGCAGTATAACTCCATCTCAGGGTGACTAGACGTGGAAAGCTGCCAGCGTCTCAAGCATCCGTCTTCACTCCAGAGCACCAGCCAGTCTCCTACCTCTCTTCACTCAGTGGCCCCTGACCTCCCCTTCCTGCTACTCTTTGTACCCTTTCTGTTGACCAGCATCTTCTGTTTGCACGAGGCCCAGCATAACAGGGCGACGGCTGACCACCAAAGGACCCGGTCCTACAATCTCTAGTTCCCAGCCCTAGGAGAGCAATCTGATCGCTCACCCTGTGCGTCAGGGGTCTACCCTGATCCAGTGGGCTGTGACCACAGAGCAAGAGGCGGAGGGAGAGGGATCACGTGGTAAAAAATTAGAGGCACAAGAGCAAGAGTGGCCATGAGCAAAGCTGGCCACAGAATCTGTGTTTGGCAACAGAGGAACAGGAGAATAACCACAACAGTAATAATAATAGCAAACACCCATGGGGGAGCTACTATGCAACAGGATACCGTTCTAAGCACTTTTCATATATTTATTCATTTAATCCTCACTACAATTTGTAATGCAGCTATAATGTCTATAAATCTATAATCTCTATCTATATTGTATCTACATGTATTATTATTATTCCCACTATATAGATGGGGAAACTAAGGCTTGAAGAGATTAATTAACTTCCCAAAGTCACATAGACAGTGAGTTGTTGTTGTTTTTGTGTCTTTTTGTTTGTTTGTTTGTTTTTAAAGGACACAGGAGCCAGCCTAAAGGGGTTCCCACTGGTCAAATCTGGGACACACTATTTATTTATTTATTTATTTATTTATTTATACAATTCCCCTTTTCTTTTTTCTGTTTTTTTGGGCCATGCAGGATCTTCCCTGACCAGGGATTGAACCCAGGCCTCCTGCATTGGGAGCGCAGCATCTTGACTGCTGGACCGCCAGAGGAGTCCGATAATGAGTTTTTAGACGTTTCTCTATTGAACCTCAGTCTTGGGTGATTTAACTTCTCTGTGCTTCTGTTTCCTCCCCTGTAAAATAGGGATTACAACTGGACCTACCGAGTGAGGTTGCTGAGGGGATTAAGTAAGATGATGCTCTTGGCCAGTTTCCCAGTGTCTTAGTCAGCCCAGGCCGCCATAACAAAATACCACAGATTGGATGGCTCAGACAACAGAAACTTACGTTCTCAGAGTTCTGGAGGCTGGAAGTCCAAGATCAAGGCACCAGCTCCTCCTGGCTTACAGATGGCTGCCTTCTGGCTCTGCCCTCACATGGTAGGGGGAGAGGAAGTGTGGGGGAAGCGGAGAGAGAGACAGAGAGAGAGAGGCAGAGGGAAGGCTCTCTTCCTCTTCTTGGAAGGCCACAGTCCTATCAGATCAGGGCCCCACCCTTATGACCTCATTTAACCTTCATGACCTCGTAAGACCCTATCTTGAGATACAGTCACACTGAGGGCTAGGGCCTCAACATACGGATTTTCTGGGGACACAATTCAGTGTCTGGTGCCCGGCAAGGGTTACCATCCTGTAAACATCAGGCATCATCATGGTGGTGTTTATCCTACAGACCCAGGCTTACTGGATGGCAACATTACTCACCACTTTCCTCTGCAGATGAGTGGCCAGAACTCCAGGTCCTGCACACTCCCACCCACATTCCCTGTATGGTTAGAGCCTGGAACAAGCTGTGACTCACCCGGCTCAACCTCTTTACTTTTCAGGTAAGAAACCAAAGGCTGAGAGGGGCTGAAGGGCTCGTTGACCAACCGGGACCAGAACTCTGGTGTCTCGGTTCCTGGGCAAAGCAATTTCTCATGTCTCTGGTTTTGCCGCAATTTCAGTTTGCTACTGGTTAGGACCAATGGGCACCAACCGCTGCACGTTCCCCAGAAAGTACTCCGCCTGCAATCCCTCTCTCTGTCTCATGTCATCAAACACTCCTGGTACTAACACGGCCCTTCAGGGCATCTGGACCATTGTAGGTATTGCCGAAAATCCTAAGAGCTGACCACAGGGGTCAGCGGGGCCGGCAGTCAGAATTGTAAAGTTTGCAGCAAACTCTGTGAATCAGTATCTTGTTCCGTGCATAAACTCTGGGAAATGGATCCAACCCGCATCCAGTGGGGAGATCGGGTGGGCTTCACGATAGAGATCCTCGGTGGACATGGAATAGGGATGGGTCGTGCTTGCTCCCTGCTGGGTCCTCCATTTATCGGGGGAAAGTCGGCCCAGCACCACCCTCTCTAACCTTCACTTTCTTCATCAGGAAACAAAGAGAGTGGCCTGGTCTCGACTCCATGTGGGAGTCATTGGATGTGCCCGACCCCTCTGTCCTACAATTCTAACCAAGTGCTCTTCCTCCTGCCCTGCTTGGTGGCTTTCCTGGAATCGGCCAGGGCCAAGGCAGGAAAGTCTGAATCCAGACTGAGAGGTGACAGCAGCGGGATGCAGTCAGTGGCTTAGGATCATGGCCTTCGCTGTTGGGTTGTGTGCATCTCCACCAGATGTGCAAAATCTTGAGGAGCTCCTGAGCCTTCTTCTAAGCAGAGCAAGAGGCTTCCTGGAGGTCATAGGCCTGGGGCACGTCCTTGAGCACCTCTAACGGCCCCCGACCTGCCCACCCTTTCTCCCCAGCAGCCTCAGTGCCCCGCCAGCTGGGGCAGGACAGTGGGCTGGGCAGAACCTCCACGGCTTCTTCCTGCTCCTTTTCCCCAGCCAGGGCTGAGCTGGCAACGCCTGCCATGCCAGCCCTGGACACACCTGTCGAAACAGAGCCACAGGAGAGGAGGGTGAAGAACTGACAAATATATTCTGACCACGCCGTGCTTTCCAATAGGGCGGGCCGGGCTGACAAGGAGCTGCCTGGACACATAGGCTGGCGGCGCACTGAGCAACCTCCCTGGGGATTCGTTTTCCTTGCCTTCACCTGTCCAGTCCTTTTGTTTTCTTTTGAATGCTTCGAAGGGCAAGGCTCTGTGTCTGATGTAATGGGAGAGGTGCAAAGGCTGGTGCAGTGCCCTCAGCAGGGCAACCGCCCAGGAACCCACAAAAATGCAGACTGCGGGCCTGCACCCCAGACCCACTGCTTCAGGACCACAGAGATGGGGTGGGACAGGAGGAGTGAGGGGGAGAATTCCCCAGGGAATTCCAACGCCTCATGTAAAACTTGAGAACCACAGGCATAAGAGACAGAGAAAGGAAAATATTTTTTTCCGATTTATGTATAGTATCTCATTTAATCCTCATGAACTAAATGTATTTACATTTTATAAGTCAGAAAACAAGGCTCAAAACAGTAAGTTGCTCAAGCCCACGTAGATATTATGTGGATTTGAACCCAGGATTAATGGAAGCCAGCTATGCCGAGCTAATGCCGACCAGGGTTCTTGGCCTTCCCCAGTCAATAGAAATTGATAAGAGGCCAGACAAGAAATTCAGGCAAGGGTTTACTGGGGCCCCTGCTCCCCAAGCAGGGGCACGAGCTGGTTCCTTATATGGGGTGAGGGTAGGGATGCGTCCAGGGGTCAGGCCGGAGGGGTGGCTTAGGAGTTTTGCCCACTCCTTAGGTGGTGCTGGATGCAGGTGGCATGCACAGTGCCCTGCTTTTGCTCCCTGCTCTTCAGAAGTGGCAGTTGGGGGGTTTTTTGGTCTTTTTGTATCTTTTTGTCCAGAATTTGCCCCAACTGCACCCGCACGCAGTTAATTTTAGTCCCTTATAGCTTCTTTGTATTTCGTCGCTCAAGGAGATGTTTGTCCAGGTGTAAGCATTGTAGCAAGGGGCCCCAGGTCCCAGCCTGTCTCAGAGCTACCTATTCCAGAATGGTGGGATCGGGAATTCAGTGGGGCCTGAGAAAACCGAGATCCACAGAAACAGACTTGCTCAAAGTCCCAAAGCAAGCTAGTGACAAAGCTGTGACAAGGCCCCAAGTCTCAGGGCTACCAGGCTTCCCCATCCTGACTGCCTCATCACTCAACATGACGATGGACTAGTGAGAACAGTGCAGGACTTGGAGACAGGAGTGCGCTTCCTGCTGTGAAAGTTGGAGGCTTCCACAAGGAAGCCAGATGCCGACCTTTAGCCAGGCTGCTAACCTCCCTACATCCTTCTCTCCAGACCCAAGGTCTCCAAAACGGGCGCCCAGCCAAACCGTCCAGCGGGGAGGAACAAACTTTTAAATATTAAAACATCTTCCTGTTGTGTTTTATTCATTCAAGGTCACACTTTGTTTTCACATAATCGGATCTGACATGAAGTCAGCCAAAAAAGTGTGGACTGATCAAAAATATGACTTGAAAATAGATTTATATTTATTATCCTTCATGATCAACATCATTCTAAGTGCAATTTTGCTTTGAGACATTAACCAATAATAGAAACACAGAAAATAATTCATAAATAAATTTACATATATTAGGAGATCAAAGAAATAATCCCCCAAGTTTTTTTATTAATGGGGGTTGTGATCAAAACATTTGAGGGCTTCCCTGGTGGCGCAGTGGTTGGGAGTCCGCCTGCCGATGCAGGGGATGCGGGTTCATGCCCCGGTCCGGGAAGATCCCACATGCCGCGGAGCGGCTGGGCCCGTGAGCCATGGCCGCTGAGCCTGCGCGTCCGGAGCCTGTGCTCCGCAACGGGAGAGGCCACAACAGTGAGAGGCCCGAGTACCGCAAAAACAAAACAAAACAAAACAAAACATTTGAACACCACTGCCCTAAGCCAACTCTGTTTCTTCTGACATTGTCCCTTGTGATAAAGCAGAGTTCCCCCATATGAAAGGAAGAAAGAATCTCCACCTGATGATTTTAACCAGATTTATAACCTGATGGTTGCTTCTTTTTCTGAACTCCCAAAACCTCTAAATGCCTCCAACAAGCTTGACCCACAAGTTTATAATTTGGAACTTGCTTGCTCCCCATCATCCATCGTTGTTCTTACTTCAGCTTCACAAAACAAGCTTCTGGACATAGAAACATTTAAAAACTGAATAGGCAGTGTGGATATCCCACTGAGTTTGTTCACTCAGAGATCATTGGTCCCACGGGTTGGAAGGAATAGAGGTCAGAGTTTAGGGCTGCCAAGGCAGCTGGAATTGGGTACCGGACAGGGTACTGGGCAGGAGGGAGCTGTGCAGAGGAGGATCCCCAGAAATCTGCATAGAGCTCCCCTGAGTGGTTGGCTGAAATATACAGGGCAAGAATCTGTGCAGGCCTGTGAGCTGACCCTGAACTAATTCTAGACCAACAGCAACAAGGCCTAAAAACAAAACAACACCCCTCTCTCAGTATTTGAAACAGAATAAGTAAGCAGAAAAGCCATGAGGATATAGAAATTTGAACAGTACTGTCAACCGATTTGACCTAATGATGTGAGAACACTGCACCCAGCAACGGTTGAATATTCATTCTAAACTGATATTGTAAGCACGACATACCAACATTTGTTGGATGCAGATAAAGCAGTGCTTAGAAGGAAGTATAGAGCTTTAAACGACTATATTAAAAAAGAAGAAAGCTTTTTAAATCAAAGAACATAAAATACTTGGGAATAAATTTAACAAAATTGGTATAAAATCTCTACATATAAAATTATAAAATGCTGCTCAGAGAAATTTTGAAAGACCAGAATAAATGGAGAGATACACATGTTCATGGATTGGAAGACTCAATATCATGTATTCTCCCCAAACTGATATATAGTCAGTGCGGTCCCAAACAAAGTTCCTGCAGGCTTTTTTGTAGAAATGGAGAAGCTGATGCTAAAAGATACATGGAAATATAAATGACATAGAATAGCAAAAGAGAAAAGAAAAAAATTATTGGAAAAAAGAACGAATTTGGGGGACTTACATTGCCTGATTTCAGTGGTTAATATGAAGATATAGTAATCAAGACAGTATGGTATTGGCACAAAGATAGACAAATGGAACAGAGCAGAGTCAGAAAAAAGTTCAATACTAAATGGTCAACTGATATTTTTTCACAAAGGCATCAAAAGAAATCAATGAGAAGAAGAAAGATTCTTTAAAAATGGTACTGGGACAATTGAATATCTAAACAGGAAAAAATATATATCTTGACTCCTACTTCATACTATACACAAAAGTCAATTCAAGATGGGTCAAGACCTAAACTTAAAAATTAAAATGTAGAGCTTCTGAATAAAATGCAGAAAAATACCTTCATGATCCTGGACTGGCAAAGATTTCTCAGCTGAAACAAGAATAGCATTAACCATAAAAGAAAAATATAATAAAGCAGATTTCATAAAATTAAAATCTGCACATTAAGAGAGCCAGTTAAGTAAATGATAAGGCATGTCACACATTGGGAGAAAATATTTGACATATAATTTATAAATAGAATATATAAATATCTCTTGCAACTCAGTAACAAGAAGATAAATAACCCATAAAAATAGGTGAAATGCTTGAACAGACACTTCACAAAAGATACTAGCGCATGAAAAGATGATCGACATCATTAGTGATTAGGAAAAGACAAATTAAAACCGCCATGAGATACCACTACATACCTGTTAGAATAGCTAAAATTAAAAAAACAGACCAGGACTTCTGTGGTGGCACAGTGGTTAAGAATCCGCCTGCCAATGCAGGGAACATGGGTTCGAGCCCTGGTCTGGGAAGATCCCACATGCTGCTGAGCAACAAAGCCCGTACACCACAACTACTGAGCCTGCGCTCTAGAGCCCGCGAGCCACAACTACCGAGCCCGCGTGCCACAACCACTGAAGCCTGGGCGCCTAGAGCCCATGCTCTGCAACAAGAGAAGCCACCGCAATGAGAAGTCTGCGCACCACAACGAAGAGTAGCCCCTGCTCGACACAACTAGAGAAAGCCCGCGTGCAGCAACTAAGACCCATCACAGCCAAGAATAAATAAATGAATAAATAAATTTATTTAAAAAAAAAAAAAGACAGACCATGCCAAGTGTTAGGATGAGAAGCAATTGAAACTCAATTACACCACTGGTGGAAATGTAAAATGATACAACCTCTTTGGAAAACAGGTTGGTAGTTTCTTAAAAATTTAAGCATACACCTGTCATATGGTTCAGCCATTCCATTCCTAGGAATTTATCCAAGAAAGATAAAAACATATATTCAAAAAAATTTGTACAAGAATATTCATAGAAGATTTATTCATAATAGCCAAAAAGTAAAAACAAATCAAATATCCACCCTCAGGAGACTGGATAAACAAGTTGTGGCACATCCATACAATGGAATGCCACTCAGCAATAAAAAAGAAAATAATTATGCTGAGTGAAAGAAGCCATACCAAAAAAAAAAAGTATCTCATGTATGAGTCCATTTATATGAAATTCTAGAATAGGCAAAACAAATCAAAAGTGGTAGGAATAAGTTTAATTGTTACCTGGGGCAGAAGTAGGGTGTAATTTTCTGCGAAGGAGCGTGAGGGAATTTTGCGAGGTGATGGAAATGTTCTATATCTTGATTAGGATTGGTGGTGACACAGTTGTAGACATTTGTCAAAACCCACCAAATTATATATTTAAAATGTGTGCATTTTATTGTATGTAAGTCATACATCAGTAAAATTGATTTTAAAAAATAACTAGGATACCACAGCTTACTCACTAAAATAATTGAAATTAAAAAGACTTAAAAAAAAAAACAAGATTTAAAATGTCCAGTGTTAGTGAGGATGTTCCTGGTGTGTGAACATGGTAGAACGTCTTTGGGAAGCTCTTTGGCAGTTTCTTGTAAAGGTAAACAACACTCACCCTATGACTCAGCACCTCCACTCCTAGGTATTTACCCAAGAGAAATAAAAACATATTCCACAAAAAGACTTACACAAAAACATTCACAGCCGCTTTCATCATAATCGCTGAAAACTGGAAGCAGCCCAACTATCCATCAACAGGGGACTGGATAAATAAATTGCGGTATTTTTGTGCAATGGAATATGAACTACTCAAAAGAGGGAGGGGGGAGAAGGAGTGGCAGGAGGATGGAGAAGCGGAGGAAGAAAGAGAAAAACAAAAGATACACGCAACAACACTGAAATCCGCTATACTGGAGAAAAAAGCTAGACGCAAACGAATACATACAGTATGATTCCATTTATAGTAAATTTTAGAAGAGGCAAAGTTACTCTGTGATGCTCAGGATCAGAATAGTTGCTGCCTTAGACTGTGCAGAAGAGTAGGGGTTGATGGAAAGAGCATAATGCAACTATCTGCTGTCGTGAAAATGGTCTACATATTGATAGATGTGATTTATACAGAGTCATGCGTTTGGTAAAACTCAACAAACTATACACATGATCTGGGCGTTTCACTGAATATAAACTAACACTGAATTTTTTTAAAATCATAAAGTAGAAATTCACTTCCCAAAACTTGTGAGTCAAAAAAGAAATTATAATAAAAATTAGGCTGAAATAGATATAGAAAATATTTTAAAATTATCTTATAATGGGGCTTCCCTGGTGGCGCAGTGGTTGAGAGTCCGC
>NW_006792985.1:3056828-3062500 GCF_000442215.2 Lipotes vexillifer | reverse complement strand
AAAAAAAAAAAAAAAAAAAAAAAAAAAAAAAAATTATCTTATAATGAAAAGACTAAGTCTCAGAAGTTGAGCAGTGTAGCTGAGGCATACTTGGAGAGAAAATTAATAACCTTAAACACTCATATTAATTAGAAAAAAAGAAAGGCTAAAATTCATGAGGTAAGTGTCCAACTTAAAAAGTTTGAGGAAATGAACAGGAGGAACACATATAAAGAAAATAGAAGAAGGAAATAATAAAGCGCAAAAATTAATGAAATGGGAAAAAGAACGTTTTGAATAGAGAGGATCAAAAAAGCCAGAAGTTGGTTCTTTTAAAAGCCTAATAAAACTGATAAACTTCAGGCAATATTGATCAAAAAAAGAAATGAAAGAAGGCATAAATAAAGAACATTAGGAATGAAAAAGTTGACATTAAGAGGAAATAATATGAACATTTGATGCCAATAAATTTGAAAACTTAGATGAAACAAAGAAATTCATAGGAAAGTGCAGCTCACCAAAACTGACTCAAGAAGTCTAAAACCTGAATATTTAGAAACCATTAAAGAAATTAAATCAGTGATTAAAAATAGCCCCACAAGAAAAACACCAGGCCCATGCAGAAAGACTTAAAGGCAAATTCTACGAAAACGTTCAAAGAACAGCAATTCTAATCCAACACCAACTCTTCCAGAGAACAGAAAAAAATAGGGAGCATTACCCAACTTACCCTGTGAGAGAAAATCTTGCTACCAAAACCAGAAAAGAAAATACATAAACAGATGCAGAAAAAGCATTTAGTAAATGAAGCATCCATTCATGACTCTTAAGAAATCTTTTCCAACTAGGAATAAAAGGGAACTCTTAAACCTGAAATATATTATCTACCCAAAAAGTCCACAGCAAAATCTTTCATTGAGGTGAACTGCAATTATTCCCTTTAGTATATGTACAATTGATTCACTTTGCTGTACACCTGAAACTAACATACCACTGTAAATCAACTGTACTCCAATAAAAATTTAAAAAGGAGAAATTATTTCCTATTTAAGAGAACCAGACATTACATACCTCCTGATATGAGGCAATAGAAAGTACACAGTTCCACCTAGTAAGTAAACTTGCCAAAAAAAAAAGAAAGAAAGAAAGAAAAGAAAATTGACCCTGACTGTAATCCACCCTCTAGATCTGTCTTCCAGTTTACATACAGTGGCTCCAAAGAAACATGTTAATACCATCTGCATGAGCTTGAGGTGTCAGCCGGTCAAACCCAGAATGACTCAGTTTCTTCAGCAAATAAATAGCATGGGAAAAGCAAAGAGAAGAGGGAATGTTATAGATTAAAAGAGACTTAAAATTCATCTTCAAGTCAAAGTGTATTGAAGAGAGAAACTCAAGAGACATATCAACCAAATGCAACGTGTGAACTTTGGACTTTAATTCAAACTAACCAACTTATGAAGACATTTTTGAGAAAATCTTAGAAACTTGAACACAGATTTATGATTAGACTATTTAAGAAATTAAGTGTGATAATGCATTGTGATTATGGTTTTTTGAAAACCTCTATATGTTAGAGATACACACCTGAAATGTTTAGAGGAGAAATGATTTGATGTCTGGGATTTGCTTTAAAGTACTCCATGGGATATGACAAATCAAACACAATTGGCAAAACATTGATAATTGTAAAGCTGGATGATGGGGACATGGGGTTCTTTAACCAGTCACTCTACCATTGTGTATGTTGGAAATTTTTTCTTTAATTTTTTTTTTTTTTTGCGGTACATGGGCCTCTCGCTGTTGTGGCCTCTCCCGCTGCGGAGCACGGGCTCCGGACGCGCAGGCCCAGCGGCCATGGCTCATGGGCCCAGCCGCTCCGCGGCATGTGGGATCCTGCCGGACCGGGGCACGAACCCGCATCCCCTGCGTTGGCAGGCGGACCCCCAACCACTGCGCCACCAGGGAAGCCCTCTTTTCTTTAATTTTTAAAAAAATTTTCTTGAAAAATTGATTTCCAATGTTCTGTTAGTTTCAGGTGTACAGCAAAGTGATTCAGTTATATATAGAATCTTTTTTAGATTCTTTTCCATTGTAGGTTATTACAAGACGTTGAGTAGAGTTCCCTGTGCTATACAGTAGGTCCTTGTTGGTTATCTATTTTATATACAGTAGCGTGTATATTTTAATCCCAAACTCCTAATTTATCCAAACTCCTTGATAACCATAAGTTTGTTTTCTGTCTGTGAGTCTATTTGTGTTTTGTAAATAAGTTCATTTGTATCAGTTTTTTAGATTCTACATATAATTGATATCATATGATATTTGTCTTTTTCTGTCTGACTTACCTAGTATGATAATCTCTAGGTCCATCCATGTTGCTGCAAATGGCATTATTTCCTTCTTTTTTATGGCTGAGTAATAGGGAATCTTCGATAATCAAAACTTAAGAGACAAATAATGATGATGATGATGATGATGAAAACTGTTACTTTAAAAAGAAAACAGAGGGCAAGAGGCCCGTCTCCTCCTTGGCCATCATGGGACCTCCTGGGGGCCCAGGCTGCTGCATAAACTGTCTCCAGCCCACCTCCACGGCTGATTCTTGTACCGTTTCTTTCTCCCAGAATTCCCTTCCTGCTGGTCTCTGTCGGCTTCAGTCCTGCAAACTCAGCACCCCTGCTGCCTACAGCGATAGGCTGCTGTGTTAGTTTCCCCAGCAATCACTGTCTTCGGGTAACAACACCCGTATTTTCCTTTGCATAAACATCTTTAACCACTTCATGCGGCTCAAATAGTGTTGACCTCACCACTCACGTTCCCCCAGAGTGGACCAGTGACTCAGGGGTGACCAGTGAGAATACCACTGCTCTGGCCACACCCTCTGCCGGAATGGACGTGTTACCCAGGTGGGACTCATTCACCAAAAAGCATCAGCGCCCAGACTTGTGCTGGAAATATGAGAAAAGAGACACTGCCTCTTTATGGGGTAGCAAGGTCAGAAGACTGAAACGCCTGGAGTGCCTAACACTGACAGAAGACCCTGCCTAGCAAAGAAGCCACCGTAAGACAGCAGAGACTCAGAGCCTGGTGACAAGGTCATAATCCCTGAACAGAGCCACACTCCCTGCCGTCAAAGCAGTCTCTCCTCCCACCCCCTGCACTCCTCCTGCGCATTAATGAGCCAAATACCCTTTTGCTGGGAAGTGGGAGAGAAAGAGGGAGGAGAGAGAAGTGGGTGGGGAGAGGGCGAGAGAGTGCATTCGCTTTAGGATCAAGAACGAGAGATGCTGCTGCTGTCATTACTTGTATTCAGCAAGGAATTGGTGATCAATGAAGTGAGACATAGAAATAAATGGTAAAAGGCATAAGGGGCTGACATATGGTAATAAACGGTAAAAGGCATATGGTGTCTGAGATTTTTTTCTCCTCTTACTTTCTATAATGATGTGCTAATTCCATCAGCATCCTTTATTTTTGCCCTCAGTTTAATAATCTGGCTTCCCCGTGATATATGCCCTTCAGTCAGAGGATTATTAGCCCTCCTCCCACGGACGCCTCACCTCCACAATAACTTGGAGGAGGTGTTCTTTACCCCTTCTCTTCCCTACTGAACAGGCAGCAGCAGAAGCAGGCTGCAGCGTGGCAGGTGTGTGGAAAAAGCACGTGCCTGCTATTCAGATTTGAATCTCAGCTCCAATAAACCATGTGACTTGCTAAGCCTCACTTTCCTCATCTATCAAGTGACGATAATAACAGCTCTCCATGGAGTTGCTGAGCCATCTAAATGAGATACTGTGTGTGAAGGTCCACAGCACACTTTCCAGCACACTCTGGTCTTTCTGCTTCCATCCTTCCCCGCCGCCCCCCTCCAGTTTTATTGCGATATAATTGACGCACAGCACTGTGTGTGCTGAAGGTGTACAGTATAACGATTTGTCTCACGTACACCAGTGAAGTGATTATCGCAATAAACTTAGTGAATATCCATCATCCCATACAGATACAACATTAGAGAAATAGAAAAAAATATTTGTTCCTTGTGATGAGAACTCTTAGGATTTACTCTCTTAAGTTTCATATATAACATGCAGCCGTGTTAATTATATTCATCATGGTGTACATCACATCCCTGGTACTTACTTACCTTATAACTGGAAGTTTGTACCTTTCCACCACCTTCATACAATCCACCCTGCCCCACCTCCACCACTAGTTACCACAAATCTGATCTCTTTTTCTATGAGTTTGATGGTTTAATATAAGTATAATTGACCTAAAATGCCATGTTAGTTCCTGGTACACAGTACAGTGATTCGATTATTTCTGTACATTTCAAAATTATCACCACCATAAGTCTAGTTACCATGTGTCACCATACAAAGATATTACATAATTATCGACTTATTCCCCATGCTGTACATTCCATACCTGGCCCTCATTTATTTTGTAACTGAAAGTTCGTACCTTTGAAGCTCCCTCACCTTTTCCTCTCCTCGCCCTGACCCCCACGCCCTGGCAACCACCCGTTTGGCCTCTATATGGACTCTGTCTCTGTTTGGTTCCATTTGTTCATTTGTCTTGTTTTTTAGATTCCCCGTATAAGTGAAATCATACAGTATTTGTCTTTCTCTGACTTATTTCACTTGCCACACAGCCTTTAGAACTATTTGTTCTAGTTCTGTGAAAAATGCCATTGGTGTTTCCCTAGGGATTGCCCCGAATCTGTAGATTGCTTCCATCCTTGATGCTGTTCTCCTTAAAGAAACCAGAGTTTTTCGTTTTGTTTCAGCATAAATCAGATCTCATCTATTCCCTGCCTAAAATCCTTCCAATAGTTTCCCACTGCACTTAGAATAAAATCCCAACTCTTTAACAAGGCTCAGGAGGTTCCCCTGCTCTGCTCCCTGCTGGCTCCTCTAACTGTCCCTCTGCCCCCCACCTGCCTCCAGGCACGGTGGCCTTGATTTTCCTCAAACAGAACAGACAGGTGCCAGCCTCAGGGTGTGAACACCGTAGATATCACCGCCTGCAACTCTCTTCCCCATGACCTTCATATGGCTGCTGCCTCATCCTTCAGAACTCCACTCAAATGTCACCTCCCCAGGGGGGCCTTCCCTGATCATCTCTCTGCAAGTAGGAGGAGAAATAAATAGCATGATGGTGGGGGAACTGTAAATAGGGAGCATTTCGCACATACTGTTCACCCGGTAATAACCTGTAGGCATACGTGCTCTCCCACCAGTCTGTGAGTTCCTGATGGCAGGCACTGTGTTTCATACGCTCATCTTTGCTTCTCCAGAATCAAGTGCTCCAACCCTGTGACCGGAAACGGACTAAATACAGCCCCTGGCTCATGGTCTCAGGGGAGCCAGTCCTGGGTTACCTGTCAGACCTACTGGGTCAGTTATTAAGCTACTGTCTCTCTGTCCCAAACTCTGCACTCTGCTCAATGACTGCTTCGTGATGCCAGGACTCTCTCACTCACCTGGCTTCCAGTTACGCTCTGCCCAGAGAGGTTGTTAGACAGAGATCGAAGCCAGGAGGAGGAGGAGAGACTCACTCCTTCCCATCTGCTTCCTGTGGGCTTTTGTTTCTTGTGAGCATCACCCCAACCTCCCTTCTTCACCTATAACAGCAGCTGAATCCAGTTCGAAGTTTGTCAAACACAGAAGCAGCCTGATTGCACGCCC
>NW_006792985.1:3038688-3056669 GCF_000442215.2 Lipotes vexillifer | reverse complement strand
CGCGGCGCGCCCCCCCCCCCCCCCCCCCCCCCCGTTGGAAACACTGATACCAGATGGCTGATGCCTCTCATCACAGGGCTTGATTCCCCTCTCCGAGCTCGGAGATACCAGGGTCAGCTGAGCCGAGCCCCCTCCTCAGACATCTGAGTTTCAGCCTTATGGGCCCCTCTTCCAAGTTTCTGAGTTTCAATAATTCAGTCTTGACCCTTTGTTCTACCGGCCCTGGGGGTGGTGACTGCTTCCTGCCTCTGTGATCCCTTAGGGTTCCCTCCTTGCCTTTTCTCTGATGGACCACTTTACCCCAGTCCACACTTCTTTGTATTAAATACTCTGTCTGAATAACTGGTGTGATTTCTACTTCTGAGTGGATCCCGAATGATACAGCAACCCAGGAAACTTTCATTGGTTTAAAAATATTTATTGAATTTCTGTTCTTCAGGGATTCTAACTAAAAATGATGGACAGAACTTGATTCTGTGACCAGTAATTGTACCTGTAATTAGTGACCTATGCGTGGTTTGTACTCTAAAATTATTTCCATTTACAGGAGGGAATGTTTTGTTGTGCCCACGATGACTGATGGTCAGTGATGACTAATGACGAGGAAGGAAGGAAGGAAGGAAAGCGATAGAAAAGACACAGGGGAAAGGGGAAAGAACCACCAAAGTCCTTGATAGCGGCCTAAAACAAACCAACCTACCAAGAAGACTTTCAAAAAAAAGAAAAGGCAAAGGAAGATTTACCGGAAAAAGGCACTTCTCCCTCACGAATACAATTCATTTGTGAAGTTTTTTACCTAGAGGCAGGGCTGGGTGTGAGCAAAGTTCCAGAGCTTCATAGGCCTGGGAGAAGACAGCACTGTGTGTGACTGGATGCTGTGAGTAGAGCTGGAGGGGCATCCCAGAAGGACAGTAACTCATTGTTTTTCAGACTTGCTTAGGAGAACTCTCAGCTGAATTTCAACATATAACATAGATTAGGGAGGGCCACAAAGGGGGCCTAGAGTACTGGCAATATTCTCTGTCTATACCTGGTGATGGTTCCACGGGTGTTGGCTTTAATTTTATTTTTAAACTGTACATATATGCTTTTGTACTTTTCTGAATGTATGATACAGTTCACAATTTTTTAAAAGGGGGTGGGGAACTCTTTAGTTAAAGAGGCTTTCCTAAGCAGCCCCAAGGCCCTCCTTTGAACTTGGAATTCCTTGGGAAACACTCTGAAAACGTTAGGACCGAACCAGTCAGTCAGAAAAGACCTGAAATCAGAAACAGCATCTAAGAGGAGTGTGTGCCCAGGCAACTCGAAAGGTCTGGGAGAGAAATTTCGTAAACCAGTTCTGGCAGTGCCCAGGGGAGACATTCTCTGGGCTTGGCGGGGTGGGGGGTCTTGTAGACACCCCAGTTCCAACCAAGGGGTTGAGTTGGGGGGATGCTGGGAAGAGCTTTTGTTTCCTCAAAACCTGGAAAGCTAAGAGGGAAAGGGCTATAGGCCAGGCTGGGGGTAGAAACTCCCTAGGAACAAGGAAGTGAAATGGAGCTGCCCGTCAAAAGTGTGATTATCCCGTGGTGGTTCCAAGCTAAACCAAGTGACCCAAAGCGATGCTAGTAACGCACTGAGCCGCATCTTGTTTATAGCCCATCATCTTCCCACGTCGCAGAGGAGGGGTTAGGGTGGCTAGGGCAGGCTCCCCAAGGCCCCATTTCAGAACAAAAGTCCTCTTGCGTTTGGATGTGGGTATGCGGACACTAAAACGACATCTAAATGCTCTAGGAACTGGGGAATCCTGTGCCTGGGGGTGGCCCGGCCACGTTGTCTCAGGACCCCAAGACATCACAGAACCTGGTGGGTTGGGAGCAGGCCCAGCTGTGCTCTCTTAGCTCTGCTCAAGCTGAGCTGGATGCAGCAGAAGACCCCAGGCCCACAGCTAAGACTGGTTTGGACCAGAAAGCTGATTTCGGTTATTTATCATGAAGGACTCATAGTTCTAGAGACCTAGCATCTCTATCCTTTACCCAGAGAATTGCAACCTTTCCCAGTGTTAGGGTACCTAAGAGACTGATTGGAAGTTGCCGGGTTACATTGGGATTGCCAGCACCTTGCTGAGCTTGACTTTCTTGGACAACGTATAGGAATGACTTGCCTCTGTACCTCACAGCATTGTTGGAAGAACTGAAACAAAGAGCGTATGTAGTGGTATGTCTGATCAATTTCCTCCCATCAGGCAGATGGTTTCACAAATGAGCAGCCAGCACGCATTTAAAAAAGGGAGACAGGGCTTCCCTGGTGGTGCAGTGGTTGAGAGTCCTCCTGCCGATGCAGGGGACACGGGTTCGTGCCCCGGTCCGGGAAGATCCCACGTGCTGTGGAGCGGCTGGGCCCGTGAGCCATGGTCGCTGGGCCTGCGCGTCCGGAGCCTGTGCTCCGCAATGGGAGAGGCCACAACAGTGAGAGGCCCGCATACCACAAAAAACAAAAAAAAAGGGAGACAACCATTCGCCATTGTTCAAAATGCACGTATCCTTTGACCCGGCGCCTCCACTCCTAGGTCCTCCCTGCTCCCTCATACCACACACTCACACACACACACACACACACACACACACACACACAGTGATGTATGTTCAAGGATGTTTATTGCCGAGTATGCGTAATAGCGAAAGATTGGAAGTTAACCTGAATTCCCGTCAGTAGGAAACGAGTTAAATTATGATACAGCTTCTACAATGGAAAAGTATGTGGCTCTTAAAAAGTAATAAGGCAGTTGCCTAGGTACTGATAAGGAATAATTTCCAAAAAATATTCAAAAAGTTAAAATTTATAAAAAGCAAAGTGCAAAAGAACATGAACATTGTGCTGTCGTTTTGTGAAAGCTATCAATATATTCATAGCTGTTTTTAAATGTTGCAAATCTCTTTGGAAGGAACCATGTAAGCCTGATAATAGGAGTTCCTCTGGAAAGGAGGGCTGGGGAAGTGGGTGACAGAGGTGGGGGGAGACCTACATTTCCCTGTATATTCTTTTGCACCTTTTGGATTTTGTGAATGTGTTAATCGATTATTTTTATTTTAAAATATGGAAAAGTAAAGATGTCACTCTGCCTTTCCAAAGCAAGGAGTGTTTACATCTAACTGAGACTGGGGAGAACTCAGCAAATCATCAGAGCACAGCTTTCGAGCCACCCCATTTTGGAACGCCACCCAGTTCAGTCTGTCTCCCTTGGCCAGGGTGGCAGAATCTCTGAGCAATCCTTTCATTGCTTTACTTTCTTCTCTTTTTCAAACTCCCTGACTCCTGCCCTTCTTCTTGTACTTGTCATGACATTATGCTTCATTTCAATATACTTTCATAACATGCTAAGGTTTCTAACTAGACCACTCGTTTCATCCTGATTACCTAATAAAAGATGTTGGCACCCCTTGCTGAGACCAGGGGAGGCTGGTTGCACTCACCCAGTTCCTGTCTCTTCATGTGTGAGCGACTTCTGGGAAGGCTGTCTGTCTGCTTCATTAATCCCGCCCCCGTGGATTCCCGTAAGTTTCAGCGCCGAATGACCTTTTTGTCACCTGAGGGTTCCGTTCTCCTTCTGACCTCATCCTCAATCCCTTCTCCTCCTAGATTTTGGACCCATTTCCTTGTGAACCCTATGATTCCTTTTCTGCAGTTTTCAATTACTTAAATCTCTGATCCCCTTGGCTAAGTGCTCCCACCCTCTTCATTCTCCAGTGCCTGATCACAAACCCTCGCAGACCAGTCAGATTCCAGGTGGGAGATTATTAGAGAGGATCCCTAAGATCTGACCATTTCCATCAAGGCAATACTGGACCATAGGTCTACTTCCCCATACAGCTTCTTCCCTTCATTCCACAAGTCAGGGAACTACATGGCCTTTGATCACTTTTTTTAACAGACATCTTTCTAGGGAGAAAGTATTGTATAGTGAAAAGAGCCCAGATATGAGCCAGAGAAACACTGATTTAACTCCTTGCTCTGTTGTTTACCAGCTGTGTCTGAGGCAAGTTACATTGACCTCATTGAGCCCCAGCTTCCCTTTTGAAAAATAAGTATAAGAATCCTTACTTCATAGAGTAGTAATGAAGATTAAATGAAGTTTGTGTGTAAAGGGTATATTTTAGTGCCTTGACTCAGAGCCAATGCTTAGTAAATAAATAGTTCTCTCCCTCTGGATGCTCTCCAACCTCACTTTGCCAACTTCATTCCACAGAAATTATGCCACACACATTCTCACTAACATATGCATGAACATCCCCCATCAGGTTGTGTAAATCATATATATGTATATGAGTTTATACAAAGATATATACATATTCATATGACCCCAGAAAAAAATTTTTTAATAAGAAATAAAGTAGAGAGAGGAAAAACACATACAGAATAAGAAACGAATGAGCAGATAATTGAGGAAATGATCCTCTCAGAAGGAGAAGGGGAGGGATGTGTGGGAAGAAGTAAGTGGGGCTGATCAATAAGAAGCTTTTACCTCCCTGATAGTTTGGTCAGTACAGGTTATTCATGATCTAATCTGTGAACGTGACATGGAGGAGGAATGCAAGCTATCCACAAAAGAGACAGACTTGTGCCGATTTATGAGCTGCCAGGACCTAATACTGACCCAAAGGAATTCAACACATCTGTTTATCACTTCAGGTCCCAGCAGGATCAAATCATCAGAGGGCAGGGCTATAACTGGAAAAAAAGATACAGAAAAAGGAAGGAATGTAAAGGGAGTAGAAAATGTGGTAGAGTTTCCTAAGTGGTCTCCCTCAACACCTTACCATATGATACAAATTGAAGTGATTTTGAGACTTGCCTGTCTGAAATCCACTGGGTGACTTCCACTTCTGGATATCACAGGATAACAGGTATAGTCTTTCCATTATAAACAACCATAAAGCTAGAAAAAATATATGACACAACTGTTTTCAGATAGTGGATAACAGGAAATCTCAGACTATGGTTTCCGAGACAAAGAAAACCCACGAGGTAAACACCGTGATCACCCTGGAGACAGTTTTGTAACTGAAGGCATAGGGCTAAAGTCTAATCTAAGCATAGAAGTTTTGCTGAGCTGAGGAGTCAGGGTTCAGAGTTTGCAGCAGCTGAAGCAACTGGAATCTTCAGAGCAGGGCATTGAAGAAGAGAGACATGTGCATATAAGAGACCCCAAAATTGTGCTTGGGTCACCCATGAGTCCTTGGATGAGGACTGTACCTGCACAGATCAAGACTACACAGAATTACCTGTGAGGTGGATAGGGGCTTAAGAATAGAACAGAGATATGAGAGGTCAAAAAGTCTTAGAGGTGTTAAGAAATCCATACCAGCCAGAGTGGAGAGATGTCATTAATACCCTGTTAACATCTTGGACATCAGGCTGAGATATAAGAAAATCTGTGTTTTAGGAGTAAGGACTATACCCTAGGGGAAGGCCTCTCACAGGCCCACCCTAAAAAAACTAAAGCCAAACTCTAAAAAATGTCTAAGAGACAGAGTTTGGAGGTTGAGTCCTATGAAGTTAGAGGGCTTAGAAAATAACTTGGGCTCTTTACAGACTTACCATAACAAAGCATAAAATCAAGTCAAGCCAAGTTTAAGGGTATCAACCAGTGATCAAACTGTTTGCTAGAACAAAAATCCAGTCTCTCAACACTCTTCTAAGGAAAATAACAGATTCCATAGCCTCTAAAATATGTCATTAACAATGTCCAATAGAGAATTTAAAATTACTAGATGTGTCCCACCCCTGCAAAAAAAAAAAAAGCCCAGCAAAACCCAGAAAAATGTGACAATTGTCAAGAAAAAAATTAGGCAATAGAAACTGACTCAGAGGTTACCCAAATGTTAGCAGACCAAGACTAAAAATATGATAATAAATATGTTCAAATAACTAAAGGAAAATATGGTCATGGTGAATGACAACACAGAGAATCTCAACAGAGAAGTGGAAGTTATAAAAAAAAGAACAAATGGAAATTTTAAAACTGAAAATTTCAATAACTGAAATAAAGTATTCACTGGATGGGATTAACAGCACATTAGCAATGATTTGCCTGATGACAAATCAATAGAAATTATCCAAACTAAAGAATAAAGAGGGGCTTCCCTGGTGGCGCAGTGGTTGAGAGTCCGCCTGCCGATGCAGGGGACACGGGTTCGTGCCCCGGTCCGGGAAGATCCCACATGCCACGGAGCGGCTGGGCCCGTGAGCCATGGCCGCCGAGCCTGTGCGTCCGGAGCCTGTTACTCCGCAACGGGAGAGACCACAACGGTGAGAGGCCCGCGTACCACAAAAAAAAAAAAAAAAATCCAGTAATAGTATAAAAACATAGAATACATAGGAAGAATTGAATAAAATGTGCATGACTTCTATGCTGAAAAACTACAAAACATTGCTGAGAGAAATTTTATAGAATCTTTACAAATGGAAATATATATTATTTTCATGTATAAGAAGACAATATTATTAAGATGTCCATTCTCCTTATATTTATCGGTAGATTCTATACATTCCCAACACAATTCCAGAGGATTGTTTTGGTAGAAATTGATAAACTGATGACGGAAATGTGTGTTCAAATGCAAAGGACCTAAAAAGCCAGCAGAATTTTGAAGAAGAGTGAAGTTGGAGGGCTTATACTACTTGATTTCAAGACTTACTCTAGGGACTTCCCTGGTGGTGCAGTGGTTAAGAATCCACCTGCCAATGCAGGGGACCTGGGTTCGAGCCCTGGTCAGGGAAGATCCCACATGCTGCGGAGCACCTAAGCCTTTGCAGCACAACTACTGAGACTGCGCTCCAAAGCCCGCGAGCCACAACTACTGAGCCCATGTGCCACAACTACTGAAGCCCATGCGCTAGAACCTGTGCTCCGCAACAAGAGAAGCCACCGCAATGAGAAGGCTGCGCGCTGGTCCCTGCTCACCCTAACTAGGGAAAGCCTGCGTGCAGCAACGAAGACCCAATGCAGCCAAAAATAAATAAATTTTTGAAATAAAATAAAGACCTTTCTATTACTTAAAAAATGTATAGAATCTAAAAAAGATTTTTTTTAAAAAAGACTTACTTTGAAGTAACAGTAATCAAGACAGTGTGATAATGGTGTAAAGATAAATATATAGATCAAGTGAACCAAATAGAGAATGCAGAAATAGAGCCACTCATATACTATCAATTGAATTTCCTCAAAGGCATCAAAGAATGTCAATAAGTAAAGAAAAGTCTTTTTTTTTTTTTTTTGGCCACATGGGCTTGCAGAATCTGGCCCCTGGCAGTGAAAGTGCTAAGTCCTAACCACTGGACAGCCAGGGAATTCTGAAAATCTTTTCAACAAAAATGATTTTTTTCCACAAAAAATTTATCTGATGTTGACCACAGACCTAAATGTAAGAACTAAATCTATAAAACTTCTAGAAGGAAATATAAGAGATAATTTCCACGACCTTGTGGTAGGCAAAGATTTCTTAGTATATGAAAGTCACAGCCATAAAAGAAAAATTCTTGATAAGTTGGATGTTATCAAAATTAAAACCCTCTCTTCTTCAAACTATACCTTTAAAAAAATAAAAAGGCAAACCACAGACTGGGAGAAAATATTTGCAATGTATGTATCAGATGAAGGATATGCATTCAGGATATATAAAGAATTCCTACCATCCAATTTTAAAAAGACATATAACCAGACTTAAAAATGGGTAAGAGACTTGAACAGACATTTTGCAAATAAGATATATATGAATGATATGTAAGTACATGAAAAGTATTCACCTTCATTAATCACCAGGGCAACGCAATTTAAACTATGATGAGATATTGCTAGAATGGCTAAAATTGTTTAAACTTACAAAACCAAATGTTGGGGAGGATGTGGAGCAACTGGAACTCTTAGACGTTGACAGTGTGACTGTAAAATGGCACAACCACTTTGGAAAAGTCAGGGAATTTTCTATAAATTTGAACATCTACTTAACAAATGATCCAGCACGTCTACGTCTAGGCATTTACCCAAGAGACACAAAGATCTGTATGTAATATTCATACAGCATTATTCAGCACAGCAAAAAAACTGGAAAGGACTCAGACGTTCATCAATAAGTAAATGGATAAAAAAATTGTGGTAAGGGCTTCCCTGGTGGCGCAGTGGTTGAGAGTCCGCCTGCAGATGCAGGGGACGCGGGTTGGTCCCCCGGTCCGGGAAGATCCCACGTGCCGCGGAGCGGCTGGGCCCGTGAGCCATGGCCGCTAAGCCTGCGTGTCCGGAGCCTGTGCTCCGCAACGGGAGACGCCGCAGCAGTGAGAGGCCCGCGTACCGCAAAAAAAAAAAGAAAGAAAGAAAGAAAGAAATCCAGCCATAGCTCCTCATTGCTAACAGGTGTCACCGTAGTGCAATTTCCCAGCTCCCCTCCCAAGAGCTAGTCTCTGAGTCTCTCAAGTTCCATGCCTTTGTATACCCTCTATTAGGCCGCTCATCACATGCTATTATACAGCTGCCGTTGTTTCCAGATCCTGAGCTGCTTGAGATCTGGGGCTGTCCTGACCAAACATCCAGGTGCTCAGTACTAAAACTGGGAGAATCCCAGGCAAACCAGGGCTATCGGTAACCTTACCCGGGCCCCTGGGTTTAGTATCATACCAGGTACAGGGTGTTTGCTCAGAAAATGTTTGCTGAACACCTATAATATATGGGTTGGGGGGTTCTCAAGGTTCTTCTACTTGGTGCCTTCATGCAAACTCAGGCCTAGGGAGGTGAAGCCAGAGGCTGTGGGATACGGGCCCAGATGCCAAGCTCCCTTGTGTCCTGCCCGTGGCTCTGGCCTCTCTGCCACGCTGTGGGGTGTTCTGGAAGACAGATAAACAAGCCCTATTCGAGTTCTATGGAGCAGCAAGAGTCTCCCAGAGCCCCGTTTCCAGGAAGCTCCCCTCCCCTCTCCGGTGAAGTCATCTGACCTCAAGTGGCCTGCGGTTTCCTTTCTCCCCACATCTCCCAAACCCGCCCTGGGTCCCAGCGCTGCCTGGGATGAGTGCTGACCTTTCAGGGAGCAGTTTGCTCAGAAAGTGCCTTTATGTAAACAAAAACAGCCTTCGGGTCTTCCAGAGGCAGCCTTGTTTTCTCCCTCAAGTCCCAGGGAGAAAAATAACCAGCAGGAGGGAGTAGAGAAGGAGTGACCCTGCCTCCCCAGCCCTTGGCCTCTGTCCTCCCAGGCCCGTCCCTCAGGGCCTCCTTTGTCAGAACTCGGTTCTCAGGGGGGGAGGGGATGGCGGGCGGTGGGGGGGCGGGGCGGGGGATTGAAACAATGCCACCATGTCTGGCAGCGGGAGCTGGACGCTTGACCTGATTAGGCTCCGTGAGCCTGTAGGGAGGGAGAGAGCAAAGGCAGGCTCGAAAAATTGTTTCCCATCACCACCCGACGGACTTTTCTTCCCGGTGTCTCTGCCGAGGCTTCTTAGGTGGAAGAGGCTTTCTCGTCTCATTTCCACAGGGTCACACTGGCCTCTGGCCTCTCAGCCTGCACGAACGCTTTGCCCTGCCGTCCTCCCGTCCCACCAACAGGCTCCCAAACACAAAGTGTTTTTCTCACTGCAGCTCCCCCTCGTTGGGCATTGCCAGGGCCGGGGCCAGGCCCAGGAGTCCAGATGGCACCCACATGAAAGCCCTTCCTGTTCAGAACCCACATGGAACCCAAAGCTGCCCACACCCACAGCCCTGGCCCAGGGTCCCCGCATGCAGGGCCACGGAAACTTGGCCATGACGCTCCAGGGAAGAAACAGCCCCAAGCCATCCAGGAGAGGAGCCTCCCGGGGGCACCTGCATCTGTGGGGCACCTGGGCCTGGCAGAGGATGCTGAGCACGTGGACGGAGTGCTGGGGCAGCACTTTCCCTCTGTTAGTGCAGGTGGAGGGAACACAGGAGCCCTGCCATTTCCAACGCATTGGCAGAAACAGTGAAAGCTGAGAAGTCGGGGTGGGCCCAAGGGGATGTGAAGAGGTGTGTGGCCATGCCCGGAATCCGGCTCTGATTCTCGGGATGGTGGCAAGAGGCAACGGGCTGGGGCTTTCTTGAGAGCAAAGAAATCTGGTCTCTTGACCTGGGCGTGCTACCAGCTGGCAGGGGCAGGCCTCTTCCCGCGATGCAGGTGCCGCGCGGGGACACGGCCGAGGGGCTGTGATTTGCTCAAGGCCGAGCTTCAACTGCAGAGCCAGGACTCCTGACTTCTAAAGAATCTCCTAGTAGATTTGGAAGGGTCCATTCTTAGAGCGAAATCTGGGAGAACGTACACCACAATGTCAAAGATGTGATTATGGTGGGACTTTAACTTTTTGTTGTTGTTTTTTGTTTGGTTTCAGCCCACCTGTACTTTCTAATTTTTTTTTTTTTTTTACAACAAGCAAGATTACTCTTGTAAAACACTTAACGGGAAAAATTTTTATGAAATGACACACTACCCATAAGGTGTTTGGATAAATGAGGGGCTGGCCTCTCATCATGGATAAATAAAGGTTAGATGTTATTTGCTTAACGTGAAAAGAAGATGAGAAGAGGAAGCAGAGGAAAGGAAAAAGGATAAAGAGGAACATGCAGAATGAGGAAAGGATAGAAGCAAAAAGAAAAGGAGTGACCGAAGGAAGGGAGGAAGGGAAAATGTGTGGACATGAGGGGTTCATGTTCGCCTTGCAGATTCCTGGGGCTCAGTGCTGGCCTCTCAAAGAGGAAGGCATTAGGGGAGCAGAAGAAATATTAGCTGGCCCCCTTCACTTTCCAGGTCAATAGTAAAGACCCTAGCTTAGAGCTGCAGAGAGAGTTCAGCAAAGCCTTTCAGAACTCCTGCATAGGCTTTGCTTCCCATCTCTGGTTTCTGGGTCTCTCTCTCTCTCTCCTCTCTCTCTCTCTCTCTCTCTCTCTCTCTCACTCATACACACACACACACACACACACACACACAAGCACAATTCCTGCTTTGAAATGAGTGTTCTTGTCTCTCCCCTGAGGGAGGACGTGCTGGAGATGGGAGAGGGGTGTCTTTGCTGCCAGCACCCCACAGGGTAGTCAAGCCTTCTTTGGTGACATCATGTTTTTGGAGTGGATGTTTGCTTCAAAAGCTGCAAAATAACCTGAACTTTCAGCCCGGACTGGTCCCCAGAGGGCAGTGTCCTCTGAATCGGGCCAAAATGGAACTCACTCCTCTGCCCGTTAAGGGAGCAGTTAGTGAGGGCGCCACTGCATCCCCCATGAAAATCCTCGCAGTCTGAGTTCCTCCGGGTACCGGGGCCAGAGAAAATGAGCATTGAGGGGAATGAAGAGGGTAGGGGGAAGGAGGGCGGGTCCAAGGAGCCTGGAGCTGAACCGGAGGTCCCCACCCGCCTCCCTCTGGGGCGGCTGTCTTTTGTCACAGGCACTTGGCTGGCAGGGACCTCTGCAGGACCTTGGTAGACCCAGGCAGGAGATGGCAGGAGACGCTGGAGATCGGTGCCGATGGTAAACCACCCCAGAGGGCCCTGGATATTTAATCCCCAGGGGCGCCAAGGCTGACATCTCTGAGTCAGAGGCCTGGGACTAGGAAAGCAAGTGCACTTGAAGGACGAGGTGCCCATCATTCAATAGGCTTTGAAGCCAGAGGGACCTCTGTGCAGATCCCTGCTGGATGACCTTCAATAATTCGTTTGGCCTCTCCCACCTCACTTTCTGCATCTGAACGTGGGAATCCAATCATTTATTCATATATTCATTTGTTTGACAAATATTTATTGAGTGTCTACTATGTGTCAGGCACTGTGCTAGGCACTGGGGAAGCAACAGTCATCAAACTATGGTCCCTGCTCAGGAGGAGGAGCTGGTAGCTTAATGAAGACAAGTGGCGTTACCCTAGGGATGTATAGAGGAGCAGCTACTAGTCTTGGGGCCAGGAAAACCTATCCAGAGGAAATGACATCTAAGCTGAGACTGGCAGGGTCTAAGTAGGAGTTCTTGAAAAGAAAAACGAAAGCCAAAAAGCAACATGGGCATGGGCTTGGCATTAAGCGGGAGCACGGCTTAGCAGAGGAATTCAGTATGGCTGGAGAGGGCGTGTGCGGTGGAAAGAAGATTCAGGAGGGAGAGGTTGAAGAGAGCAGTGGAGGCTGAGTATTCACGCTCAAGTGGAGATTTTATCCTGAGTCTTTACTTTAGTGGAGGGGAGTGAGATGATCAGCTTTGTGTGGCCACGGGATGCAGAATTGATGGAAGGAGAGAGATACACAAGAGCTTAAAGAGACTGTGAGATGAAGGATGTTGGCATGAACCAGGCGCGAGACAACAGGCGTCTGACTGTGGAGGTGAAGTGAAGGCAGAGAAGCGGAGAGCAGGTGAGTGTGAGAGGTGACGAGAGGAGGAAACGGTGGAACTTGGGGATGAATGGGTCTCGCAGGAGAAGAGGAGGCGTCGATGCTGGGAGGAGTGGTAACGATTTTAGCACCAAGGAGGAGAAATGTGCGAGTTGAGAATGGTACCTATGAGAAAGGAGCCAATCCACGCTGTAGACCCTGAAGAGGCTCAGAATGTGAAGGCACCAGGAAGGGAGGAGGGTAGGCTGAGGCATGGGAGGAAAATGAGGACATAAGTAGGAAACCTATCTCCCTTCAGAATACTAGCACCAGATTCTTACTCCTTAGGCAGGAGGCAGGATTTATTCTTAGGAGAAAGAGAACAGAAGAGGTGATGGACTTGGGGGCTCCAGGCACCAAAGAGTGGGGGTGAGATTCAGGGCTAAAAAGGAAGTACCAATTGAAAGTCTGACTATGGAGCAGGCAGGGAGCCTCTTCCTCTTGCCTTACCTGCTGATGCACATCTTTTCTCCAACAGGAAAATAGGATTCTTTAGAGAACAGTCAGAGAATAGAACCGAATAGTTCCCAAGGAAACAACTTCCAGATACTAATATTCAGGGGGAGCGGTCTTCCAAAGAAATGGCAAAGTCTCCTCCCAGTCACTTTAAAGTGATAAGCAACACAGAGCTTCCAATCAACTTTTGTAGTTCCTCATTCTTAAATATGAACAGGCAACCAATCTCATATGTTCACAGAAATATGAGAGGCCATGGAACAAGAACAAGGTGCTATGAAAAAGGAACAATCATTTAACAAGAAAGAGTTCTTGGAAATTAACAGATAAAATAAAACACACAGTTGAAGGGTTAGAAGATAAGACTGAGGACATTTCCCAGAAAACAGAACATAGGAATAAGAAATAAGAGCAAAAAGATAAGAAAATCAGGAGATCGGTCCAAGAGGTTCAACGACTAACAAATTCCAGAAAGAGAGAGAAAATGAAGAAGAAGAAATTATCAAATAAATAATATAATAAGTGTTCCAAGAATTAAAGAGTACATGACACAGGATTAAAAGAACCTGCCAAAAGCCTAGAACAAAGAATTCTGAAAGACCTATACCTAGGTCTTTGATCCTAAAATTCCAGGACACCAAGCATAAAGCCAAGAACTTAAAAGCTTCTAGAGACAGAACAAAGAAAAAATTACACACAAAGGAATAAGAATAGCATTAGACTTCTCCTGAGCAAATGTATCTTAAAATTATGGCATAAAATTATTTTCAGTCTATGTTTTTGTACCCAGTTAATAGATCAGCCAAATGTGAGAGCAGAGGAGAAATGTTTTCCAAACATGCAAAGATTCAGAAAATTCAGTTCCATCCACAGTGTCTTGGGAAACTATGGGAAAATAGGTACCAAAAAAACAAAAAAATAAACTCAAATAGAAACAATCACAGATTCCCAGAAATGGGGTTGCAGCTCAGAGGAGTGGTGAGAATTCTCAGAGGTTACTCTAGAGCAGACTTAGGAGAAGAATGAAGGACTCTCAAAAGGAGCTCTCTAGAAAAAACATAGACTTGATAACAAAAGTGATATTGTAGATTTCATGATGAAGCTCCTCAAAAGAAGTACAGAAAATTATGCAAATAAAAAGACGAGCAATTAATAACTCCATGAGAAATGAAAAACTATACAGGAAAGAGAATGCATTCATAGTGTGCCACTTGACTTTTGTCATAAACAATATTTATATAAGTCTTAATGATGTAAACCCTGATTACAGATATAAAATTTTAAAATGGCAGGGCTTTCCTGGTGGCACAGTGGTTAAGAATCCTCCTGCCAATGCAGGGGACATGGGTTTGAGCCCTAGTCCAGGAAGATCCCACATGCCACTGAGCAAATAAGCCGTGCATCACAACTACTGAAGCCCGATTGCCTAGAGCCCGTGCTCTGCAACAAGAGAAGCCACCGCAATGAGAAGCCTGCATGCAGCAATGAAGACCCAACACAGCCAAAAATAAAATTAATTAATTTTTAAAAATTAAAAAAAAAATAGTGATTCAATCATATGGAGAGGACAGGGAGACAACAGGTGGAGGTGGCAATGAGAAAGCTAATATTTCACATACTCTCATAACAGAAAAGTCAGTAAATACACTATGCCTAAAACTGACACACTGAGAAAAATGCAGTGTTAGCATATAAGTTTTATATTATAGGGATACCTACCAAAAGAAGTGGGTGAAAGTGGTTGCCTGGGCAATGGGTAGGGGGACAATTTTTGGAATGTGGCGAGAGGTAAACTCTCACTATTTTTCATTACGGACTTAAAAAAAACACATACAGATATTCCTTTTATACATTGTTTTAGCCTAAGAAAATTAAATGTTAATAAAAGACTAAAAAATAGATGTGAGTTCCCATTCTCATTTCCCCCTCTTAGAATGTGAGGAGATCCCTAGTGGAGTAGCCCTTGCATTTCAGAGTCAGGAAAAGGGAGAAAGGCAAGTTGCTTGAAAGTACGTCTATAGTCTACAGTTGTCTTCTGGGCAGGCAACACAGAGATGACGTTGGTAAAGTACCCAGCACAGTTTTCCTTTCTTCCCCCCTTGAATGAACACTTCCTATCCATCCATATATATATATGTGTGTGTGTGTGTGTAGTTTGTGAGTGTGTGTATATATGTATATACGTGTGTGTATGTATATATATATGTGTGTGTATATATAGTTTGTGAGTGTGTGTATATGTGTGTGTGTGTGTGTATAGTTTGTGAGTGTGTGTATATATGTGTGTGTGTATGTATATATATATATATGTGTGTGTATATATAGTTTGTGAGTGTGTGTATATATGTATATGTGTGTGTGTGTGTGTGTATATATATACACACACACACATATATACACACACTTTTTTTTTTAATTGAATGAACACAGTTCAGAGAAAAGCAAAAGATCAGGCAGGAACAGATTCCAAAAACCAAAGTCAGAAGATTATTGACCATTTGGAGGAGTTCATGGTTTCTAATCTGTGTCATCATCAGAGTCACCTGAGAAGATTTTACAAAAGGTTCCTGGACCCTCTATTCAAGACCTAGAGCAACTGGGGCCCCGGGAAGCAGAATAAGCGACCAGGCCAGGAAGAAGAAGGACTGGACAAGGGCCTGGCCTCCTGCCCAGGTGCCGTGGCCTCCACACACCCACCTGGGCTGCCATGCCACCCCGGCTTTCTCCTCAAGGTACCCCATTGGGTCCAAGAAGCTCCAACCATGTACCTCTTTGGACAGTGCTGAGATTCAGTGCTGGGGCAGGGGGTGCTTTGAGTCCCACGGAGGCCAGCTCAGACTCACCTGCCCGGCCTCAGATTTCCCCAGACCCAGAGGAGCAGTGGAGCACTTCTGTCACGTGGGCAGCTGCTCAGCTTCCCCAAATGCCCTCCAAAATGTGCCTAGAGGCGTGGGGTGCTGGCGCAGGGCTAGAGCCACACAGTCCAGCTGCGTCAATGGCGTGGCCAACCTAGTGCTGATGCCTGGTTCCAGCCAACTCTGATTCACATACTTCGTCACTCGGACAAGATCCCACCCCCTGCCCCCCCTTCCTCTCCTTCCAGGTCTCTCTCCCTGCCAGTGGTTGATGGGCTGGTCCAGCAGCTCCACCCTAGGACACAGATGCCAGGGTTCCCAGGTCAGCAAATTCAGTGGTATGTGGTTGCAGAAAATTGAAGAGAGCCTTCTCTTAGGCCTGAACAATTCCCCCATCCTCCTGTTCCTATATTTCTATAGCATGGGGCCAAGAAAAATTCTGTTTAGGAGAAGGAATTGAAAATAAAAACAATCTCGCCTTACATTTGCATATCATTTTCTACATACAGGCTCTTTCGTATGTAATTTTTCAGACATTTGAGCCTCACAAGCACTCTTTACTCTTTTTTGGCGGGGGGGGGAGGGGGGAGCAGTTAACGCTATATTTATTTACTTATTTTAAATTGTTTTTAATTGAAGCATAGTTGATTTACAGTGTTTCAGGTATACAGCAAAGTGATTCCATTATACAGATACACGTATCCATTCTTTTCAGATTCTTTTCATATACATATATTGTTACATGTATCTATTCTTTTTCAGATTCTTTTCCATTATAGGTTATTACAAGGTACTGAATATAGTTCCCTGTGCTGTACAGTAGGTCCTTGTTGCCTATTTTATATGTAGTAGCGTGTATCTGTTAATCCCAAATTCCCAATTTATCCCCCCCCACACACATGTTTGCTATTGGAGGCTCTAAATTCAAGACCCTACACTACCCACCTCATCCACCTCTTCTCTTGTTTCTGCTCATTGATCATTGGATGGAGGGAGAGGGAGGTTTTCTGTTAAAGGAGACACTATTGACACAGAGGACCTCCTGCTCCCCCTGGATGTGGTAGGCGGCAGGCTAGGGGAGGGACCAGAGCCAGAACAACCTAGGCAGAAACTATGGAGTTTAGTGACATTTAGAAATATTTATAGTGAAAATTTAAAGCATAAGAAAAGTAGAGAGCAATGAACTACTACTCAGATCTGATCATCCAGACCTTTTAAAAAACTTGACTCATGGCCACACTTCTTTCATCCCCACAAATGGATTGTTTTGAAGCAAATCCATAATATCACCAAATATTCAGTCAGTGTTCAAATTTCCCCCAAATGTGCCTGTAGTGTTTGATTGACATGTCTCCTAAGTCCCTTTGAATCTATAGTTTCCTGCTCCTTCTTTTTCCTTGTAAACATTCTTTGTTGAAGAAGCCAGGTCATTTTTCCTACAGGGTTTCCCACATTATGGATTATGCTGGTCATATTTTTTAAAATCATTCCTCTGCTCCAGTTATTTCTTGTAAATTGATAGATCTATAGATGCAAGGTGCGATTTTTAAGCAAGAATACTTCGGAGGTGATGTTGTGCCATTAAGGAGATATGTAATGTCTCCCGGCCTCTCTTGCTGTGATATGACTGAACACTGATGAGTAGGTCCATCGGCTCATAAGGGCTTTGCAGAGTCGTGATTCTAATACTGCATCTTCACTTACCAGCTGGATTCTTTCAGAGAGAATTTTTTTCTCGTCAAATAATGATTACCTGGAGGTATAGCTCCTAGAAGAAAGGCAGATGGAATTCTTGATCCCCTTCCTTTTATGTTTTCAGAATGAATTGGTCCCCCCACTATATCACCCAAAAATGATCTGTGAGTTCTTTTTATTATTCCTATTATTATCATGAACTCATGGGTTTTAACAATTTTGATGTGTTTCAATCTATTGCACTTTTTACTCTTACTTGTGTTCAAATGGTGCCATTTTGAGCCTCCCCAGCTTAGTTCCTGAATTCTTCTGCCCCAACTTCAGTAATCTTTGATAGTTTCCTTGCTTTCAGGAATGATAAAATGTTCTTGGCGTATCTTGTATATTTCCTGCCTTGGATCTGTAATCCAACACTCTTTTAGGAACTCTGATTCCTGTTGGTGGAAAATGGTATTTAGAATTCATAATCTGCACACAGGAGGCACTCACTGCTACTGGTGGATCATTGCTTCTGAGTCTCTTTAATGGGTAGAACTAGGAAATATATATATATATATATATATATATATATATATATATACACACACACACATATACATA
>NW_006792985.1:3027224-3038472 GCF_000442215.2 Lipotes vexillifer | reverse complement strand
GAAATATATATATATATATATATATATATATATATATATATAGACATACACACACATATACATACACACACATATATATGCATTTATTATATATGTGCTATCTTGTTTTCGTTTTTGAAAACAAATCAAACTTATGAAAAAGTTGCAAGTGAAGTACAAAGAACTCCCCACCCCCCAACAAAAACCTTTTGAGAGTAAATTGTTACCACGAATGTCCCATAACCCTCAAATACTTTTTGTTGGTATTTCCAACAAACAAAAACATTTTCCTCCATATGCACAGTACAACCATCAAAATGAGGAAATGCACGTTGATCTTTACTACCATGCCGTGTTCATACCTCATTCAAGTTGTTTTACAAACAAAAAGATCCAGTTTAGAATTATGCATTGCATTTAGCTCTCGTGTTTCTTTAGTCTCCTTCCGTCTAGAACAGTTCCCCATCTTTCCCCAAAACTCATGTCTTTGGAATTTTTGAAAATTATAGGGCAGCTGCTTTGTGGAATGTCCTACAGTTTGTGTTTGTCTAATGTTTCCTCATGATTAGATTCAGGTTGTGCATCCAGGGAAAAACATCATGGAAGTGAGGCTGGGTTCTCATTGCATCTTATTAGGGGACACACAATTTCAGTTTGTGGCATTACAAATGATGTTCATTTTGATCGCTTGATTAAGGTGGTAGCTGCTAGGCTTCTCCATTGTAAAATAATTCTTTCCGTCTTTGTAATTACTAAGTATTTCTTGGAAAAGTACTTTGAAACTATGTAAATACCCTATTCTTTGCCAAACTTTCAATTCTTTCATTTACATATTTATATCAATATGGACTCTAGATTTCATATTTTATTCCATGGGTTATTATCCATTGGGATCACTGTTGACTTTGATGCTCAAATTGTCCCAGATATGGCCAGTAGGTGCTCCTTCAGACTAGCTTCTGTGTCTCTCTGACTTGTACCCATTGTATTCTAGGCTCATCTTGTACTTTGCCTGTCCCAGCTGTGAAATAAGTCATTTCTCCAAAGAACACAGTTTCCTTTATTGTAGAATAATACTTAGAAACCAAGATCAGGATGCTAAATGGGCTTATTGCTTTATGGGGCATCTTCATTCTCAGGACTTCTATCAGTGGACATAACTCGGGGAGATTGAACTTGTACACATACACACACATCTATATTTGTCTCTATATCTGTATCTATTTGTGGGAAATAATGAGTTCAATTCCAGTCCAACACTACAGGGTCCATTCTGCTTTCTCTCCTTCTGTATTTGTAACATCTTTCTCCGGGGGGTTAGGCAATCACTGCCATTATCCATAATATGTTTACTCATTTGGCCAATTCCCCACAGCATCCCATAGCTGCTGCCACCTCCTCTCCTATGGCAAGCCCTCGCCCCACCCTACTGGGGCTCTGACAGCCATTCCAGGCTGCAGCCACTGACTGTCCCCATGGGCACCCTCCTCATCTGCCCGCGCTCCAACACCCAGCGCCAGGCTGCTCCTCCACACAGGCACCATCCTCATCCCAGTTGGCTCTGACCACACGCTGGCAGCCGACTCTTCCGCAGGGACACCCTCTGCACCCCAGGGCTCCCTTATCCTGATCCCCCACAAGCGTGCACCTCTTCGTCAGCTGCACCTCATGGCTTTAGGGATGAATTGTTGAACAAGAGAAAAGAAGACAAATAAAGGAAAGAGTTAGAGGACAAGAAAGAAAGAACAGTTACCTTTTTTTGTTTGTTTGTTTTTAACAGAGAGGAAAATCTTCTGGAGTATATACACTTCCATTCCAAACTTAGAAGTATATAATTTTACTTAATTTCTTTGATTTCATATTTTTATCCTTTTCTCTTAAGCTAAAGATCTTGATTCCTAACCACATCAAGATGATTATTTACTCCACCTTACTATATGTTTAATAGTTTCAGACTAACAAAACCAATACTATTGCAAACAATATGATTGGTGAAAAGAGTTTAAGACCTTTTAGAGTTCTTTTTATCCTAAGGTATTCCCCACTAAGGGTGTATAGTCAAATTACTATGTTTAGGTCATTTAAAATAATTACTCTCAGTGTGGTTAAGCCTCCAACTCAAAATGCAGTTGTATATTAGGTTTCATTTCGCTTTTGTATTTTCGGGATAACTAGAGAGAGAAAAGAGATTTGAGTTGGTAATAAATTTTGGCAGAAAGAACACTCTGAAGGAGACTAGTTTAGGATGGGTGGAGGATACAGGGGAGAGGTCCAAAAAGTTATGAGAGGGTCATAGAAAAGGACTGAAAAGCCACAAAAACCATATAACCTCTTTGGAGAGGAACTTGGCAATATCTCCCAACATACATTTGACACTTTACTACCATGTAATATTTATCACTTACTGTAGACTTAGAATGTAAGTCTGTATGTAAAAACATTTGACTCAGCAACCCCATTTCTAGGGATCTATCCCAAAGACACACTGGCATAAATATGAAAAGATAACGTGTTCAAGGCTGTTCAATGCAGCACTATTTGTTATAGTAGAAAGATTAGGGATAACACTAACATCCATCAGGATGTCGAGAGACTCATGAGGACATAGGGCCGTGAAGGGGCCTGATAAACCAGAGTTTGAGGAAGCAGAAACCATGAGGAAACAGAATTTACGAGGGAGAAAGAGAGAGAGAGAGGAGAAAAGAATCAATTTGACTAGAAGCTTCATGAGGCCAGGCAGGAATCGTTCTCAGTTTTAGTCGCTGGAGTATCTCAAACACTTAAAATGGTGCTTGGCACACAGTAGGTGATCAATAAATATTTATCAATATACTGATAAATGAATAAGGTAGCAAGGTGGGGGAGAAAGAGTAGCACTGACAGAGAGACGCAGGAACAGAAAACCATGCAGGGCACAGAAAGGACACTAAGTGAGCAGGTTTTCCTCTCCCAGCCAGCCCACCACGTTATAGTGTGCTTGATGCAAAGTCTCCTGGGATCCAAAATCTAACTCAGGGGTTGAGATAAGATCTGGCTTTTTGTATATTCTACCCTTTGTCTTCTAGAATTATTAGAATTAAAAAATGTGGTCAGGGCTTCCCTGGTGGCACAGTGGTTGAGAGTCTGCCTGCTGATGCAGGGGACATGGGTTCGTGCCCCGGTCAGGGAGGATCCCACATGCCGCGGAGCGGCTGGGCCCGTGAGCCATGGCCACTGGGCCTGCGCATCCGGAGCCTGTGCTCCGCAACGGGAGAGGCCACAACAGTGTGGTCAGGGCTTCCCTGGTGGCACAGTGGTTGAGAGTCTGCCTGCTGATGCAGGGGACATGGGTTCGTGCCCCGGTCAGGGAGGATCCCACATGCCGCGGAGCGGCTGGGCCCGTGAGCCATGGCCACTGGGCCTGCGCATCCGGAGCCTGTGCTCCGCAACGGGAGAGGCCACAACAGTGAGAGGCCTGCGTACCGCAAAAAAAAAAAAAAAAAATGTGGTCAAACTTCTGGCTTTTTTTCTGTGGAATAGAAATGATTCCTCTGTGCAGCTTAAATGTGCATTTCTTCTATTATGAGTTAAGTTGATCAGCTCTTTATATGTTTCATGGTCACTTGTATTTTTTGTTTTCTGTCCCCTTAATGTCCTTCTTGACATCCTTATTTGGGGGAGCTCCATATCGCCTTTGGGAACAAGATGAGCCCATCTTATTTACTTTATGACATAATTTGGTTTTTATGGTTCAAAAGATAATAGTAGACAGGCACGATAAGGTGAATGGTAAGTAAAGCAGCTTCCCAACCAATTCCATTCTAGGGTTCTGCTCCCTCACCTCCACTCCATACACACACTTTCCCCAAATTAGCCCAAACCTCACAAACAATAAGAAACATATTACATTCCTAGCAACACCATCAGCCAGTTAGTCTCACCGTCTCCCTCACCCCACCCCCTCTACCAACTTGTCTCCTGACTCAAGAGTGCAACTTCAACTCTTGCCTGGATCTCCAGCCTGCCAGACTGCCCTGCAGACTTCAAACCTGCCAACCTACCCTCACAATTGTATGAGCCAATTCCTTAAAAAGAAATATAAAAATATTTACGTGTGTGTGTGTGTGTGTGTGTGTACCCTGGCTGAGATGGCCAGTAATGGTGAGTCACACAAAAATGGTATTTAGAGCAGATGGCTGGGAAAACCCAGTGGCTGCCTATATGCATAAGATTGAGCACATAAGTAAATAAATCGATGGTAATGGGAGTCAGGTTTCTCACTGACAGAGAAAGTAGGTGTAAATATGAAAATGGGAAATGCAAGAATAAATCCTGTAGTATGGATTGAAATTGAAGTACCAGTGTGAATTCATGGTTTGATAGATAGATAGGTAGGTAGGTAGATAGACAGACAGATAGGTAGATAGATAGAAGATAAATAGATAAAAAAAAATAAACGGAGATGAAGAGGTACATATGCGTTCTCTGTAGTACTGTTGCAACCTTTCTGCAAGGTTGAAAGTGGTCCAAGATAAAAATTACAGAGCTCCATAGAGATGTAGACACAGATACAGGTATAGAGATGTAGATGGATCTATAGATAAACACTAGAATGATACCCCCCCTAAAAAACAACTAATAAAAGGGGTAACCTAGGGCAGCTGGGCATGGGAGAAAGAATGCAGTCAGGCAAGAGGATAAGACTTTTCAATGTAGATCTTTTAACATAATTTTTATTTCAAACCATGCGATAGTATTAACTACTCAAGAAATAAACCAAATTTAAGAAGTATAAAACACTTCTGTCCCATAACCCTCAAATTCTCTTTGGAAATTTGAAAATCTGGGAGATTTTCAGGACGTGGAGTTTTTGAAGACAGAGACAGCAGCAAGCTTGATCCTATCCACACAGGGAGAGACGGGAGGGGTAATGATGATGCTTCTCAGAACGGAGATGAGGCCTAGGCTGGGTGATGCTGAGCAAACCACTTTCCTTCTGAAGGTCTCAGTTTCCTCATCTGTTTAATGTGCATAATAGCGAAGGGGCCTTAAGGATTAAACAACACTATATCTGGCACTATATATAGGAGGTGCTTAGTAAATGTCTGTTGTTTATTCCCCTGTTTCTGTCTTCAAAAACTCCATGGCCTAAAAATCTCCCAGAATGGAACAATGTGCATTTCTTCTTGCAGGTGAAATAGCTTCTCTTTGCAATTGGAGAAGCAAATGTAGTCAATTACAAACTAATTGTCTCCGTTCCCAGTTGCCTTTGAATAGCCAACCCTCCTTACTTATTTAGGATTTCTGCCATCAAAACGTCTTGGGAGATAAGAGATAAAAGACACAGTAGGACACAGTCCTTACTCTCTGGGGAAGAGTAATTGCTTACAATTTACTTTGAGAAGTGGAAACACAGGTCAGTGCAAAGAACCAGGGAATAGAGAGAAAAAGCAGGTGACTCAGCCTAAAGATGGCTTCCTGGAGATATTTGAGCTAAATCTTCAAGGATAAGGAGTTGGCCAGGTCAAAGGAAGGGAGGGGACAGGGCTCTTCCCCAGGAGAGAGCAGCAGCTGGGGAGGTTATGGAGGTGACAGGCGACACTTGGTGCTCAAAGGCTGAGCTTCAGCTGGGTAAGGAAGGACACCTAACCCTCTCTGTCAATTGAGAATCAAGAAGGGCCAGTCGGTCCTGATGCTGGAGGCCCAGTCTCCAGCCTTGCCCAAGGCAGCAGAGGAGTCCAGTGAGGCTGAAGGATGAGAAGTAGCAGGAGATGGGTGGAGCCAGAGCCGTGCACACGCTCTCCGGGCCCAGGTTTCCACTTTGTCCTTCATGAGAGCTTTAGGCTCAGGTCTTCCCAGACCCTTTTTTGGGGTGTGTATGGAGGGAATAGGCGCCCTGGGCAGGACCCTGTTCTCTCCCCACCATCCTGAAACTGCACACCCCAGACTGGGACTCAAACTCACAATCTCCCAGCTGAAATTGCACACCTGGTCTCAGGACTTAATGAAGCTCAGGTTCTTTACGTCTTGTTGCAGAAGGAATTCACTGAGAGGTAAAGTGATAAGAAGTAGATTTATCGAGAGAGATATATACGCTCCATAGACAGAGTGAAGGTCATCTTAGAAGGTGAGAGAGGCCCTGAAATATGGGGTGGTTAGTTTTTTGGGGTTTTTTTTTGCGGTACGCGGGCCTCTCACTGTTGTGGCCTCTCCCATTGTGGAGCACAGGCTCCGGACGCGCAGGCTCAGAGGCCATGGCTCACGGGCCCAGCCGCTCCGCGGTATGTGGGATCTTCCTGGACCAGGGCACGAACCCGTGTCCCCTGCATCGGCAGGTGGACTCTCAACCACTGCACCACCAGGGAAGCCCGGGGTGGTTAGTTTTATGGGCTGGGTAATTTCATAGGCTAATGAGTGGGAGGATTATTCCAACTACCTTAAAGAAGGGACAGGAATTTCCAGGAATTGGGCCACCACCCACTTTTTGGCCTTTCATGGTAGGCCTTGGAATGGCCACAGTGCCCTTGGGTGTGTCACTTAGCATATGCTAATGTATTACGATAGCGTATAATGAGGCTCAAGGTCTACTGGAAGTCGAATCTTCTGCCACCTTGCTCCTATTCGGTTCTCAACAGTTTATTCATATGTCATTCTTTTAAAGGTTGTGCCCTGCCCACTTCCCTCTTGTCTCAATCCCAGCCCTAGTCAGGTCCTGCCCCTGCCTGGATCTCTCCAGCAAGGCCAAAGGTCATCACCGCCTCCCCGCCACCCCTCTGGGAAGAGGAGGGATTTCTCCCCCAGAACAAGCCCATTTTCAACCTCTCCAATCAGGTCATTGCAGGTCCTTCCTAAGCCCTGATTGGGAATCTTGTCTTGTTCTCCAAGTTTGGGGCCTGGTGGGCCTGGGAGGCAGGTCAGTCATTCTATGGATGTGTGTATGGGGTGACAGGGAGGGTGAGGGTAGGCCATTCTGTTTGTGCCTACGACTGGGTAGCTCCCAGTTTGGGGCAGCCTGAAGCTGATACCATTTGCCAGGAGGCCCTCTTTAGGAAAAGGTGCATAACATTACAAATGCAAAATTAGACACAGACCTTGGAAGGGGGTCTGTGCAAGTGAGGTGACCCTACACATTAAGCATCATTGGTTTCACGGCAAGCCCTCTAAGACACTCACCACATCCTCCACCCGCTTTGGGAGTGGGGGTGGGCTGCAGAAAGAGTACAGGCCTAGGACCCTGATTCAGTCCAGCCTCTGCCCTGGATAATCAAATCAGGGCATATCTCTGCTCTGGCTGACCTCTAAGGTACTTCCCAGCTTCATGAACAAGGCCACTTAAAAACCATCCAAGTCCCTGTTACCTTTTTTGGAAGCTCCAGCCCATCTTACATTAAATGCAATAAATTTTTTTTTGGGCCATGCCACGTGGCTTATGGGATCTTAGTTCCCCAACCAAAGATTGAACCCATGCCCCCTGCAGTGGAAGCACAGAGCCCTAACCACTGGACATCCAGGAAATTTCCTAAATGCAGTAAAATGTATTTAATTAAACATAAACCCATTAAATATATATTTGGATTTGCTGTAAAATTTGGAAGCTGTTTTTAAACTTCACTTTGGGAAGTGTCATTCATTCAGCAAATATGCATTGCATGCCCACTCTGAGTCAGGCCCTGTTCTAGATATTGGGGTACAGAGTTAACAAAAACCCCTGCCCTTATGGAGCCTATGTGGGCTGGGGCCGAAGAAACAGATACAAAAAATAGATAGTGTGGCAGATGGTGATAAGTGCTGTGGAGAAAAATAAAGCAAGAGATTAAAAAAAAAAAAAGCAAAAAATAAATTAAAAAATAAAGCACGGATGGGGATAGGGCTGGCTTATTGCTCATAAAGGCCCTGGAGTTTGGTGGTCAGTTCTGACCTTTGGCAATGACTTATGAAAGACAATTGGGATTAGTGGTGGCCTCTGATGAGACAAAAGTCAGTGAGACTGGGTGTCTTGCCAGGAATACTCAGGACTCTGGAGCTCAACCTTAATTCAGGGATGATTCAGCGGTTCTTTGGCTTTGATTAACTCAAATAGTTTACAAATGAGTCCAATTTCTCAATAATCAATGCGCATTGCTAACTTAGAAGTTTGAAATGAAATGTTTCTATGCTAAATCTAAGCATAAGGATGGCAGACTACTATTCCATTTGTAGACAGTAGTTGAACGTGTATTTGTGTGCTGGTTTCTATTTGAATTTGGTAGCCCATCCATGCTTTTAAAGGTCTTAGACACTTCCTTTGCCCTGGGAAAGCTGGCAGGAACTGTGCTGAATGGGTGACCTGCCCTGGTAATGACCTCCTCCCATTGGGGCAGGTGCTCTTTGGTCGTGAAATTGAATAAAGACACAGGCAGGCCCTGGGTGCAGGGCACCCATTGTTTTTGTTCACATCTACCCTGGGCTTCACATCTCTAAAAGGGAGATCGTATTCATGAACTACCCCATAGGGTAGTTTGAGGTTTCAGCAAGGTCACTCCTGGCCCTCACAGAGGCCTGCCATCTCTTTTTTAAAGTTTTTTTTTTTTTTTTTTTTGATGTGGACCATTTTTAAAGTCTTTATTGAATTTATTATAATACTGTTTCTGTCTTACGTTTTGGTGTTTTGGCCATGAGGGATCTTAGCTCCCCGACCAGGGATCGAACACACACACCCTGTATTGGAAGGCGAAGTGTTAACCACTGGACCACCAGGGAAGTCTCAGGCCTCCCAACTCTTGGTGCCTTCAGCTCTATTATCCGCAGAGCTCTCTTTGAAAAACCATCCACCAGCTCCCCCCGCTACATCCTGCAACTTACCAACCGGCCTCCGCCCCCCTCCTGAAAGGCTGACTCCTGGAACTGCTGTCACAAAGCCCCGACCTTCCAGCTTTGTCACAGCGAATTTTCGTTCACTCTCAAACCCTTTCCCTCCTTCACCCTCCTCCTTAGCCAAAGTGGCTCTCCCCTGTCCCATGGGGTCATCTCCCACTGCCATCACACTCTATGGCCATGTAGGGAACTCTGCCTCGTTCCCTGCTGAGACCTCCAGGCCACGAACGCATCACCATCCCCTGCTCCTCCTTTGAAGTTCATCTGTTTCTGGCACTTTCCTCTTCAACTCCAGTGGCTCTGGCACCTAATGTGGGCCTGACACCCTAACCTGGTCCGTGGTGCTCGCCTGCTTGGGGATGCCACCCCTGAGCCTGCTCCCACCCTGACATCACCCCTGGGTCCGTCTTCAGCAGCACGCAGCACCCCTTCCCCAGGCCACGTCATCACCCTACTCTGTGTCCATCCTCCCGGCCTCACGCTCGGTGGCTTCCCTTTCCTACCGTAACCATAACCCACTCACCTCTCCGCAGACCCCCAGTCACATCACCTGTCCCGTCTCCCCCACCCACTCCACTTTCATGCCATCTGATTTCCTTCCCCTGAGGGCTGGAGCCCCTCAGCCCTTTACATGCTGCCCTTGCCAATGGCCTCAACTCTTCTCAATTTACCCCTCTGCCCCAGACTGTCCTGTCTTCTCTCTCCTCTCCTGTTCCTTGGCTGGTGGAGAAAGTTATCATTCCATGCTAACTGGACCGACTACGAAATCATTCTAACTCTGCCACTTCTTCGGCAATCTGATCCCTTTTCCCGTAATAGCACGCTTTTCATTACTCCAGGGACTATCTCAACCTTGGCCTTCCGCTCTCAAATTCTTAATACCGCGCCTATTGCCAATTTCTTAAAATTACTTCACCTACCACTTTCTGGAAGCCAATCTTTAAGAGCTTTGTCCTCTTCCCATCTCTGCAGTAAAATGCCTTCCTTGTCTTAGGGGATTAGTTGCCTCTGATTCTCTCCAAGTCCTAACTTCCTGGTCCAGATCAAGGACACTCCAGGTATTGAAAACTTGCTTAGTAGGGGGGCGGGTCTCTCAATGCTGTTTGAGAACTTTGAGAAATCATGGAAAGCAACAGGTCAGAAAACATAGTTCTGATTTTTCAAAGGTCGAAGGCGATTTCCCACAACTATAGGCTTGGTGAGCTTACCCTCAATCTCCGACAAAATCATGGAAACCAAAAGGCTGCTTTATGCTCTTTAAAAAACAGTAGAGCAATTACTTGGAGCCAATACACGTTCTCTATGCCTCATTTTGACAAGTCTGCTGGACTGGTAGATCAGGAAAATGCCATAAATATAGTTTATCTGGATTTCAAGCAAGGTTTTGTGCGGGGGCGTTTAATACTAAAATATAATTGATTTACAATGTTGTGTTAGTTTCAGGTGTACAGCAAAGTGATTCAGCTATACATATATATGTTCTTTTTTAGATTCTTTTCCAGAATATAGTTCCCTGTGCTATATAGTAGGCCCTTGTTGTTTATCTATTTTATATATAGTAGCAAGGTGTTTTTTGATAATCACGTGAGCAAGTAGGAAAATGTCGTCTGAATTAAAGTAAAACTAGGAGAATTAGTTCCTGGGTGACTGTGCCCAAAGAGTGCTAAATAATCCATTAATCTCAGTCAGAAGGGATGTTTCTAGAAGTTTGCTGAAGGTACTACCCTATTTACCCATTCAACATTGCCCAAAACTTTTTGGATGATAATATAGAAGGAATACTTACAAATATGTAGATAATATTTATAAAGGGTTAGAGGAGATAATTAAAGACAGAATTAACTCAACTCTAACAAGATATCTTTAATAGGGAAAACTAATTAAACACATAATGTTGAGTGAAAGAAGCAAGTCATAGAAAAAAATCACAATAAGATTCCCTTTATATAAAGTTCAAAATAGGCAGAACTTAATAGTGTATTGTTTTGGGAAATGCATGTAGGGGATAAAAACTACAAAGAAAAGCAAGAGAATGATAATCACAGAAGCTAGGAGAGTTGAGAGGGAAGGAAGGGATGTGACTAGGGACAGGAACTAAGGGTCTGTGGGGAGCTACTGTTCTAATTTCTTAGACTGGGCAATGGAACACAGTATTTATATTATTATTATCCTTGAAAATGAATATATCTTTCCATGTATTCTTTTGAGTGTTTGTTACATTTTACAGTAAAAAAAAAAAAAAAAATGAAAGGAATAAATCTAAAGTTCTCTGGTCCAAAAAACTCCCCAAAGTTCCAATAGTCTAATCAACATGATGCGTGGAAAAGACTTAGGGGACTTAGCTGATGATGTAAGTCAAAGAGTCAGGTGATCTAGGCTAGGCGTGGAGAATCGTCTTTACCCTGCTCTGTGCGAGCCACTGGGGTCATGGCCAGGG
>NW_006792985.1:3026325-3027161 GCF_000442215.2 Lipotes vexillifer | reverse complement strand
TCTTTCCCTGGGAGGAGGGGACTTGACTCAGGTGATATGAGGCACCATCACCTGTCCTCAGATGCCTGCTTTTCCTGCTAATGGGAGTTTAGGAGGAATCACAGGTGGCAGTTGACAGCTGCCATCAAACCTTTCAAGGCTGTTACATGGAAGAGGAATTCAACTTGCCCAGGGTAGCTGCAGGAGACAGAACGATGTGTAGAAGTTACTGTGAGGCTGACTTTGGCTCAATCAAGTAACTTTCTAATAGTCAAATGGCTTTAAAAATTCATGAGCTTCCCGTCTCTGGATGCATTCACGCCGAGAGCGGAGGAGCTCCGTTATGGGTGGTTGGAAAGGACACAGAAGGGTACGATTGGTTTAAATAATCTTTCAGGTCCCTTCCAACCTCTACGGGCTACGGTTCTATGAAATTCCATGATTCAGTGCAACTTGTGCATTATGCCTGGGAAGGAAAGCGAGAGGCTGATTCTGAAACAAGAGAGATTTGTTTTCAAATATAAGCCTTATGTTTTGACAACTTTTTTTTTTTTTTTGGCTGCACCATGTGGCATGCAGCATCTCAAACAGGGATCGAACCCACGTACCCTGCTGTGGAAGTGTGGAGTCCTAACTATTGGACCACCAGGGAATTCCCCCAGCTTCTTTTTAGATCGATACATGGCATTGGTTTAGAAGGTTCGGGCACCTTCTACCCTGCATTTCTGAGAATTCAATGGCCAAGAGCTTTGAGACCCCACCCCCACCAACAGAAGCATCTCTTTTCCCGATGTGCTTCAAGATTCTTGGCGCTGGAGGGGTCCCTGAGGTCCTGTGTCAACCTCCCATCCAACTGC
>NW_006792985.1:3025206-3026315 GCF_000442215.2 Lipotes vexillifer | reverse complement strand
CAGGAATGCAATATGGGCTCAGAGGGACACCCGGAACTACAACCTACAACGGAACGGAAGCTGACTCATGCTGTTCTCTCCTGCCACCTTCTGGCCCTTCCCTTCATCTCCTGCTTCTTCGGAATGCTGGAGGTGTCTACTCAGGATAAAACATTTCCAGGAGGCCTCTGCCACCCAGAATTCCTAGGGGGCTGGGACCCTTCCTATAAGGGGAAAAGCTTGGAGGACTTCCAGTGGTTCTTACTAAATCTAGGAAAAGCATAAATTCACAGATGATAATGACTGGAAGAGACCTTAGAACTCTTCTAACCCAGAGCCCTCAGACTGATAGCCCATGGGCGACGGACAGCCCATGGACAGGTCTGATTGGATCTAGCAGCGCTGAATAATTTTGAGCTACCATATACACATTTGGAAATATGACTTAAAAACCAGATTTGTAATGTAATTTGCTATCAGATATTCGTGAAGTCTCAAAACTGAGAGCAGTAAGTAGTTGAGTATATCCACATTCTACCTGCAAGACACACCAATAGCCAGATTACAACAGTGCTTATCCCAAAGGACCCCTCCCATTGGCTCTTGTAAAGGAGGACCAAGTAGTAACCCTCCTTAAACCTACCTTTCTAGCCTCTGCCCCACCCCTAGAGGAGCCAGCTGCTGGGGGGCAAAGGGAGCCCAGGGAGAGCTGGAAGAGGCAGAGTAAAGAATCAGACCTGAACTAGAAGGTGGGTTGAAGTTTGGAATCCTATTTGTGGTTAAAGTTTGGATTTAAATGATACTGGAATTTTTTTAAATTTATTTTTTATTGAAATATAGTTGGATTACAATGTGTTAATTACTGCTGTTCAGCAAAGTGACTCAGTTATACATACATATTTTCTTTTTCCTATTCTTTTCCATTATGGTTTATCACAGGATATTGGACATAGTTCCCTGTGCTATATACAGTAGGACCTTGTTGTTTATCCATTCTATATAAGACTGGAATTTTTAATACATAAAAGGAAACTGTAATTTAAAAATGTAACTGTTCCTATCCTGGGAAGCGGTCAGAAAGTCATGGAATCTGACCTATTCATCCAAGACGTCATCCAAGGGTAGGGAAA
>NW_006792985.1:2994834-3025179 GCF_000442215.2 Lipotes vexillifer | reverse complement strand
AGGGAAAGCAGACCACTGTGGAAGGTGAAATTAAAACGCTCTTCTTTTTCCCCTGTCCTGTCAAGTTCAGCTCCTTCAAAGAATGTTACTCATTGGCTTGTCTTATGGAACTTGATTTCCCTGGTGCAATTCGCAGCTGGAGCTCAGCGGCAGCTGCCCCCTTTAGAAGAGCTACCCGCACGTGGTGCGCACACGCTTGCCCACCTCGCCTCACGGGCCCTCATTCCCATCACCGGCCTGCCCCCCCGTAGCACTGGGATTTATAATCCTTCCTCTAGTCCTATTCCTTTCTCCAGTGGGCAACAGGAGGCCCAGAGGGGACAAGTGACTTGTCGTTAAGTCACATAGTAAAGGAGCTGAGTTACATCCTAAAATGCACAATTCTAAAGGTAAAATCTAGGGTGAAAATGGTGTACGGCTCCCGTTCCTTCATGCTCTGGGCATATCCTCACCCACGCTAGATCTTCTCTCCCTTCCTTTCTGCCATAGTAAGAAGAGGTGCTGGGATGCAGGGTAGCTAAGGTAGCAAGCTGGGGGCAGGAGATAGAACCAAAGTGGGGCTGGGGTGCTGACATCCCGAGTTGCCTGAGGCCAGTCCTGTTCCCACCCCCTCTCCACCCCCAAGCACAAACTGAGATGAAAGTAAGCAGTTTTCTTCTTTTCCTGTGTTCGTTCTCCACTGCGCTCAGATTTTAACTGGAACTCGGGAGTTTACCAAGAGAGAACCCGTCCTGTACCTCCGTGTCCAGACAGAGGTTGTTTCGTGGATGGGGACACCAAGACACCACTTGTCCTCTCGTTCCTCTCCATTTCTGAACTCCTGACCTTCCCCTAAGCCCCAGCGAGGGGTGACTCTGGAAAGGGGCTGGGCATTTTCTCTTGGATTAAATGCCCCACGAGGCAGAAGCATAGAGCAGTCCCCCCATACTCCCCCTTTGCTGAGCCGCTGGTACATCCGGGCTGCGAAGCAGGCCGAATCCCCGAGCTCAGCTGAGTCCAGATCTAGACATTCTGCCTTTAATAAAAAACTGGTACTACTGGTAGCCTCCAAGAAGGGGAACTGGGAACATTTATCACTCTACCCATATTTTCTTTTAAGTAGACTTTATTTTTTAGAGCAGTTTTAGGTTCACTGCAAAATTGAGTGGAAAGTACAGAGTTCCCACGTACCCCCTGCCCCCCTCACATGCACACAGCCTCCCCACCATCAACATCCCTCATGAACGGTACGTCCATTACAGCTGATGAACCTACATGACGCGTCATTATCACCTGGAGCCCACAGTTCGCAGTTGGGTTCACTAGGTGTTGGACATTCTATGAGTTTGGACAAACGTATAATGACATGTATCCACCATCAGAGTATCATCCAGAGTAGTTTCACTGCCCTAAAATACCAGTGCCCTTTTCTACCTTTTAAATTCTGAATTTCTAATCACATAAAGGGAAATATTTTAAACATTCTTCCCAACTCAGAATCCCCGGAGATCCCGCGGAGTTCACTGGCACTTGGAGGGAGGAGTCGACATGCTGAAGTGAGGGAAGGTTTGTGTGTTTCCTTTATCCTCTTTAATCCCTGATATACGAGCAGTTGTCTGGACAGATGTGAGGGAGAAAGAGTCCTGGTAATCAGTGTATTGTCCTGTCCACGAAGGTCTTAACGACAATAAAGCCCTAATCGATCACTGGACTTAAACATGGCAGCAGAACGCTTTCCGCCACGGCAGGAGCAGGACCTCGAAGGGCCTCGCCGAAGGGCAGGAGGCAGGCAGGAACACAGGTTGCCCTCTCCCTTCTTATTGAAAAAGGAAACATTTTCCAACCATACGCACTAGTACAGCTTTTCCTGTGACTAAATTTAAGCCTTGACTATTTCAGACCTTCCATCCTTTTCCTAAGACTCTTCTTAAAGCAATTCTAGTTTGGAAATAAGTTATGTAAGCCTCATTGGGTGCAGAGTACATTAACCAAAGAACAAAAATTTCAGAGTTTTGAAGGGATTAATATAACAAAGCGAGGGGCTTCACAACTGAAGATAATTCTGGCAAGGCTGAGACGGATAAAAGGCCGTTGCCTCGAACTGTATTTTTCTCTTTACATTTCTCAGTCTGCAATTTTAACCTGTTGACCCTGAATCTGACTAAGAGCTAAAACGGTTCAAGATCCACAGAATAGCCCTCAACACCTGGAAAATCCCATTCTCATAAGCATATCCCAGAAATCATAAGCAAATGTTGACCTTCTCTCTACAAGGCAAACTGCTGAGGCAGAAACCAAAATACCAGCAAGAACGCAGGCAGCTAAGCCTTCACCTAGGCAGGATGTGAAATGTCAGGCCATTAATCTTATATTTTTAATGCAGTGGTTACAGCATGGGGTTGATGTGGGATTGAAAAACAATACTGACTTTGGAGAATTCCTTTATTTTTTAGCCTGAAACACTGACAGCCACTCACCAGGGTTGGGTACTAGCAAAAGCTACACGGGATTCTAGGGTGAGCGTTCACTTCCCCTGGCCTCTGTTCCTTGGCTGTCAACAAAAGCAGAAAATGCCTAGTCAGAGCCCACTGGCGCATGCCAACACAGAGACCTGTTTCTTATTTCATCTGGCACAGTACAGAACTGCAGTCATAACCACTAAGGTGGAGAGCCTGGAGTTCCTCCAGTAATTGACACCATGAAATCAGCAAGACAAAACAAAGCAATCAGTTGTGAGAAAATGGAGGTATGTATATTCTAATGGTAAGCCATGGTTAACACATGGCGTTAGATAGCTATTTGTATTTTCAGTGTACTCCTGAGTCCACCAAGAATATACACGGATCTCTACATTTTTCTATAGGAAAAGTCTGGTTTCAACCTACATTCCCCAGATAGGTTGATTTACTCAAAACCTTAAACCCCAGGATTCTAGTAGCTAAGGCAGTTAAAACCAAAAGCGCGCAGGTATTGCCTTGACTAGTGACAAACAGAACCCAGCATCCTCTAATAAACATTTAAGAAGTCAAACATGCTTTGTATAGCTGGGAGCAAAGCCTGACTGTTTCTGTGGTCCCTTCTAACCTGATACCTCCTGCCAACATACTGGGTAACGTTAGAATAAGCACTGTCACAGAAGGGGTGACTCTATAAACAGAAGGCTGGCCCAGAGACAGGACATTCATCAGTGATACCACTCCGGCAAGTCTACATGTTTTGCACCTCATTCCAGGGTCAGGGTCTCAGGCAGACCCCTAGGAACTCTAGGGGGGCGGGGAATGAGTCGTAGACTTCAAATTCTAGGGCTCAAAGATCACGGCCCTCAGGCTCTGAGTTCTTCAGTTCTCTTCCTGGAATTCTTGCGCCATCTTCCCTTTACTGCAATTTGCTCTCTTCTTCCTGCTAAAGGGCAAAACTGACTGCTCAAAGGGCATCATCTCAGGTAGCCGAGAACCTCCTTCTTCCTACTTGCCTAGAATAATTACACATCCCATCAGTGAGACTGCATCATGGAGGAGAAAAGTAACAGTGAAATCCCACACACACGCTTGGTTCTTCTCAAACTATCAGCTTTTGTTCTATTTTACACATCATTCATCCAGAACATGATGAATACGTGGGTGGCATCATGCATTTCGTTTGTGAAATGACATAACGCACACGAGTCTCTTGCCCTGTGCTGGGCCCACGTGCACTCGGCAGAGAAGAGCTCTCGCGAAGCCCAACTTGAACGTGAGCCTGCTGAAGCGCCAGCCGTGCTGCCCTCACTTCCCAGCTGCCACATACTTGCTGGAGTTAGATGGGTCAAGATGGACGTTTAGCTTGGAATTTAAGTTTCTAATTTTACACTTCTGAGTACAGCTGGATATTTTCACAGTCTACTTTAAAATCCAAAGGTTGCCCACTCAGCTCTACTATGATCATTCTGAGTATGGGATTTATTATTCACAATGCCATACTTCAAATCAGAAAAAGCAGCTTCAATACCACAGCTCGGGAAAAACTGGAAAGTGTTCCATTTCTCCATCCTGCTCAGTTTTTCCCATAACCTGTTCCAGCTTGGAAGACGAGAGTTTCCCATCTCTGACGGACGCAGATGTGGGAAGAGGAGCTCTGCTCCTAGACAAGCGGCTAGAGCTGAATTCTCCTCTAATCTTGCTGCATGTGTGGCTCATACCTTCCTTCCCAAGTGGGGAAAACCATTGGCACTGAAGAGTTAAAAGGTTCACCCAAATCCGGGCTTCAGAAAGTGTTAAAAACAGCACAACAGGGCTTCCCTGGTGGCGCAGTGGTTGAGAGTCCGCCTGCCGATGCAGCGGACACGGGTTCGTGCCCCGGTCCGGGAAGATCCCACATGCCGCGGAGCGGCTGGGCCCGTGAGCCATGGCCGCTGAGCCTGTGCGTCCGGAGCCTGTGCCCCGCACGGGAGAGGCCACAACAGTGAGAGGCCCGCGTACTGCAAAAAAAAAAAAAAAACACAAAACAAAAAAACCCAGCACAACAAAGAGATACTGAAGGGGTTCAACTACAGCTTAGTGCCTACTTTGCTAAGGTCAAAACCTTCTGTATTTTGGTAAACATCCTAGTCTGTTCCAACACAAGCACTGTGACAAACTTCTCTTGCCCAAAGATCATGACCCTAGGTCAACAAAGGTGGATAAGAAATAAATTCTCAAGCTACAGGAATACAACAGAGTTTGTGAAGTAAATTAAATGATAATGTGAACCTCACCTGCACGCAGATCAGAGTGGGGAAACTGAAGGCAGAGCTGGAAAGAGAAATCCTCTTTATGCATGATTTGATCAAGGACACGGCTCATAAAATTGCCAACAATTTGGAATTTTCCTACAGGAAGTTGAGGAAACATGCCAATAGCAAGAAATGAGATGACTTCAGTGCCGACAGTTTGACCTGTTGGCACTGAACCAATGTCCTCAAAAGAAAAGGACGATGCTTCCTCTGGGACCACGGGAGCTGGGGAAAGAAACCTACCCATCGCACAGGCAGAGGTAGGAGGAGACCACCACAGAGCAGCTAGAAAGGTTTGAGCGCCGGGGATTCAGAAGAGAGGCCCTGACATTTGAAACCAGTGTCAGCTGAGAGTTAGGACATGTGTACGACGTGCACCCCAGGATCTCTCACACTAGAGTAAAAACAGATGTATTCTTCAAAAGCTCTCCCTGTATATGTTATAATGTGCGGTAGAGAGGAGTCCTTCTTAAGCAGCAGAGAGAGCTGAGGTGACAAAGGCGATGTTAGAAGCAAAGTCTCCCCATTCTAGACGTTTGCAGCAGTTTGCCTACAGTAACCAGGCAGGAGGGCCACCTAATTGAAGAAGCACAGTTACTAATTTACACTCAATCTCGAGTGTGTCTGAGAAAAGTCATCCACTCTGACCCGGTGGGCATCTGGGGGAGAGACACATTTATCAGTGAGGCAGGAAGATTACCCCGTAGAACCTAAGCCTATATAATAGATGAGGTGTTCACAGCCCATCACCCTCAAAACTGGTTTGGGGAAGGAAATAACAAGCTAAGAATTTATATATCAGTATCCTCCCAAATAAAAAAAAATGAGTCTTTATTATTACATTTCCAACTCATAGAACTCCAGGCTGAATATGACTGGACATATATACACACACAATCACAAATTTCTGGAGTCATCTCCCACACCCCTTCTCACAATTTGGCCGAGTAATGTCTCAGGAAATCTTCCAGTTCGACCCCATACACCAACTTGGGATAAACAGAAACCCTGAAGTCTTGTGGTTTTACCCGCCACTCCAAAGTGCTGTTACAGGTGGAATATCTGTTGGAGGAGGTATTTTTGCTGGGTTAGAATACAGCTGCAGACTCTGCGTGTGGTTAAAATGTGCATCTGCATGCCTTCTGACCTGCAGGCTTTGTGCCTTCCCCTTTCATTGTCTTGTCTCTTGCCACACGGGTTGCCTTGCAGGCTGTAATAAAAATACATCTTCTGTTCAGAATCATCCTGGAGGGCAGGTGGTGCAGATGGGTAGGGCTGCTACATATTAAGTTACTGAGTCTACAAGTGAGAAATCTGAACTCTAGGGTTCTAACTCAAAATAAATATTATTTCAAGGTAAATAAACTACTTGGCTGGCTACTGAAATGCTTAATTCTTTCTAAAACCATAACTGCCAAGTAGACTTGTGCTTTATGCTACATTCCAAGACAAAAATCAGGTAACCTACATCTTCAAAATGATTCACAGTGCATCCCTTCCTATTTCTCCCCTCAGTGCTGAGAAATGACTGGAGCCTGAAGTTTAATATACGCAGCTGGGGTTACTCGGTGCTCAGGTAAAAATCGCCAAAAGGCCCAACCTTGATTAACACCGACTATTTATTTAAGCCTGATGGTACCTGGATGGAGGCTCTCAATGGGAAAAGGAAGGATATAGCACATGGAAGCTTGGACAAGCTGACAGCTGAGGGCAGCTCTGCTAACAGACTCAGATGGCACAATGGGACATGACCACTGAAGCCAGCAACCTTCTGAAAATATCACTATCACCTTCAAAACCCATGCTTTTTTTTTTTTTTCTAATCAGGAAATCTGGGGTGAGGGGAACATTCCAAGAACAAGGGCAGCCAACCTTCATGAGGTACCAGGACATGCTCTGGCAAAAATATTTTCACTTTCCTAAAGTTATATGCTGTCTTCAAGTCCAACTACATTGTATATGTGTGTGTGTGTGTGTGTGTGTGTGTGTGTGTGTGTGTGTGTGTGTGTGTGTGTGTGTGTGTGTGTGATTTATCTGCTCCTTTTCTGAAAGCAGAAAAGGGAACAATTTTTTTTAACTCCAAAGTTGGTAATATTTGTAGAATATTATTTTGGTTGGTTGTTGTTTATGACTCAGGACACAGATGAAATCAAAACTTCTGCAACTGTCCCTAAATTCACATCTTTAAAAGGTTCTTTTCTCCATTCACATGAATTCATCTGAATCATTGCCGTCCTGTAGGAAACAAAACAGTGAAACCATAAAAGCCTTCGAAATAAATAACTTGATTAAAAGAATTTACAATTAGTATTAAGTAACAAGCCCCCTCATGCCGAACTGCAGAATTCAGAGTAAAAAGTAAAATAATTAAATTCACTCATTTCTTCTCTATTTTTAATTGCTAGTTGTTTAGAATAGCTAGATTAGCAGCTATATTCTCTAAGGTGTCATTACATGGCCTGGATTGCCCAGCAATAAGAGACCAATGATTCCCAAATTATGAAGCAAGGCCCAATGACTTAGTATAGGATGTAGCAAGAGTGACCGAAAGAAAATGTAACTCTTCCTTCAACAAATATACCATAAAATGAAGCCAAACAAATACTGCCTCAATGTTTTAATGCCAACAAAGCTGCAAATATGCAAAAATATTTTTGACCTAAATTCCATTACTTTGAGCCTCAGGGTTATCACGTATCTGTTATTTCACAAGATGGCTTCTTTTCTTTTCTTTTTTTTTTTTTTGCGGTACGTGGGCCTCTCACTGTTGTGGCCTCTCCCGTTGCGGAGCACAAGCTCCGGACACACAGGCTCACGGGCCCAGCCACTCCGCGGCATGTGGGATCTTCCCGGACCGGGGCACGAACCCTCGTTCCCTGCATCGGCAGGCGGACTCTCAACCACTGCGCCACCAGGGAAGCCCTTTTCTTTTTTTTTTTTAACTGCAAAAGTCACCAGGAAACTACAGGCTAGTTATCAAGTTAGCTGGCTTGCCAAGCTTTTGATGAAAAAAATCTTACATGATGGTGATATATACTGTAAACAAGTCCTGAAGATCAAGTACAAAAGTAGAGTCCCAGACTCCATCCTGGGCTACTGCACACCCTAAGAAAACTGCTCTGGATGCCAACATTCACTAATCATGTGACTTCTGGGACATTTGCTTGAAAATGTCATAACTTGAACACAACACTGTTTTGACTTCTCTCTCTTTCCCGCTGCTTTATACCTGACTTGTTAGAGAGGGAGAGAACTTACGCTTATAGGTATGCTATATGCTTTTCTCCTTAATAACTCGTATTAAAGATGGGCAGGGAAATAGGAGGAACAGGTGGAAAACAGTGATTTCTGTGAAGTCTGGTTTGATCTCTAGTTTCATTCAGCAGGCTTCTCTGCGCTTCTCTTCAATTAGCACAACGAACCAAGGCCACAGTAAAAATGCCTTGGATAATTGTACAAAAAGAAAACTAATGTTTGTAGTCTATCCACGCACCAGAACTCTGACTGCCCGAAAGTTCTAAACTGAAATAACAGCATTAGGGATGTTGAAAGAGTCCGCCTGCAACTTTGAAGGTTAGCTTTAGATGCCAAACACTGAGGATGTTTGTGTCCCCAAAACTCACTAAGATAATGTGGCTTGCGGCCAATCCAAGTAAATTACTCCCTATAAAGGCTGTGAGTTAGATCTGCAGAGTTGCCATGTGTCTGGGGATCTGTGTTTGGGATTAAACTAACTTTTAAATATATAGCTGCGATCCAAGACTTGATTTGGACAATTTTTGTATTTTAGGTTCCCTTTAAGAGTCAATACGTTTTTCAGCGTAGCAAAATAGGTTTCTTGTCATCCACTTAAAAAGTGATATGCAAATAAAATGACAAAAGTAACTGCTGATGGTTCCTGATGCCTAATTTAGAACAATTAGAAAGAAATTATAGATTGAAGAGAATTATTCTACATAGGAGAGCAAAAACTCAAAATTAAAACCAACCTCAGAGTGGAAGACTAATATTTTTCCTGATGAACTTATATAAGCTAAATTAAAAATTAAGTCATATCTTATGTAAACACCAGCCTTTGACTGAAAATCAACTGATCATGCTGCCAAAGTGGATCAAAAAAAGGTCTGCATCCCCTTAACAGAAGACAGTTACAAGGAGAATGAAAGCCCATTCTTTTGAAGTATGGGAAAAGCTGTGTGAGTCCTACCACTGTGAGAGAGAGAGAATGGAAACACCCAATGCAAAACTTCCTCAGAAATTTGAACCCGATTCCAACCTGGGCCTCAGGAACAGACGTAGCAGCAACGGGGGAGAGAGGAAAGGCAGAAGGGTTAATAATCCTTTGGTCTACAAATCTGACTTCCTAATCCTGGAACTTTTAACATCCGTAGCTATATTATGGTGGTGTTTGTATACATATGTATATTTGCACATGCACGTGTGTGTGTGTTTATTTCTTAATTCCAAAACAACATTCAAACTTTGAAAATCCATGATGAAAATGCCTAAGGTCATAACATAATATACGTGCCAGATTTCTGCTGAAAAGTTGTCCCTAAATAACAGGAAACTTCAATAGCAACAACAATCACAACAAAGACATCAGATTTGGGTTATGTTAAAGACTTCTGCTCAACTGTTAAACTGTTTTCTAAGAATAGTTTCCAGAAGGGATTAAATACATCTCATCTTTTGATACTGATACTCTGTGTGTAAATAACAACTAAGGACTACAAGGATAAGAAATAGTAATGACCGTTTATATTGTCTAAGTCAAAGAAGAACCTTCACACACATGACCTTGTTTAAATTTCAGAACAGCCTCAGGAAGTAATATGTCTCCTTTTATTGCTGATGAATACTCCTTCTGAGAGGTTAAATAACTTTATTAGTCTTATCCAATTAGTAAATGACAGTTTAAGGGTCTAAACTTCAAATTCAAGGTTCTATTTAATTACATAATGCTACTCTGGAATTTTTCAGGAATAAATTATGAAGATACATCTCTGACTCATAAAGGAGACTCATAAATTTAGTTTTTCAAAGAGACAGGAATAAAAATATTGTTCTTATCCATTTTTAGAAGGATATATAACTATGAACAAGGTGTAAAATCCTATTAACAATTATAATTCATGCACTGAATATGGGGTTTGGCTAGGTAACCCTTAAGGGACCTTAAATTCTGTCATTTCCAAGCATCTAGAGCAGTTTTGTTTAACAGTATTTATTGCTGTGACAGAAATGTTCTATTTCTACACTGCCCAATACCATAGCCACTAGCCACACATGGCTAGTGTGACTGAGAAACTGAATTTTTAAATTAAATCAAATTAAATGTAATTTAAATAGCCACATGCAATGAGTGTCCAGTGCACTGGACAACACAGATCTAAAGCATCATACATTATACTATAAACATTCAACATAGCAAATATATCCACCTAATTTCAATTTTCCGCAAAGACTGTTTAATAATAGCTAAATTGTACTATCTCTACACACTTCAAAATAAATTTTGGGAAAGACACGTGGATCACCATTTCCCTTTATCATAGGTCCTGAGGAACATGAAGACAACCAATACTGCTGTTTAGACTACAAATAAGATCTTTTGTTTCATTTAACTGAAGGTGATAATTTTGTCCTCACTCAATTACAATATAGAATCTACGGTCACATTAACATAGAACAGTAATAGATAAAGGCACTTTTGCATGCCTGCAACTAGAAAAGACGGGAATGGGGAATGGGAAAGTCCTATAAATACTAACAGACCTGCACTTCACAACAGACAAGGTGTAACAATCTCTTTCCGCGAGGTGACCTACTTAAAAACAAACACAAGGCAAAGTCCAGAGGGAAGGCGGGGGTGGGTGGGGGTGGGGGTGCGGGTGGCGGGGTCAATGTCTAATAGAATCCACCTGAGTGTATGACTGTTGCCAAACCACGTCAAGCCATCTGCAACATGTGAACCAACACTGGCCAGAAACTCAGTCATTAAAAACTTAGTGAATTATTTCAAGGCACAACATTAGAGCAAAGAACTTGAACATACCTGATTTGAAGACATATTCTCAACTTTCATTAGTGATGAATAGCTCCTAGAAGAAAAAACACATTTAAAGTAAGGTTATTTGGCTGCCAAGTATCTCATGAACCTTTACCAGGTATCTTGTTTTTGTATTGGAGTCTTCCTGTTCAGGTGCTCTAGCAATGCTGAGGGCCTTTCGAAGAAAACACAAATCCTGCTGAGCTCAAGGAGATTGCAACGTATAAAGGATAAATATCTATGACAATAAATAACTTGTGCACTACACTTTATAGTTTACAAACACGCTTGCTCACTCATATCAGGTGAGTGAGGTGGTGGCATTATTCAGATGAGGAACTTCATCTATAGCTAAGAGCAGACATGATTTAGAGCTGAAGTACACTGTCCAGACTATAGATCTACAGGAATTCAAAAGAAGAAACACATTAGTGTGGAAAGGGCTGTCGGGGTACTCTTCTCAGGTGATGTGTAACCCAAACTGAGCCTGACAAGTAGGGAGGATGACTGAGGAGGGCAGATGCAGAGATCGGCATGAGCAAAGGCAAAGAGATGGTACTTACAATGACATTTCAAACCAACTCAAGTGGAGTCTGAAAGCCAAGTAGTGGGAAATCAGGCCAGATGTGTGGGGCTAAATTACCTTGTCCTAACCATGTGAGTGCGAACAGCAGGAAGCCACAGTACACGATGGAGTAGACAGATGAGATTCGACAAGTATTTATTAAATATCCATGATGTATAAGACCCTGCGCTAAGCCTGGGGAGAAAATGGAATGGGAAGAAACGAGAAAATGATGAATAAGACAAAGCCTAACCCCAAAAAGCTTATCAGGAAAGGAAATAAGACCTGTTCAGTGGTAGCTACATAAAAAGTTCTAGTAAAAATACATAAAGAGACAAAGGAAAGTAAGACCACGTAATACCAGTGTTTTAAAAAGTGTAAACACTTTTTAAAGTGTTTACACCGGGGACCTCCCTGGTGGTGCAGTGGTTAAGACTCCGTGCTCCCAAGGAAGGGGGCCCGGGTTTGACCCCTGGTTAAGGAACTAGACCCCACATGCATGCCGCAGCTAAGAGTTTGCATGCCACAACTAAGGAGCCGGCGAGCTACCACTGAGGAGCCTGCAAGCCACAACTAAGGAGCCCATGTGCCACAACTAAAGAGCCCACCTGCCACAACTAAGTAGTCTGCCTGCCACAACTAAGACCCAGTGCAACCAAATAAATAAGTAAATAAATTTTTAAAAAATAAATCTTAAAAAATAGAGTAATCTGTAGCAGAGACAAGAGAGGGAGAAGGGCAATTAAGGCAAGGAGACCAGTTAATGACAACGGTACTTACCATTTACCAAGGACCCTTTACTTGCTAGGACCTGTATTATGTGCTTCATAAATTACTGCTCATCCCCACAACCACCTCCTAAGGCAAGGGATAGCAGCAGGCCCACTGTACACACAGGATTTACGGAAGCTGTCCAAGGTGTCACAGCAAACAAGTGGGGAGAGAGGTTTTGAACCCAGATCTGACTCCCAAGCTTACAGTCAGGCCATCGTGCTCCAGTCCACCGCAATATCCCACCTCGAGGGCATGAACGCAAGGGGTTAACGGCTGTGCCAGTAAGAAGGGATAAATCTGAGAGGAAGCAAAGATGACACCAAGGTTTCTAGCATGGGTGATCTGAAGGAAATAATGTTACAACTGAGAGAAATGGGAAAATGTCGCAAAGAAGATGTACTTGGTTTAGGACAATGTCACACTTGAAGCGATGGTGGGACAACCAAGTAAATATGAACTGTAGAAACTGGGAACTGAAGACCAGAGGGAAGGTGACTTGTCACGGACAGAGACATTGAGCTGGGAGACACCCAGAGAGAGACAGTAATGACGCTTGTAAGAGTCAGTGGTATCAATAAGATATAAATGGACAGATAAGATCAATAAGTTGCATGAGCAGAAAGAGAAAGCCATGTTGATAAAAAAGTAGTTAAGAGCAGAGAACCTCACTTCCAACTGTATTTTAAAATCACCTGTGAAGATTAAAATATCTTCAAGTGCCCAGCTGTGGGCATCTGCGAGCCAGGTCCAGGAACCACAGGGTCCGAATTCCCACTCATATGAAAGCAACACACAAATTACCCTTCTTTAGGCCACACACCTCCTCTGCACTCCATCCCATTAATCCAACTGCCTGTCTGACTTTTTCGGGGGATGCCTCAAACACACTTTCAGATTCCTATGTCCATACCCAACTCATGGTCTTCCCCCCAACCAAAAACAGTTTGGTTCCTTTCCAGCATTTCCTAGCTCAAAGAATAGCATCACTATCCATTCCATTTCACAAGCCAGAATCCCCGCAGTCATTCTTGTCCCTGCCCCTCCTCTGAATCCAATCTATTTTCAAATCCTGTCCAGTTTTGAAAACTTTCTCACTGGTCCAGTTCTCTCCGCCTCCACATCACCACCACAGCCCAAGTGGCTAACTCTGTCATGTGGACAGCTACTGGCCTAGCCACACCCCTACCTGGCACCCTTTCCAATCAGGTCAGTCACATGACCTTTCCAAAACACAAACCTTATCACACTACCCCTGGCTTAACACTCTCCAATGACCTCACAAACCCCTCAGCCTGAAGACAAACATGACCAACAAGGCCCTGCTGGACTAGCCCTTGATCCCTGGGCTCCCTCACCCCTGCTGCTCCAGACGTTTGGGTCGGCTTTTAGTCCTGTGATGTGGTCTTTGCACACACAGTTCCTTCTGCTTCCGGTACTCTTTCCACTGCCCCTGCCCTTTTAACTAGCAAAATAGTTTGGATCTTAGCTCAAGCGTCACTGTATCAAGGGAAGCTAATTTCAGTTACTCATTCACCTGTAATGTACTGAGTCACTCACTGCATGTGCAAAGCACAGGGTCACATTCAAGGAGATACAGGAATGCAGAAGTGCCGCTTTGAGGGAGCTTATCATTAAAACAAAGACCTATGGCACAACACGGCATTATTTATGGAAGGCAGCAGCAGCAGTGCGTGAGAGAGAAACAACAGGAGGTCCAGTGAAAGCAGCCACTTCTACACCTGACCATACCATCCTTTCAACCGCTGGTCTCACCATTACCTCCTTGACACGTCGCCAATAAACCCTTCCGACAAGATTTCTTCTTCCTAATATCCCAGGAAACCTACAGTGGTTCCTTAGCACCTACAGCATGAAATTCTGGACTAAACAAAACCTTTTAAGTCACCGTCCAATGTACCTAGTTTTTCATTCTTTTATTTGCCTTTGAATCACCTTGACTCAGGTCTTGCCAACCTGGGCATTCTTTGCCTCACAGGCAGCAAGCTACAGTAGAAGTGTGGACTTCAGAATCACAGACTTGAGCTTGAATTCCTGCTTTGCCACTGATCAGCTATTACCTTTCACACATTAACCTCCTTGCTAAAGTAATCTCTGCCCCCAAATCAAGTTCATGCCAATTCTCAGACTGACGACACGCTTACCTGTGACTTGCCATCTTCCCTGGGTCTTGTACTTTCCTGACTTCAACCACCTGAACCTCAGGTTCCAATTCTGATCTCTGAGACTCCCAAATTTAAATATCCCCATCTCAGGTAAACTTAGGCCCTACCCTTGGTCTTTTCTGATCCATTATTGACTTGCTTATTTCTTCCAGTTTCAATGTTCAGATGGTGAGCTTCACTTTGATGTTAATAGATGTCTGTTACAGTATATGACAAAAGCCAAGTCAGTGAATACAAGATTATACCCTGAGAAAACCATAATTTGAAAAGAGACATGTACCACAATGTTCACTGCAGCACTATTTACAATAGCCAGGACATGGAGGCAACCTAAATGTCCATCAACAGATGAATGGATAAAGAAGATGTGGCCCATATATACAATGGAATATTAATCAGCCATAAAAAGAAATGAAACTGAGTTATTTATAGTGAGGTGGACGGGCCCAGAGTCGGTCACACAGAGTGAATTAAGTCAGAAAAAGAAAAACAAACACCGTATGCTAGCACATATATACGGAATATTTTTTTAAAAATCGTACTGATGGGGCTTCCCTGGTGGCGCAGTGCTTGAGAGTCCGCCTGCCGATGCAGGAGACGCGGGTTCGTGCCCCGTTTCGGGAGGATCCCACATGCCGCGGAGCGGCTGGGCCCGTGAGCCATGGCCACTGAGCCTGCGCGTCCGGAGCCTGTGCTCCGCAAATGGGAGAGGCCACAACAGTGAGAGGCCCGCATAACGCAAAAAAAAAAAAAAAAAAAAAAAATCGTACTGATGAATCTAGTGGCAGGGCAGGAATAAAGATGCACACGTAGAGAATGGACTTGAGGATATGGGGGCAGGGGGCAGGGGGGAAGGGGAAGCTGGGACAAAGTGAGAGAGTGGCATGGACATATATACACCACCAAATGTAAAACAGATAGCTAGTGGGAAGCAGCCGCATAGCACAGGGAGATCAGCTTGGTGCTCTGCAATGACTTAGAGGGGTGGGATAGGGAGGGTGGGAGTGAGGCGCAAGAGGGAGGGGATATGGGGATATATGTATACATATAGCTGACTCACTTTGTTGTACAACAGAAACTAGCCCAGCATTGTGAAGCAATTTTACTCCAATAAAGATTTAAAAAAAAAAAAAAAAAAAAAACACAGCAGGTAAGCAGTCTGTAAGCATGAATCCAACTACTGAGATGAAACTGACTACGACACACTGGAGGGAGCCATGGACACTCTTCCACAGCACCTGTGGTGTCCCCTGGGAGACTCACAGGTACTTGCATGAAGGACCTCTCCAAAAACTACATGGAGACTGAGTAGAAGCTGCTCTGCTTCTCTAACTTTCCAGGCAAGGTCACTTCTAAGGCTCTGACTACTTTCAAAACCTATGTAGACTCTCTTCTGCTACATCCTCTTACTCTATGTATGGCTTACAGTGTAGCAGGTACGGAAAGAACATGCCATGTGAGGTTTCCTCCCTACACCTAACCCTATACCAAGATTCTCTAAACTAAAATCCCATGAGAGCCTAGGCTGACAGGGCAAGTGTGAGCTAAAAAGCTGTCTTAATAGCTAACGAACAAGATGGGCAAGTGAGAATTAATATGTGAAGCCTAAATAAGGGGAACTTTTCATTATTGTGTGAATGAATAAAATGGTTAATAGAAGATGTTAATATACTGCTACCATTTAGCCTCCACACTTTGGCATCCTCCCAAACAATCTAAATATTTCTTTAAAAAACTACCTAAGGGCTTCCCTGGTGGCGCAGTGGTTGAGAGTCCGCCTGCCGATGCAGGGGACGCGGGTTCGTGCCCCGGTCCGGGAAGATCCCACATGCCGCGGAGCGGCTGGGCCCGTGAGCCATGGCCACTGAGCCTGCGTGTCCGGAGCCTGTGCTCCGCAACGGGAGAGACCACAACAGTGAGAGGCCCGCGTATCGGGAAAAAAAACAAAACTACCTAAAAGGATGATCTTTATGTAGACCTATCTACATTATCAGATCACTGGAATTTCTGCACACTGAGGACAAGGGTAAAGCACTCATTTGCAAGAACAAGATGGAGTTCTGTCTCCAGGGGCTGATGCTCTTTTCATCTGAGAAGGAAGTTGGTGCCTTCTGTGTTGTGGGCTTTGTTCTGTTCTGATCCCGAGGCTAATGGATATACTCCTGACTAGAGCTCAGAGAACCTGGACTATACAATGACAATTCCATCCATTTTTTTTCTCCTGGTAGAAATTAGAAATGAAAAGCTTACTGCCATTCCTGTTCAGAAAGTTGAAAAAAGGAGTCTAGAGTCTAAATAATGGCTTTAGAATTGGAAAGAAGTTGGATATCTTCTGGGTGTGAGGCTGTTAAGGATTTCTTCCCTGAAATCATCTGGAAGCACTGGGGATACTGTCCAGGATGAGACTATCTTCTCAGTTTACCTGTAGAATCCCCTGAAGACTCAAAAGTCAATTTTCTTCAGCTATCACAGCAATTAAATTGGACATTCCTTACCAGATGGTCCAAACAAAAGAATCAACTGTTGCTGAAATTTAATGGTATTTTCCTTGTCAGAAAGGCAAGTGAAAGACTTCAGAATGAGAAGATTTTGTAAGCACAGCCTTTGATCTCTTGGGTGGAAGAGTCAAAGACAGAAATTAAAGTGATGCTAGCACTGCAAGTGTATAAAAACAGGTTATAGAACAAGTCTGAAGCTTAGAGCTTTTTGCTGGAGTTTCACAGAAGCTGCGGAATAGACTGAACAGAGGGCAGAAGAGAGTGGTAACAGTGTGTGTGAGCTTGAGAATCAGACCGAGACAAGCTACGTGCCTCTGAGCGAGTTACTTAACTGCTCCTCAGTCCGTTTCCTCTTCTACAAAATGCAGATGATCAAAACATTTGCCTCACATGGCTACTGCTAGGATTAAATGAGATAATGCAGTAAAGCACAATACAGTGTTGGGCAGATGACAAGTGTCCAAAAATGTTAGCTAATCTTTCTTATTGAATGTTATAAGTAGGGACTTCCCTGGCGGTCCAGTGGGGAAGACGCTGCACTCCCAGTGCAGGGAGCCTGGATTGGATGCCTGGTCTGGGAACTAGATCCCACATGCATGCCACAGCTAAGAGCCCACACGCTGCAACAAAGATCCCGAGGGCCACAACTAAGATCCGACGCAGCCAAATAAATAAATATTAAAAAAATAAAAATATAAAGACCCTACAAGTCTAAAAAAAAAGTTGTAAATAAATTAAGTGACATTATAGTGACATTATATTTCTAACATATAATATGATGTCTCTAAACAACATTACGGTAGAGTTTTAAGAGGCATAAAAAGGCATGCTTTCAATTTTTTTCCACTCCGCACTAAAAGCAAAAAGAATAAACTAGTCTAAATCCTGTATCACTCAAAATTCCACACATTTTTCGAAACTAATGGTGTTGGTAATTTGTCTTTCACTCACAACACAAAATGGACTCACAATTCTACGTCAAATTGAACGTTTAAATCTCTGCATCAGTCTGTCTCATGCTGGCAGCTTATAACTTGGGGTAACACTTCCGGAGTTCTCCATTTGAATATTGTATTGTAAATGCAGTCACTCACCCTGTTTTAGCAGAACCCCCAACAGGGACGCGTGCATATGGATAACAAATAAATACCAGTGCTTGATCATAAAACCTCCACTCTGGCCCAATGATCTTTCTAATAATCCAGGGTATTCCAAGGAAACTAGGTCAGGACAGGGCAAGACAGCTCATATTGATCCTATACCCTTCCCAAAGGAATCAATAACTTTTTTTTTTTGGTACACTTATCACAAATGAAATCTATGGAAAATAGCAGGAAAAAATCTAGGAATCCTGTAACTAGAAGTGGCAGGATTAATTTCCTTCTTTCTCAAAGAAAAACTGAGGCCCCTTCAGGTATAGTACTATGCATCTACAGAGAGCCAGTATAGTAGGCAGAATAATGATCTTACCCAAATGTCTACATCCTAATCTCCAGAACCTGCGAATATGTTACCTCACATGGCAGAAGGGACTTTAATTAAAGATCTTAGATGGGAAGGGGTGGGATAGGGAGGGTGGGATGGAGGGAGACGCAAGAGGGAAGAGATATGGGGATACCTGTATGTGTATAGCTGATTCACTTTGTTATAAAGCAGAAACTAACACACCATTGTAAAGCAATTATACTCCAATAAAGATGTTAAAAAAAACCCCAAAAAACATAAAACTATACAAAAACAAAGCTCATACATATCTTCTTTAGACTTCACCCTATGGAAATTTAGAATTGTAATAAAGAGGAGAAGACTATAAATTGTCATGAAGACTGCTTGACACAGTGAGAATGGAGCTGATAACTTGGCACTCTGAAAAGGCATGGAATCTGACTTGGTGAATAATAATGAGGAATGGAAAAAGAGAGTGGATAAGGTAAGATGATGAAAGTACAATGGTTCATTGTGTAATACAAGCAGGAAGAGAAAAGTAGTTCATCTCTAGAAGTTCTTGTGAACCTGAGAGCATTGAGATAAATGACATTTGCAAGGACTTCTGGGAAGATGCTGAAATGAAAGTGCCCGGAATGCTGTCCAGCTACTACTCAGCACTATTTTTCTAAAAACCAATAGATTCCAGAATTCATTCCCTTTCTGTTAATAGAGTTCCTGTGATTTCTCTCCATTTGTGTCCGATTCACTTATTTAAATTTAATTTAAAAGAGGTTTGACGTTCAATTTACAAAACTGAATAAATTTTTATCATTTTAAAATAAAATTAAAATTAGAAAAGATCTTAGACGGGGAGATTATCACACAGTATCTGGGTGGGCCCAATGTCATCACATTGGTCCTTAGAAGCAGAGAAGGCTGTGGTCAGAGAGGGGGCTGTGACTATGAAGGGGCAGAGAGATGCACTGTTGCTGGCCTTGAAGATGAGGAAGGAGTCACAAGCCCAGGAGTGTGGGTGGCCTCTAGGAGCTGGAAGGTAAACAGATTCTCTCCTAGGGCTCCAGAAAGAAACACAGCCCCGCAGACACTTTGATTCTAGCTCAGTGAGAACTATTTTGAACTTCTAACATGAAAAACTGTAAGATGACAAATCTATGTCATTTTAAGCCACTAAATTTGTGGTAATTTGTTATAGTAACAATAGAAAACTAATACAGTCAGTATTTTCATGGCCTTATACACTAGAATTTCAGGATCCAAGATGTGTTTTAACTACTATTTATTATTTAAAAATGCTGTTTTTTGGAGCAGGCCTCTCCACATTAATTACTTTAAACTTTCGAAATCTATAAAAGAGAGGTTTTAAAAACAGCTTTTAAGAGTTACTAGCACTGGCCTTTAGAGCTGAGACATTTTCATTCAAATACCATAGCTAATATAAAACACTCAATATAGTATCTCTTCTTTACCTGAAGATGTTTACAAACCAAATTAAGATTAAAATTAGCTATTTTATTTTGTACACTCTCATATCCTGCCCCTATAAAAGGGCAATTCATTTGACCAACACATTAGCATAAATGCCTTATTCTAACTCATTTAAGGCTTGGAGCTCGTTATATGTCCCTTCATCTACCAGAATACCAGAATATACTTGTCCCTCGGAATCCATGGGGGATTGGTTCCAGGACCCCCCTCAGATACCAAAACCTGCGGATGCTCAAGTCCCTTATAAAAATGGCATAGTATTTGCATATAACCTACATACATCCTCCCATATACTTTAAATCATCTGTAGATTACTTATAATATCTGACACACTGTAAATGCTATGTAAATAGTCATAAAGGTAAATGCTATGTCAATAGTTGCCAGCACAAGGGAAACTCAAGTGTTGCTTTTTGGAAGTTTCTGGAATTTTTTCCACCCCCAAACATTTTTGAACCATGGTTGACTGGATCCGTGGATACACAGGGCCAACTGTACCATTCTTAAGGGTTAATCCCTAATTAAATCAGCAGTGAAGACTCTCCAAGGTCAACGTCAGTGCCTTAGCTCCAACATACCTAAGCTCATCCATCTCCCTCTTCTTTTTCATCTCTTCCTTTTCTTTCCTTTTCATTTCCTGAATCTGGGCTTTCTTCTCATTCCTCTCTTCGCGGTCTCTGCATTCTTTCTCTGCCTCTAGGTCTGGGAACCGCTCCATTTTGGTCTTTTCCAATCGGTTCAGGATCTCATTCACTTTCTTCTCTACTGTCACAATTTTCACCTTGAGGGAGATAGAGGGAAAAAAAATACTGAATCTTTATGGTTTTTTTCTTCCCCCCAGAATAGGGCAGGGCTTTCCAGCAGCTTAGCAACCCAGCTTGATTCCCTTTAGGAAAGAGACATCGTGCTGAGTCCTCAACAGCAGAGACAGACACCCACTCAGCGCCAGGGCACTGCCACCTCCAGTGATGTTCACACTTACGTCTTTCTGCCTGTGAAAGCCTATCTGTCCCACATCCATGTCGGCCGTTTTCTTCAGGTTAGACCACGGGGTATAAACCACATTGACGTTGTTCATCTTGCAGCCTGCCAAGAGAGACCGCCTTCAACATGTGGGGAGGAGGATGCTGAGCAATGCATCCCCTCACCCACAACCGTCACCATAATCCAACAAAGGAAAAGGCTGAGAACGAACAAGCCACCAAGTGTTTGAAACCACAAAATACTTTTTTTTAAAAAAGAAGCCACCCACAAAGGCAAATGGGAAAGCCGATCAACACTTCAAGCTAAAGTATTCTGATGAAAAGCAGGGTCAAGAGATCAGCTTCAGGGATCTTTGAGACTCTCTAAAATTGAATGCAAATTTTATTGTATGTGTTTTAAAACAGAAAAGGACCAAACAGGTTTCCTCAGATTCTCAAAGGAGCCCTTGATCTAATAAAGGTTAAGCAGCAAGATAAAGTGATTCAAGACACCGGATTCTACCCTGCACTACCACAAACCAGCTGTGTCACTCTGGGAAAATCCCCATGGCTCCTGGCATCTCATCTGAAACATGAGGAAACTGGACTAGTTTAGTAGAGCTTTTTGGTTTTTGTTTCTTTAGCTGTGGAACCTCTTTTACCAAAGAAAACATAACAAAGTAATCAAAGCAGAGATGCTCTGGAGGAAAGGGGTGCCAGGTATCCTGCTCACCCCTCCTCCTCTCCCCTCACCACCCCCACTTCGTGTTTCCCCTCCACCCCTGACAGCCTCCCAGGCAGCTCTGAGAATCACAGTTTAATCACTGGTCCAGTGCTAAGGCCCTTCCAAATTAGATGGCAATACATTTCAATGGTTATTAAATGACCATATACACTGGGGAAATCTGGTGAACACGACCTTACCTAAGCGATCAGTTAACATCGCCAAAAATGAGGCAAACTGGCAGCATGTGCCTCCTGACTGTAATGCACAAGACTTCACTTACATAGTATTCCTGCCACAAAATGCGTAATGTGGTCCTACTGAACAGGAAGCATCAGACCAACCCAAAGTCGTCTCCACTCTAAAAGTGTCAACGTCTTGAAAGACAAGTGTCCAGATTAAAGGAGACCAGCAATACACGACAAGTGAATAGAATGTATGATCCTGGATCAAAAAAAAAAAAAAAAGCTATAAAATGACGGTAGAGGGACAACTGACAAAACTTACATATGGACTCTGTATAACAGTATTCTACCCATGTTAAATTTCCTGAATTTGATCACTGTAATGCAGTTGCTTACGACAATGTACTTCTTAGGACATGCTGAACGGTCATGATGCCTGTGATTTTCTTTCAAATGATCCAGCTAAAAAACCATTGTGTGAATTACAGGGAGAAGGCAAACAAATATGGAAAAACTGTTGATTCTAAATTTTCTTGCAACTTTTCTGTAGGTTTGAAATTTTTTTCAAAATTAAGTAAAAAAAAAAAAATCTCCATGTGCAGGGCACTGTGGGAGATACAAACATGGATCAGATAATGGATCCTGCCTTTGAAGATTAAAGGCAGGCAGATAAGTACATAAATAATTTCAATGAAAATTAGAAGTTATCAAGTGATATTGGAAAGATACAGGTAAAGAGTTAAGGGAGTTCAGAGAGGGCAGTGGTCACTCAAAGCTGGAGGAAGGAAAAGGCTCCGTGGGAGAGGTTAAGTTCCTTAATTCTTAATTTCTTAAGTTCAGCTTCCTCATCTATAAAATGAAAGTAATATCTTACTTCAGTAGAGTTGATAAATGAACGATTTGTAATGTTCTCAGCAGAGTGCCAGGCATGTAATTAACATTCAATGCTAGCTGTTATTACTATTACTATAACTACAGCATAGCCCTTGAACCTTAGCTCGAATCTAGACACGTGATGACTGGGCAGGAGTGTAACATTGAGGGCAGAGGGAACAATACAAGCAAAGGCACAGAGCAGGAAAACAGCAAGTATTTGCTTTGGCTGGAGTATGAAATATATGAAGGGAAAAAAAGTCTGTGGTCAGATCAGAGATGCTTAAATGCCAGCTTAGGAAGTCTGGGTCTAACTGCAGAGGCAAGGTGAAGGGTGTCACAGAAAGTGTCTAAGCTTTTAGAAAGTTTAATCTGGCAAGAGATTATAACATGAATAAAGAAGAGGCTGACCAGATTCTATGACGACCAACAGCGCTGAAGGTGGTCAGCCAGGGAGGGAAATATTTTACTAACACAGTGACGCAAATGTAGTGTGTACTTAGCGAATCTCACAGCAAAGACAATCTTCTCCACTCCTCAGCATCCTCTGCTACTGACTCCTGAGAGTGAGACGCTTGGGCTTAGCTCCTCATGAGTGAGCTACCCCTGTGGAAGGCTGAAGAGGAGGGAAGAGTGATTCAGTGATTCTCTTTTCTTTAGAACTAGTAAACTATAAAGGGATTAAGAAGAAAGTGGCCGGGCCAAGAATAACGAGTCCAAAGCTCTTTTAATACATTCACATCTGCTAGCCAGGGGCACGAAAACACATTAAAGAGGTTGCAACACACAAGGAAGGAGGATAATGACGTAGTTTCAATTTTTATTATTTTTCTTTCCATAACCGAAGATTTTAACTGGAAATCTGAGGAGCTCTTCTTCTACTCACAAAAATGCAACGTCCTAAAACTAACTGCAATTTAATGATTTATGGAGTTGAAAATGAATGGCTCTGTAAGACAAGACTTCCAGTTTCTCTGGCTAGGCACCTGATTCAGTAAAGCTGCTGAGACGCAGGAAACGCCGACTAAGTGATGCGGGAGGGAACACACTGCCCAGCTCTTCTCCTATAACCACCAGCTCCCGGTACCTGCCGTCGTCTCTGTGTCTGCCCCATGCTTATCTTCTATGCAAACCGTATTTTTTCCAAACCCTCTGGATCACCCCTCAACTTTATATCAAACCAAACTTACCTCTACCTTATCTAGGTCCATGTCCTACAACTAAAATCCAGTCTACTAGCTCATTCCTAGCAGAATACCATCACCCAGCTCCCCTTTATAACTGCCTCCTCCACTCCATTGATTGTCCTTCTTGACCTATACTGACTTGACAAATTAAATCTTGTACAGTAGAACTAAACCAGCACCAAGGCCAATACTGCAGGTCCTACTTAAAACATGGAGGCCAATTGTCTCAACACTCTTTGCACATTAGAATCACCTGGAGAGCACTGTAAAAATACTGATTCTAATGCATCACCCTAGACATATTATTTACGATTCTCTGGGAGATAACAAGATCAACAGACTTAACACCTTCACAATTTACAGAGAGAAGAAAGTATGGAAGGAGAGAAGGAAAGAAAGAAAAAGTAGGAAAGAGTAATTGGGAGACTTGGGTTCTAGAATCTAGTAACAAATAATGGAAACAAAGACATCAACCAACATTACAAATAAAGCCATGAGACACATCTCTTGCTTGGCAATTAACATAATGTAATTTCCAAAAGTCTTTCTACAAGTAACCTTAGGGGTAGGCAGGTCTAGACAATTTTCTTTTTTTTATTAATTAATTAATTTATTATTTATTTTTGGTTGCATTGGGTCTGTTGCTGTGTGTGGGCTTTCTCTAGTTGCGGTATGCGGGCTTCCCACTGCAGTGGCTTCTCTTGTTGTGGAGCATGGGCTCTAGGTGCACGGGCTTCAGTAGTTGTGGCACATGGACTCTAGAGCGCAGCCTCGGTAGTTGTGGCACATGGGCTTAGTTGCTCTGCGGCATGTGGGATCTTCACAGACCAGGGCTCAAACCCGTGTCCCCTGCATTGGCAGGCCGGTTCTTAACCACTGTGCCACCAGGGAAGCCCTAGACAATTTTCTATTCAAGGTAAACAGGGTAAAAAAGGCTTGAGATAGGGCCATGAAAATTAGAGGGGCAGGGAGGTTGGCTTTCAGTTCTCTGACAGGTAGTGCAACTGCCATCTTAAAGAACAAAACAGGGGAAATGCATATTACATGTCATTCCCTTGACTCAAGCTAAAGTCAGTAATACGTTCTCTAAAGTCAGTAATATGTTTTCTAAGATGTAATCCATTTCAGACACAGAGAAAGTGGTGCTAATTCTGAAAACACCTCTAGGAAAACTGACCTTGAATGCTATTGGCCTTCACAAGATGGGCACAGTCCATCAGTACTTCCTTTGGAATGTCTTCTATTTTCTCCCCCTGAAACACAAGAATAAACCAAATGGTCCACTACCTTGTTACTGATCAATACTGGAGCACTTTTATAGGGCTTTGCTACCTTACTAGGCACAAATTTATTAAAAGCAGAGGCTGTTCAACTGTATTTCAAAACATTGAAAAATGAAGTCCATTGTGGAAATGTTTAAGAGAAGGCAGTAATATGGAAAATCCTGACTTAATAAGTGGGGAAAAAAACAGGGTAGGAAAGAAAACTACTAAAATATTAACTGTATTTATGTCTGAGTAATTTTTCCCTCTTCTCTTTCTTACTTTTAGAAACCTTGTGGAGAAATGGTGCCTATTTTTGGCAATGGGAAGTCTTCTTAGCTGAGGTCCCTACAAACTCCCTCTCAAGAGACATCTTATAGTTTTGGGTCTACATGATCTGGTAGGTCATCTACCCTCGGCATTAGTCAGGAACCAAGCTCCTGGTGTGTTAGATATAACCTTCTACCATAAAAGAGAAAAAATACTGATTCATTCTCTTTACAGATACCATATCAAAGTCAAAGCTGAATAAGCAAAGCCATTCCAAAAGAACAAAAATATCTGAGGCAAGAGCTAGTGGAAATCAACTCAGCACTTGGCTGTTAGGCATGGGATTACTGAAGCACTTCTGTCTGGGAATGAAATGTTTTATCTACCTAAATATTTGAGATAAATTAAGTTTATTCCATTGTGTTTCTGTTTTTTTCCTTATTTTAAATGTTTCAAAATGGAAATCTCAATTACCTAAATTTTCACCAAAAAATACGTGATTTAAGTTTGTCACTACTTTAACGCCATATCTCATCCTGTGAGATTCCCTGACCACTTAAATGGAGGATTCTGAATTTACCATCTTGAAAACAATGTCATCATCATGAATATCAACCTTTACACTAGGCTATAATATAGTGATAGTGATGCCTTCAGGGGCATCTAAAATACACAGAAGCTGACTGACCCTATACTAAATAAATCAAATAAATAATTAAAAAACAAAACAACAGCTACCACTTTTTGAATATCTGCCTTTTGAGAGCTAGGTACACTAAATAAATGGCCATATGAAATGGACAGTACTACGCTCACTTTGCCAATGAAGAAAATGAAGCTTAGCGAGGTGAAGCAACTAGGCCAAGCTCCCCAATATCTAGTAAGTGACAGAGCTGAGAGATGAACCCAGGACTAACTAAAGCCATGCTCTAACAACTGGCCCCAGAGTGTGGTGCTTATGGAGTTTCTGTGGAAACGTACAGCTTCTTGGTCCTTGATATCAGGCTATGTCACAACATCCCTTCTTGCTACCTGTACCTATTGCTATTCCTGAAGCAATAGCCTCTTCTTGTTTTGCTACTTCTAATATAATATGAGCAGACCAAATAAAATAAAATAAAATAAAATAATTCAGCTTAGCATTATGCATAAAGTCAGAGTAAACAAACTCTGCATGGAGAGTGTAAGGTACTCTCCATATGTAAAGGCCAGAATTTTGACTGTGGGCTTTGTGCCATCTGTGTTAATGAGATAAGCAACCTCTTGCTAAGTGAGATTTTTCTATAGGTTTTCAAAAATCAAATAAGCCTAGGAAAAAAACACTTGTTGAATATCCACGATCTTCAAGGCTTGGGTTGAATGCACCTGAATTTGACAAAGAAAGAATGAACACACATAGTGCTTAGCATGTGAGAAGCACTGCTAATAATGCTTAACTGAAGCATTATTCTAAATGCTTCAGTTATGCTAGCTCATTTAATTCTCACAACAACCCAGTAAGACAGGGACTGTTAGCTCCCTTTTACAGACGAGGAAACGAGCACAGCTGAATAACCTACTCAGAGTCGTACAGCTGGTAAGCAGCAAGGCCAGGATACAAAGCTGGCAGTTTGGTTCCAGAGTTTGGGTTCTGAACTACTTATACTTAGTCTCACTGCATCTCCAACACTTACTTGGTACCTACTAAGTGCAAAGGGCTATGTCGTTTACTGCAGGAGATCAACCAGGTAAAAGTTCCTTAAGGAGCACATATTTTTATCTAGCACATTATCTGCTTCCAAAAGAAAATGAAATCAAACTCCTGTTCAAACAAGGTCTAACTGGTGGTAATGTGAACCTGGACTACCCACCGTTATTTCCATTTTCTGATGCAGCAGAACCCAAAGGAAAAAATTTAATCTGAACCAAAAGGAAAGTTGGGAACACCATACTTTATCTACTCTAGACTTAAAATAGTTCCAAAATGGCAAGAAGTTGCCTAGGAAAATTCAGAATTTTGTTCCAGCAAAGAGTTCACAATCTTCCTCTTTTTTTTTTTTTTTAACAACACAGTTCTCAAAAATATAAACAGAATAAGTAAAGATGTGGTAGAATGTCTTACCTTGTTAGTAAATTAAGGAGTAAATATTATAAGCATAGTGAAGTAGCAGCTTGTATTTAGTAAAATGGTCAAAAGGTTGCTATTTTTCTGAAGTTATAAAAACCCAAAACGTTTTTGGAAAACCTATATATATCAGGTAGCATTTTAAACCAGCATAATATTTTCAAAGGGCAATCTGGCATAAAAGGAGTTATCAAAATGTTTTTATCTTTTGACCCAGTAATTTCATTTCTGAGAACTACTCTAAAAAAAAAGAAAAGAAAAGAAAAGAAAAATAGAAAGTAGTTCATTAAAAAAATATTTCTTGTTGGGGATTCATAATGCTGAAAACTGTAAACAACTTATATTCTAACAACAGAACTTTCAAATTAACTGTAGCATATCATCAACTCAAAGCAGCCAGTCAAAACAATAAATATGGGGCTTCCCTGGTGGCGCAGTGCTTGAGAGTCCGCCTGCCGATGCAGGAGACGCGGGTTCGTGCCCCGTTTCGGGAGGATCCCACATGCCGCGGAGCGGCTGGGCCCGTGAGCCATGGCCACTGAGCCTGCGCGTCCGGAGCCTGTGCTCCGCAAATGGGAGAGGCCACAACAGTGAGAGGCCCGCATACCTCAAAAAAAAAAAAAAAAAAAAAAAAAAAAAAAAAGAAAAAAAAAAAACAATAAATATGAAAATAATGCAGTAACGTGAAAAAGTTTGTAAACTGTCACTTTAAAAGTAATACAATCTTTTTGATATCGAGCTCCATGAGCTGTTCGTGTATTTTGGTGATTAATCCTTTGTCCGTTGTTTCATTTGTAAATATTTTCTCCCATTCTGAGGGTTGTCTTTTTGTCTTGTTTATGGTTTCCTTTGCTTAAAAGCTTTTAAGTTTAATTAGGTCCCATTTGTCTACTTTTGTTTTAATTTTCATTACTCTAGGAGGTGGGTCAAAGAAGGTCTTGCTGTGGTTTATGTCAGAGTGTTTTTCCTATGTTTTCCTCTAAGAGTTTTATAGTGTCTGGTCTCACATTTAGGTCTTTAATCCATTTTGAGAAAAACATAATTCAAAAAGAGACATGTACCAGTGTTCAGTGTAGCACTATTTACAATAGCCAGGACATGGAAGCAACTTAAGTGTCCATCAACAGATGAATGGATGAAGAAGATGTGGCACGTATATAGAATGGAATATTACTCAGCCATAAGAAGAAACGAAATTGACTTAATTGTAGTGAGGTGGATGGACCTAGAGTCTGTCATACAGAGTGAAGTCAGTCAGAAAGAGAAAAATAAATACCGTATGCGAACACATATATATGGAATCTAAAAAAAAAAAAAAGGTTCTGAAGAACCTAGGGGCAGGACACGGATAAAGACGCAGACGTAGAAAATGGACTTGAGGACACGGGGAGGGGGAAGGGTAAGCTGGGACGAAGTGAGAGAGTGGCATGGACATATACACACTACCAAATGTAAAATAGATAGCTGGTGGGAAGCAGCTGCATAGCACAGGAAGATGAGCTCGGTGCTTTGTGACCACCTAGAGGGGTGGGATAGGGAGGGCGGGAGGGAGGCTCAAGAGGGAGGGGATGAGGGGATATGGGGATATGTGTGTGCATATGACTGTTTCATTTTGTTGTACAACAGAAACTAACACAGCATTGTGAAGCAATTATACTCCAATAAAAATGTATAAAAAAAAAGTAATACAATCAACCAGGGGAAGCCAAGGTGGAATGCAGACTGAGACAAAAGAACCTAAGTGTGTGACAGACACCACTGAAAGGCATGAGGTGGGGAGGGTGGGGAGCAGCTGACAAGTAACTTTGAAAAACAGCCTTTTGAATGGAAACTGTAATTGCACTGTACTTTAGTTGATAAAGTTGTTTCTTATGGGGATACAGGCTAACAAATCTGAAACCACTTCCATATATACTGGATTCAAATAAGCAAATGATGGTGGATGGTGGGAGCCAGGCTTCCCACTGTCTGAGAAGGAAGTAATAGATAAGCAAGGAAGGAATGTGAGAAAGGCCCCTGTAATAATGGGTTCATCAGAGACACCAGTCATGTTTCACTTACTGTAGATACAGAAAAAATTATGCATACGAATTACTAACACAGGTTAGTATACATACACCTATTTCCTAGCTGTCACATGAGAGGGCCTAGAAGCAATGATACTCTAGTAGCAATGAGCACACCCAGAGTCCAGATCTTGATTTCTAAATACCATTTCCCAATAAAAGAAACCAAAGTTCCTCAGAGAAATGGCTGATCCTAGAGCTGGAGCAGGGAAAATACAAGATGAGCCTGGAGCATCTTGAGTCTCAGAAAGTAAGGAAGTGCTCAAAAAGTAAAATGACAGGAGCAAGTCAAAGGAACACAAGAGGGCTTCCCTGGTGGCGCAGTGGTTGAGAGCCTGCCTGCCGATGCAGGACAACACGGGTTCGTGCCCCGGTCCGGGAGGATCCCACATGCCGCGGAGTGGCTGGGCCCGTGAGCCATGGCTGCTGAGCCTGCGCGTCCGGAGCCTGTGCTCCCCAACGGGAGAGGCCACAGCAGTGAGAGGCCCGCGTACCACAAAAAAAAAAAAGGAACACAAGAGCCAAGCTGGAAGAGTCAAAGCAGGGACAATTTTAGCAACAAAATGACACAGTACTGGATTATAACCCAAAGTAAAAAGTAAATGTGTGAGTCCATACTGATATAAGTAAATGACTGAATTAAATACACGGGAGAGAAGAGATGAATCTTCCTTACAGAAGAATTCCAAACAATATATGCAGGTACTCCCCACACCAGGACGTGGAGCTCTCCCCCTTGAGTACAGGCTGGACTTAGTGACTTGCTTCCAAATAATAAAGTACGTGGGGAGAAAAGCAACTCTCTAGTGTAAAAACCTGACAAACATTACCCTGGCCAGGAGATCAAGGTTAACACCATCAGTGGTAAGTCCTATTAATGCATATACCCCTGACATGATGGGATAAGAGCACTTCACCTCTGTGCTATTTTTCCCCCAAACCCGTAACTCCAGTCTAGTCATGACCTGATCAGTACT
>NW_006792985.1:2986420-2994824 GCF_000442215.2 Lipotes vexillifer | reverse complement strand
AAAGAGTGACAAACTGTCACAGACCAGAGACTAGGCAGACATGACAACTAAAATGCAATGTGTGACGCTGGACCAGATCCTGGAACAGGAAAAGGACATGAATGGAAAAACTGGAGAAATCCAAATAGAGTGCAGATGTTAGTTAATAGTGATGCATCAGTTCTGGTCTCTCAGTTCAGACAAATCTACCACGGTAATGTTAAGATATTAGCAATGGGGAAAACTGGACATGGGGTATATAGGGACTTGCACTACCTTTGCAACTTTTCTGTAAATCTAAAATCATTCCAAAATAAATATTTTTAAAAATACACATAACAATTATCCATCCCTATGATTCAACTACACAAAAAACAATAGATGGATATAAAGACAGACTGGAAAAACAGTGGTTTTATGTGACTAGGGAACATTAAGTCTTTTCCCTTTACTACGATAATGCTGTTTTAAACCTCCCAAAGCAGCCCCTGATAACTAGGAACATATATGCCCTTGGTGAGGCAGGAGAATCACATGAGTCTGAGAAAAAGGAACTACAACATTATCTTCCTAGAAGAAGACAAAGTCCAGTAGTGTCAACTGAAATGACAGGGAGAGAGAGCAGAGGTGACACACAGCACACCTCAGCTGGTAGGACAAGGCAGTGCTTCTATCTGGGAAATATGTGCTGTGTCCCCTTCCAAGCCTCAAAAATCACCAGAATTGCCCTTAGTGATTTCCTGGGTTGGGGGAAGACATCTCTTCGTTTGCTAATTTGTAGACTTTTGTACATATTTATTACTCTAAACAATTTATTTGCCCCCCAAAAATGACAGAGGACAAGATAGGACGCTCATCACTACAGAAGAAGTCACGAATCCATGTTTAAATCCAGTTACCTTATGTAATCGAAGGTATACATGAGCCGAAGAGAGTTTGTCCACATGAAACCTACAAAGAATGAAAACCACTTTTAGCACGAGGTACAAGATGACCATCTCCTCAGGCCACCTGCATTTAAAGCATCGCAATCCAAAAATATTAATTCAGTGCCTACTGCACACTGAGCACGATGGGGGGCAGAAAACAGTCACCTCCTCCAAAGAGCTCACTATCAACTGGGAGACGTGAGAAAAACATGGAAAGATCTGCAGCTGTGTGAGACTAAGTACCAAGATGAGTACAGGAGGCAATGAATGTTAAAAGCCCAGGGAAGGGTGATTTTTCAAGTGAGAAAGAGCTATCAGTGACCCAAGGCTTCAATGATGAACTGAGACTTGGTGGGTCCCAAGCTGAACCACGGGACTTAGAGCAAACACGGGGAAGGAATTTTAGGCGAGAAGAGAAGGGAATGAAAGAAGTCAGCAAGACTCCAGGGTTGCAAGCCTGGGAGACTCACAGGACCACTGACAGTAACATCTTACAGTTGGAGAGGGAGCCAGTTTGGCAAAAAGATGACAGGTTTGGTTTGGGAAATGTTGAGTTTCAAGTGATGGCAAAACAATCCAAAGAGAATGTCAATCACAGACATGGAAGAGTCAGGTGAGGACTGAAGCAGTAAGCAGACCACATCACCAAATGAGTCAGACCAACAATTCATCCAGCCTTACCTCTGACAATGACACTAATACGTGTCTCCTGGGAAAGCATGGTGATTGCCCTTTATGACGCTGTCCTAAAAGTATTCAGAATGCCCTCTCACCCCAGTATCCTAAATATACCTTTCATTAAGGCTCTATCGTTCACCAATTTAATTAAATCTTTTAAAACTTACTTCTTTTTTCACCTAGTTCAACATTTGGGGATTTTAAGTTTTTCATATTTACAGTTCACCAAATGAAGTTGACCCGCTCTTTCCAACACCCAGAGAGGCCTCCAGAATGTTAGCCAACAATGGTAACACACGACTGTCACTTCGTGATTTCTGTTAACTTTACTCTTCTCTTCCTTAGTCCTTTCCTTTCCAGACTGAGGAATGTTCAGTAGAATCCTAAGGAGGCAACGTCACGTCCCATTATGTATTTCTTTAGACATTTTCTTAGCATTAATGGTGTTTTAGAGCTGAAAATGGTTACACACTCATACCTGGTCCAAGATGTAGGCAGTGTGATTCTATATAAAGGTCAAGATTTGCTGTTTCTCATGCCCTCTTTAAAAAGGTTAAGCATCTTGCTAGTCACTCTGGATAAAGAAAATGTTTACACATTTTTGGCAGTCTATCATGACTCTAGGTCTTATTCCTAACCATTAGTGATAGCCAGAAATGAATACAACATCTTAGTTTGATTTATTTTTTTCTGCTGGTTCATTTACTTATTTGCATTCCCACGTAAGAGATTCCTACTGATTATCATCTTCAGCTTGGCGTTTTCCAGCCAGAAAATGTGTTTCTTTGAAAATCTGGAAATTATACCTCACTACTCTGTTTCAGAATCTTAGGAAAATACCCCATTAGTAAGCAGGTTCAATTGAGAAAACTTCTCCCATTCCAATTTGTTTTAAGTTCTCTATTTACAACAACTCTTTCCTACATACCCATAGTAGCTTGACTGTATTCTGATTTTCCTTAAAGGTCTCTGATGTGGAATTTTATCAAAAGACATACACAAGTAGTTTAATGTATATACACACTGGGTTCATACATAGGCAGTCAAAGTCAAACACACCCGGGAATATCACTGCTGATTTACACCAACTTCAGGCTTGTAGGTACACCTCTACAAAGTGCAAGGGGAATGCATGTCCCAACGGTGCTTTGGTTGAAATGTAAAACAAACAAAAAACTCAGTTCTGTAAACAAACTATTTTGAGCAAATTTCCTTAAAAAACCTTCCAAATCTCCCAAAATGCTCACTCCAAGTTTAAATTATGCCCACTAGTTCCCTAGTTCCCTCTCTTCCTTGTTACCTTCCTCTCCCTGCTTAATCACTATTACTCTTTATTGAATGCAGAGACTAGAAACATGAGCATCCCTGACCTGAGAATGCAGGGATGCACGGGACCCCAAGCTGGGTCATCTAACTCCTTAAAGTGGGGTCTCTGGAAATACTACTCATTAGGGGGTTTGGAAGCAGTGAACGCAAACTCTTTGTATTTTCCTTTGTTTAAAATGAATTTAGTTCCATTCTCATTTAATCCTAGAAAAATTCTTTGCTTAAAAGCACCTTAGGAGGTTTCCTGGTATAAACTTAGATGTTGACATTCCCAGAGGTTAAGTTCCAGGTTAAAAATCTGCCCTGGAATGTAGATCAACTGATTCATTCTCTGCACGCCCAGGAATGTTTCCAGGATTGACAGTTTATTAACTGTAACAGGTCTTGAAATTTAGGGCTATGCCAGCTCACATCTGACCTAGGATAGCTTCTGGAAGTAAAAGTCAATCACTTCCGACAACAGACATTAAATCTCAAGATTAAAGAGTGTCGAAATGGCTATCGGGCAGCTATAGACACCAGTCTGGTAAGTGCCTTCCAGAAGTCTACCTTAACGAAACGAAAAACCCAAGTCATGATACATGAGGTGTAGGTTGTAAACTGGAAATTTCTCTTCCACTTAATTTTTTTTTAAATGTCAAGTAAAAGGCTGTAGTGAACTGACTTTCATGGTGCATCTGAGTATGTTACCTTTCCTATGCAGGTATTTCTGCCCCAAACCTTACAGCAGGTAACTGCGTAACAGGTGTGATCATCCTTATCTCTTGTGTGACAGATCTGGAGATCTTTGGGGCCCTAAGAACAACTGAAATAATCCAGCCAAGGGTGACAGGTACTCAAAATGGAGATGACCAGAATGCAGTTACTGTGAAGAAATGTCCAGCAGAGATCATTTCCAGATAGGCAGAGAGCTAGTCAATTGGAAAGTCCACATCTATTGAACACTTACTATGTGCCAGGTTCTATGCTAGGTAGTGGGACAGAGTAGTAAACAAACCGGGTGGATCACTGTCCTGGGCTGGGCGGGGGAGGCAGGGGAGCAGAGCTTATAGTCAAGCATCCTAGGAAGGTAAGCAGCACCCAATGCAGAAGCCCTGAGCAGTGCAACCTGCCCACCTGAAGTATGGTGGCACCAAGCAGTGTCTACCTTGATGACATATGTGAGTTCAGAGGATGGGTCGCTGTGCTGGAACAGGGGGCTGATAAAAAAAGCCTTTAAACTTCCTCAGATTTCTAGTGCCTCTTGGTTCCTGGAGTGTGGACTTCAGAGAGGGCAGACAGCCAGGGAAGCATTTCCACGAGGTTAGGAGGCGGCTCCTTCACAATGAAGTAGGCTGGAGCCACAGAGGCGCCCTTCAGTGGGCTCCTGCAGGCAGGCCTGGGGGTTCCGAGAATGGCTACATCTAGGGAGTAGCTTAAGTTAGTCTCTGGGCAATATCTTTCCTACCAGATGTCCAATGCTGCATACCTTACTGAAAATCAGTCAACTCTTCTAAAAAGTGGCAGCCTAAGCTCTGTCACTATACGGAATTAAGTGAAGGATCTGGGCCCAAACAGCCTGAGGGAAGACAGAAACAGGGATCTAGAACTCGAGCTGGCTGGGGGCCAGCAACGACCCCAGTGGATCTGTTCAGTTTCCCTTAGCCTGAGTTTCCTCATCTGAAAAATGGGCATAATATTGGTAACTATTTCACAGGGTTATAGTGAAATGCAATATATTAGTGGAGGTAAACACTCAACAGGATCTGGCCTACAGTTTATGTGTTTGGTCAATGTCCATTACTACCATCACTAAAGCCAACAGGATCCGAGTGTTTCTCCTCAGAGACGGCATTTGGTAGGGGGGTGTTAGGAGCTGTAGAGACCATATCCCGCTCTACAGTAGGCAGAATTAGGCTCCAGGAGAGAGACATCACAAGGGTTAGAGGGAGTGGTAGAAGCTGCAGCTAGAAAAAGCAAGCAAAGTGAGTACGAGAGCATTACATGAAAGAAAAAGAAAGTAGCAAGAATCCATGAACTCCTCACAGGTTTTGGGTCTGAGTTGTAGAAAAGCCCATATAGCATCCTAAGGCAGTTAGAAAAAGAAAAGAATTCAACTAAAATGAAGGGTTTTTTTTCTGCATTTGTTTTGTTGTTTTTTTAGACTCGGTTTGGTGAGCAGCAACATAAAATTATCTTGGAAGGAGGCTAATAAAGAATATATTATCATTTTTGAAATTTCCATAAATTCTTTTAGAAAGAAGGGGTAGGGGCTGGATCAAGCCAGGGTTAAACTCTTTGTTGAGAAGACAAAAGGGAAGCCAGTCTGTGTTTTCTTTAAAGCTGGACCTGGTCAGATGCTCTACTTATTCCACCGACATGGAAGCTTGCATCTATTTTCTTCACTGCTTCTTGTGAAGCCTGCATCCGTCCACCCAAAAAGAGCAGTCTGAGTGTGTTAAGTGCAGTGGTCTCAGTAACCTACTATGAGGAGACACACAGGAGGTAAAAGCAAGCCTATGTTCCTGAGACCTTTGCAGTGAGGCCTGAGATCTAGCCCTAAGACCTCATTCCCAGTTAACGTGGTAATTATAAATGAAGGGAGCTGGCAGTCAGCTATTTACCACTGAATATTCATAGACAAAACGCAAAGCATGAGTTCTAGTTTTAATCACAGGAGTCAGCTGGTTGGTCAAGTCTAAGAAAGTAAATAATGATCCATAAAAAGCAGAACCAAAATTGCTACTTACCAAATATCTTCAGGCCAGCCATACTTTATCAGATCTTCATCTGCAGAGAGACAGGAGAACAAAGAAAAGGAAAAAAGAGAGAAATGAAGGTCTTAAGGGATATAAACTACTATGTATAAAATAAATAAGCAACAAGGATATATTGTACAGCACAGAGAAATAAAGCCATTATTTTGTAATAACTTTAAATGGAGTACAATCTATAAAAATACTGAATCAGTATGCTGTACACTGAAACTAATACAATATTTTATTTATTTATTTTTAAATTTTAATTCAGTTTTAAAAGTATTCTTTGGTTCTTTTATTTATTTATTTTTTGGCTGTGCTGCACAGCTTGAGGGATCTTAGTTCCCCGACCAGGGATCGAATCTGGGCTCTGGCAGTGAAAGCGCCAAGTCCTAACCACTGGACCGCCAGGGAATTCCCTAACATAATATTTTAAATCAACTATGCTTCAATAAAAATAATTTTTAAATTTTTAAATAAAACAAAACTAAAAACATGTTTTAAAGAGAAGGTTAAATGAAATATGCCAAAGTTTATCGTAAGCTGGGAAGGAAAAAAAAAACCAATCTTTTCCACAAAACTTTTTCTCTCCCTTAATAAAGAGTAATTCAAAGAGGCTTTGACGCTTGAAAAATACCAGAAAAAAATTTTTAATAGTTTTTACAACTGGACGATTATAATCATAATTTTGTATAACATTTATAATCTAAAGTTCAAAGATATTTCTATTTGAAGATAAAATTAACACTGGCAAATCAGAGCAACTGAGATGTTAGATAATGTCTTAGAAAACTGATTCACTATAACAATACTTATATTTTAAAATAGTTCTGCTACAACTTTAAAACCAGTGGACTGCATTTTACGTCTTAAAAATAAAAAAGCTTCTCAATTATAAAATTGTAGAAAATTAGGGAACAAAACAAACACCAAAAATATAAAAAAGAAAATAAAAATCACCTAAAATTCTGTCACATATGAAAATAAAAATAGAAAAAATAGGTAAAAGTTAAAGTAACTGTCTCTGAGAGTAGAACGTGGGTATTGAAAAGGATGGGGTAGAGAACTGATGTTTTTTACTATAAGCATTCTGTTATTACTTGAACTATTTTTTTTTTTTTTTTGCAGTATGCGGGCCTCTCACTGTTGTGGCCTCTCCCATTGAGGAGCACAGGCTCTGGACACGCAGGCTCAGCGGCCATGGCTCATGGGCCCAGCCGCTCCACGGCACGTGGGATCTTCCCGGACCGGGGCACGAACCCGTGTCCCCTGCATCGGCAGGCGGACTCTCAACCACTGCACCACCAGGGAAGCCCTGAACTTTTAAACTATATATTTGTTAGATAAAAATAAAAATTTTAGAAGTTCTTTGGAAAAAATGACTACTTGATTCTATCATATGGATAAACTTTTCTGTTGTTGACATTTGGATTGCTTCTAATAATAAATGCTTCAGTAAATACTTTTTAAATAAATATGTCCATACTCCTGATTATTTCCTTAAGGTGTATTTCTAAAAGGTGAAGTATTCGTTCAAAACATATGCATATATATGTTTGTTTTGTTTTGTTGTTTTTGGCTACACCACATGGCTTCCAAGATCTCAGTTCCCCGACCAGGGACTGAACCTGGGCCATGGCAGTGAAAGCACCAAATCCTAACCACTAGACCACCAGGGAACTCCTACGTATGTATATTTTTAAGGCTAATGATATATATCTCTACAGAAAGGTTATCTCAATATATACCTCTAATAGCCATATTAATAATTAGTAATACAGAAGCATTACTTAAATTATTAAACCTAAAGTTAAAAATTGTAAGGTAAAGTGATTCACATATGATGATTTAAAATGTACTCAAGTATAATCTATCTAACTTGAATGAGGTATTTATTTTCCAGAAAAGCAAAAAGATGATAGAGTACCCTCTTGGATGAGGGTACTCTAAGCAACTGCAGACACCTTGAGTTTTCTGAAGGGTTTTCTGCTAGCTTAAGTAAGAAGCTGAGCAAAGAGCCGACAAGTAATCAGAAAAATCAGAAAAAGGGAATTATAAAAACCTCTTTTCCTCATTTGGGCACTGTTTGGCTCCCTGGTGACACCTGCTGGCTAATAAAAAGAACACACCTGAAAGCTTTTTAGAGAAAGTGACTCATTCAACTTAAAATTCATTTATGTTCCATCCAGCCCTTAGCCTGAAGTCATCAAGGCTATTAGAAGTAAATGTGATGTGCTAGGAGCACTAGAGAACAGGCAACTTAAAAATGTAATGCTGGGCTTCCCTGGTGGCGCAGTGGTTGAGAGTCTGCCTGCCGATGCAGGGGACACGCAGGGGACACGGGTTCGTGCCCCGGTCCGGGAAGATCCCACGTGCCGCAGAGCAGCTGGGCCCGTGAGCCATGGCCGCTGAGCCTGCGCGTCCGGAGCCTGTGCTCCACAACGGGAGAGGCCACAGCAGTGAGAGGCCTGAGGACCGCAAAAAAAAAAAAAAAAAAAAAAGTAATACTGTTCTTACAAAGCAGACTAAGAGAGCTGGATAACTCTAAGAGTGCCTGGGGGAAAGTATTCTCCATACAGATTTTTTTTTTCTACATATACTTTAATGACAGCAAAACACCCCTCCAGTGGGCTCCAGACAGAATCTAAATTTATATCTGCAGACATAAACTCTGTATCTAGATCTTATCTGTAGAGAGAAATTCCTACAACGGAGGTTTAAAGGATTCATTCTAGCCCATCCTAACCCGCTCTT
>NW_006792985.1:2973276-2986259 GCF_000442215.2 Lipotes vexillifer | reverse complement strand
CTCCAACGGACGTTAAAAGGATTCATTCTAGCCCATCCGAACCCGCTCTTCCACGAAGCCTTCTCAGCTCTCCCTTAACCACATTTACTCTCTGCCCCTCTACTTCTACAGTGTTTACTAGTAATATTACTTCATTTTGCCCCTACTTTTGTTTAATAGACTTTATTTTTTAGAGCAGTTTTATATTCACAGCAAAACTGACTGCTATTTGGTTTTGTATGTGCCTCCACCTGAATGAACACTGTGAAAACACAAACTCAATCTTCCTCTTTGGATACTCAGAGGCTGGCACATGGCATCACACAGATCAGCCCCAGCGAATAGGAAACTAAAATGGAAGGGAAAAGAGACACGGTGGGAATGTCCCCAGCACAGCTGCCTGGGTCAGCAGCACTGGTAGCCCGCCAGTGAGCGCCGGAATCAAAGCAGCCCTTCGCTGTAAGACATACATAAAGCTGTTCCCCGCCCCGCCAGGGCTGCACAGTGCAAAACCCGCGCGACCTCGACTTTAGGTGCCTCTCAGGAACCTGAGTCTTGTGTTCACACCCTTCGTGTGGTAGAAGGGAAAGTAGATTTGGTCAGGTTTGGATCCATATCTACTGTAGATAACTAGGACTCCTATAACTGTGCCTTATTGTTCAATGTAATACAGGGAGACAGTATCCCCTCCCCAGCTATGTTCATCAGGAGGACGCTATGAGAAAACTTATCCATGACAATTCACGGGTTACTAGGAGAAATGTAAAACTCGAGTATTAATATACTGCAGACAGCTTCTCCATTAAGTCACAACCAGAGCCAATGGCATAAATTCATTATAAGGAAAAAACTGTTTAAAAATTAGTTATTTTATGCTATTGGTTTTTCCTCTTGGCTAGGATGTGATAGTCTTGCTTATACTGATTCTGCTTATGGTTATAGCAGGGTTTGAAACTGTTATATAGATCTGATTTATAATTATATAGTTATACAACTATATCACATTATTGTATTTATAACATTATATATATTTTATGTGATGTATGTGTATATACACCAACTACATATACTTAGCATGTGTAACTATACATATACATACAACTATATGTTTTTATAAAACTATATGCATAGGTATATCTAAGTTATATATAACTTATCACTGTTCTTTGACATCTTTTAATTTGGGGCCTTGTTTCATTAATCAAGTGTCTCATACTGAAGAATGTTATACTTGTCTCTTTTAAAGGATCAAGTTTAAACTGTCAGTTACAAACTGCACCTAGAACAGACACCGATGGTTTTAGAAAAGGAAAAAAAAAAAAAAGCAATACCTGAGGGTTAAAGAAAAGTAACTGAAGTGAATCAGGCAGCTCTCAGACTACTGAGGCAGAGTCACCCAGGCCTGGAGTATTCCCAGGGGAGAAAGGAGGTGGCTTTGGGGAGCTCCAGAGAGAACCACCAGTTACTGAGTGCCCACCGTGGACCAGGCACTCTCCCCAGGCTCTTTCATTTAACCTTCACAGCCCTGCAAGGCCGATACCGTCCCAGGATCCTCTTCTTACATCTAAGAACCCAGAGGTTCAAAGGGGTTAAGTAACTATGGCTAGTTTGCTGAAGAGCTGAGATTTTAACCCAGACTGGCCAGACTTCAGAACTGTCTTTTCCAGAACATGATGCTACCCTCAAGAGAAGAGCAACTGTGCTTGAATATGAGGAATTCTGTCACCTTCTCCAAGCTCCCTTGTTGCAGTTCTTTCCTCCCTCTTCAGTGTCCCACACCCTGAGGGTCAGTGCTGTCACCCCCCTGCTCTCTCTTTTTTAAATAAATTTATTTATTTTTATTTTTGGCTGTGTCGTGTCTTCACTGCTGTGCGCAGGCTTTCTCTAGTTGCAGAGAGCGGGAGCTACTCTTCATTGCGGTGCACGGGCTTCTCATTGTGGTGGCTTCTCTTGTTGCCGAGACGGGCTCTAGGTGTGCAAGCTCAGTAGTTGTGGCTCGCGGGCTCTAGAGCGCAGCTCAGTAGTTGTGGCGCGTGGGCTTAGTTGCTCTGCGGCATGTGGGATCTTCCTGGACCAGGGCTCGAACCCGTGTTCCCTGCACCAGCTGGCGGATTCTTAACCACTGCGCCACCAGGGAAGCCCTCCTCCCTGCTCTCTTGATCAAGAAAACTACAGTTCCCTTTCGGCAACCCCCACCACTCGTGCAGTCAAAAAGGTGATCCCTAAATCAGTGTTTTTCTTGTAAACTTTAGATCAAATGCATTAGTGAGTCAGAAAATTAATTTAGCAGGTTAAGACTAGTTTTTTAAAAATGAGATAAAACAGAAAATAGAGGGCACAGAAAATAGTATGGGTATTTTTTTGTAAATTTTTGCTTTAGTTAGGTGGATGTTTGTATCATTTAGTCATAGGAATGTGCACAGCATGAGATAACGTGTTTCATTCTGCGAGTGGTCAAGAAAGCACTGTTAACATTTCAACTCAAAAAGAACCATCTTCTGTCTCAAAACAACCAAGATATGTTTCTTAAACGAGGTAAAAATGTACAGAACATGATCTTTTCAAATTCCAAGCCACAGATTATTTTTATTTGATGAAAACCAGCACAAGTTAAACTCTAATTCCTGTTACCCCTAAATCAAACGATACCACAAAACTCTTTGTAAAGTAAGATTCTAATCAGTCACAGGTGGTCCAATTAGCTCAACTATTATCTGATATAATGAAATTCTAAGAAAGTTAATCCTTTGGAATTCCTAATAATGGGTTAGTTAGTAGTTAACTGAAAACTCATATCCAACAAACCATTGGGAGAAAAGGCAATTAACACTTACCTGCTGGAAAATTCAAAATCAAATGCTTTTGAAAACTTACTTTCATATTTATCCTTTCCCATGTAAATAGTGTAAGCAGATGAGTTAACTAAGACAAAACAAAAATAAGAATAGTTAGATAACTTCAACACCAACACAACTGTTTGATGAGAAAAACAAGTGACAAATGCTTATTAGGGGTCGGCAAAACATTCAAGGCCTGTAGGCCAAATCCAGCCCTGTTTTTGGACAGCCCTTGAGCTAAGAATGATTTTTACATTTTTAAAGGGTTGAAAAAAGCAAAATGAAGAAGAATAAGCTAGAGAGACCGTATGTGGCTTACAAACTCTAAAATACTGACCATCTGGAGAAGGTTTACCAACCCTCACTAAAAATGGCTAGTTTCCTACTTTCTCAGGGATTTAGTTCAACGCAATTCCAGTTCAGTCCTATACTTTTGCCTTCTTCAAAGTAGTTTTAAAAAAACAACGACCAAAACTCTTCACCTCAACCATTTAAAAATAGGTTCCTATACTCAGGCAAGTTTTATTTTTCATAATTTGATTTAGTTATGTCCTAGGTGTGCTGCAAATTATAATAAGCTCCCTATCACATTCAGGGGAAACACTGGCTCTCTAGCTTCTTCTAATCAGTGGCTCTGAACCCTGTTTACACATTAGAATCACCTAATTTTGCCCCAGCTCCACCTAAGACCAACCAAATCCAAATCTCTGGGGATTGGGGTTTTGCAAAAGATCTCTTTTTACAGTGATTCTAATGTGGAGTCAGCATTAGGAACCACTACCCTAAATCAAAAACAATATTCTGGGTATGGTTTACCTTAGAAATGACATTTGCTTTCCTGAGCTAGTGTGTTTTGATGTGGGCATCCTCCATCTGGAATCAGTTAGGTTTTGTAATTGAAATTCTAACTGGGTCCTGGTTTTCCGAGCTAGTCTACCAAAACCTGTTAGACCCCATTTGGACCTAGACTCCTGAATTAATAGCCACTGAGCCTCTGCCTACAAAGCCTGGCAGACAGGTACAAGCTTGGGCCAGGCAGTCTGCTGGCTGTCGCTCCAGAGAACTACCGTGTGAGTGGAACTCTGAAGGCTGGGAAACAGCACTCTTTCATTTACAGATTCTTAAATTCAGGATTGCCTGAACATTCAGAATGAGAAGCTTCTTAAATGATCAATCATAGTTGCCTCTCTTGGGGACAGAAAACTCCCAATTCCTTCAGTTAGCAGTTATGATGACTATAGTCCATAATTACTTGGAAATAGTTGAGAAAAATAACTTGAAAGAAGAGAATTTTGCACTGACCAGTTGACAGAAATCCTTGTCTAGAACAGAGCATTATATTAGCTTGATAAGCCCTTTGCATAGCATATAACAAATGCCAAGTGCAGGAGTACAACTAAAAAGTGTTTCAGATCCTCTCTGTACATTGTTATATGGGTACACCCTTTTGAGCCTATAAATGTCACCACTAGGAGTATATATCCTACTAATTAATACTCCGTCAATCAGTGATGTTCTTTTTACAACTTAAAACACTCATTAGTTAAGACTGGTTATACACTATAGAATATCCATAAACAAAATACCATGTACCCATTAAAAAGAAAGGATAGGTGAAGAAATTAAACAGCAGAACAGTATTTTTGTGTATCTATATACAGTAATATTCAATTTGTAAAAAATCAGTAACTGTGTATACATAAACATGTTTACATATATATTTTTAATACACACACACCCGTTTTATTTATACTGTGGAAGGATATATATTTAATTGTTAACAACAGTTACCTTGTCTACTTGCTTATAAAATGTATAGATGGTTTTTGTAGTCAGAACAAAGGTAATTTTCTTAAATGATCGAAATAAACAAAGCTGTCTCCGCAGGACAAGCTATCTAAATTACAGCCAAGAGAATGACAGATGGTTCTTTGGATGGTTGACCTATAAAATGAGGTGATTAAGAACATAACTGCTACAAGCCCAAACTGAGGGGCATTCTACAAAGTAATTCTTCAACTGACAGTGTCCGTGTGAGAGACAAAGACTGAGCACTGCTCCAGATCAGAAGACGCTAAAGAGTAATGAATGACAGCGGAATGCAACAATGATTTGTAATTTTCCTTTGTTATAAACTCATCACTAGGACACTGATAAAAACTGAATAAAAGCTGCTGATTACATACTAGTATTGCTGCAATGTTAATTTCCTGATTTTGATAATGAAGAATGTCTTCTGATAAGAGAATATCCCTGATTTTAGGAAAAACACCCTGAAATATTTAGGGGTAAAATGCAACTTACTAACAAACGGTTCAGGAAAAAAAAAAATCTGTGTGTGTGTGGAGAGAGAGAGTTGGGCGGGGAGGGGAGCTGGAAAAAGAAAGAGAAAGGGGAAAAGAAGGAGATAAGGTATATGTGGTAAAATGTTAGAATTTGGGGAATCTGAGAGAAGGTTATAAAGGAAATCTTTTACTATTCTTATAACTTTTCTGAAATACTGAAATTATGTCAAAATAGAAAATTAAAAAGGAGCATGACTGCTGAGTAAGAAATCTGAATTAAGCTCCAATCCATGTTAGAGGGATAAAGGAAAAGTAAACTGAATTATTCTAGTATTTTTGTTACTCTCACCCAAATATTAAGGTTGATTAGTACGGGAACTAGTTATCTTGAAGATACCTGATACAGGTGTAGCAACCAGGCCAACTTTAGAAGCACTGTGATAATTTCATAATTTACAGAACAATCTATCTTGAGACAGATGCTAGTAAAAGGTACTAAAAGTACAAGTGAAGTTAATGAACCATGCGCAGGTAATTTGTGTGTCCATAAATCAGAGGGGCTTAAATTTGACAATGGAAGTATAGCAAGGCTAATGTTTCATTATTCTCTTATGAGAGTGTGAAAGAATAAAACTAAGCAGATTTTAGTTAGAGATACTAATTTCAAAAGGGAAGGCAAAAACTTTCTATTGAGATTTTCAACCCATTTTTTTAAAAAGTTTTTTTGCAGTAAACCATCAGTTGCTTGAAAAGCTTGGCTATCTATACGAAGACATTTCCTGCAGATTCTGTATGTTCAAGTTGTTTTCTGTACTAGGATATATAAAGTTTTACTACTATCTTACTGGAAGTTATAATTTTTCCATTAACTTTGCAATTTTAAAAGCTGCACAAATGCAGATTTATTAGACTTAGAGGCCAAATATTTTTCTGACAGGAAGCAATTCTGATGTTATAATGGAAGCCAATGAGAAAAATATGATCCACAAATCAACTGAAGCACTCTGTTCTATTAAGGGCACCTGCGTGTGTATGACTAGCACGCAAGGAATTTAGAATCACTTTAAGGAGAACAAAGCAGCCAGCATAAAATACATTTAGCACCTATATGGCCTGCCTATAGTTTTCATTCCATTGCTGGACTTGTACGGGTAACTATGTTGTCAGGGACTCTCATGAGAGGCTACGAAGAGACACTTCAGTTATCTGGAGGTGCAGGACAGGACAGAGGAAGGATGAAAATACTATTAGGGGCCTAAAATGATTTTTCAGGCCAGTGTGAATTTTGTTTTTAGTAATTTTAATAATATGGGTAAGACAAAATTAAGCCTATAGAGACAGAGAAATAGCTTATGGCACACCGTGGAAGCCTAAACTACTGAGAAAAATGAGATGTGATAGTATGACGGAGTATCAGGGGAGGGGGTCTGTGAGTTAGAACTTCCCTGGGATTCAACGTTCTCATCTCTAAAGAGCAAGTACCACTCTATTCAAACACAAACACTGCGCAGCTAGTTTCACTTAAATCTCACCTTTAACAAGTAGGCAGAGCCAGTAGCAACAGAATAGAGTGTGCTAGAAGTCAAAAAATATCATTCATTTATTCAATAAGTATTTATTGAGTAACTATTATGAGCCAGGCACTACACTAGAGAAACCAGGAGATCCTCTCCCTGCCCTCAAGGGGCTTACACTCTATCTCAAGCAGACAGAGTTTAATATCATATGACAAGTGCAATGCCAAAGGCATACATGGGTGTTAAGGGGATCCCCGAAGAGTTATATCTAAGCAATCCTGGGGTGGCGACAAGGCGGGAAAGGCATCTGGAAATGACAGGCGAGGGCTGTCTCGGGGGAGAAGCAGATAACTGGGTGATTGATTGTAGGCAAAGGGAACAACATAAGCAGAGAAATGAAGACACAGTATTTCCTGGGAACTAAACACACCCTTTCCTTGCCTGCCAAAGACAAATCAGAAACATTATCATGTCACTTTTCAAGATCTGGGACATCAACTCTGCCCAGTGAGTGGCTGTATCGCTATTCCAGAGACTTTTCATGGCTTTCTGTAACATCCAGGCCCTATAACCCTTTCCTAGAAGGCTAAGGCGCACTTCCGGTAAGGCAGAGTTGTTGGCAGATGTCTCCTTTCTCTCTCTATGCGGGTAATTACCAGGGCGCAGCTAGATTAAAGGTTACGGGGGTGGGTGGGGAAGGGAAGCCTTGGGATAGGGGTGCGAAGAAGTCCACAAACTGTCCAATTCCAGGTAGCGACAGGTCTCTCTGAATGAGGGAAAAGAACAACTCCCGGAGGCAAAGACAGCAAGGGGGATGGTGCCTCTACGCGCCCCCAGGCCCTGACAAGGGGGCGCACGGTGGGGACTGGGGCGGACACGGTGGGGGGACCATGAGGACGCGGGAAGAGGCACCCACTGCCGAGGAGGCGCTCAAGGACCAGCCTCAGCGGCGGCCTGGGGGTCTCGGCTTCGGAGCCCCGCGGTCGAGCAGGGACCCGGGAGGTCTCGGCGCCCACTCACCGCTGCTGCTAGTGAAGTAGAACACCATGATGCCGGCGGCGGCACGGCGACTCCAGCGCCGAGCAGCGGCACTCAGCTCTAGAAGATCAAGATACCGGAAGCGCGGAGGCCGCGTCCCCCGGAACTCCTCCGCGCACTTCCGGCGGACGTCGGGCAGTGTCATAACGGCGGCTGCTGTCTTCAATCCTGGTGGGTTACCCTGTTGGCTCGCTGAGAGCTCAGCTTACTAGGGGATTGAGGGGAAAGAGGATGGAGCCAGGACGATAGGTGATTGGAAAACTGCGGGTAAACTGGAAAACTGCGGGGAAACTCCGTCTTTCTAAGAGAAAAATGTCATTCACTGACTTTATTTTCAGAACCTCCACCCCGTGAGCGGTCAAATCTTGAGGCTTAGCTCTTGGTCTTATCTGCCTCCTTTCACCCGCATCTGGCCTGCCTGAGAGTAGAAACCTGTTGTCATCTTCTCAGCTAGGCGTTCACTGAGCCAGTTACGGTACTTGGCACTTAGTAGGAGCTCATTAAATTTTGAGTGAACCCCAGTTCCTCCACTATTCTCATTCTAGGTCCATCACCTACTGGGCACATTTGGTGCTGCACTTAACCTTAGCTGTAAAATGAAGATGAATAGAGCTGCTAATTCACAGGCTATTTTGCCAGGGTTAAATAAGTTAATGGGCAAGACTGGGCAAACCTCTGAACCTCAGATATCTTCCAGATGTAAAGTGGGAATGATCTGACTCAAGGTAAGTTCCCACAGCACTTAGTTTTAACCTATTTCTCTTAACTTCATCTGACCGACTTCATTCTGTGAAGTTAAGCACATCACTTAACTAAATTTATTTAGAACTAAGAAAGTGCCAGAGACTGTACCAGGAGCTGGTACACAAAGATAACAACAGTAGCTAATAATCAGTGAGTGCTTTAGGAATCTTTGGGCTTTGCAAAGGAAGAACCTACCTCTGTCCTATAGTCATTGTTTTCAGGCCCTCAGTTTTATTCTCTGTAAAATGGGAATGATGATACATATCTCATAGACTGTGGTGAAGAGTAAATGAAATAAAACACATCAAACGTGCAAGAATGCCTGGCGCATAGATGTTACTGTCATGATTTTTAAATTTAACTTGAAAAATGAAAAAATGAGCTGGAAACCTAACGTATTACTAGTAAAAAAAAAAAAAAAAAAAAAAAAGGTAAACTAACAGTAAAGCTTCAAATGTGAAAAATAACTGCCTCGAAATCTTAGAGAGGCTACTTTACAAAAACATCTTACACCAAGTGACCTTAGAATGTGCCTGGAGTTCCAGAGTTTAAAATAATATAAAAACCTCAGTTTTGTTCTGCTAAAAACTACAATTCCCAGAATGCATCTTAGATAAGGCCTCCGGAATGGAGCCCGGCGCGCCTCACGGGATTCTGGAAGATTTGGTTTCGGAGAGGAGAGCTTTTAGCCTTGCAAGGGCGGGAGAATCTTGGAGACCGCCTTTCGGGTGGGCGGGGCAAACGCTAGTGCACAACCAATCACCGAGCCAGCCCCTGGACGCGCTGGGAAGCGGCCAATCGGAACTCACCTACTTCTGCCTGGACTGGCGCGCGAGAATTTGAATACAGTGGGGACCCCTGGCTCTGCTGAGGAGAGGTCGCCAGTCCGAGGGGCGGGTAAGTCCTGCGGAGGGTCGAGGTGTGGGGTGGAAGAGCCAGGACACCGGGAGGTTCTGTGGAACGTGGAGGTGAATGTTAAGGAAAAAGAACTTGTGCTCGGTGCTTGGCGCGTTCGCGGCTAGAGACCGAAGCCAGCGAGCGGGTGTCCGCACTTCCAGATCACCGGGTTTCCATCTTTCTGACGCCGAATTTTCTCGTCTTTTTACCCTGACAGCGTTTGGGGACAGAGGCGCTTTTCTCTCCTACCTTTCCTCATTCAGCCCCGGAAGGGTCTTCCCTTAAGCCGCAGCTCGACACGAATTCCCAGAGACCCAGGTCTTTCTGTTTGTTTGAAGTCAAGCTTGTGTAATTTTTTTTTTTAATATACTTGATCCGAAGGAAGGGGAAGGGAAAACGCTTATTGAGCAACATACCATCAGCCCGAGAGTTAACATGCGTGATTGTGTTTACCCGCAGCCTTAGGAGGTCAGAGTATTTTGTAAATAAGGAAACAAGCGGCTCCTCGACTAGAAAAATGAGAGAGGATTATGCTTCCCCGTTTTCTTGCTTCTGATGAAAAAGCTAGAGACGGTCTCTGCCTTCTTTGAACATGCAGGCTGTTGAGAAAGACAGTCAAACTAACAGCAAGAAAATGTGCTAAACGGATACCAAGGAGGTGCAGGATGGAATGGAAGCCTAGGGCAAGAGCATCTAACAGCAGGAGGGGTAGGGGTGAGGGCAATGGCAAGGACAGCTGCCCAAAATATAAAGTGATTAAACTTGGTATGGATTCATCAGGCTAATTGAAGGGAAAGTGTGTCCTGAAATGGGGTAAAATCCTTCCTTGGTAGGATCATTTTCCGGCTTGAAACATGTAGTATTCCTGCTTAATTAGTTAATTAAATTGTGCTGTCCTGGCTGAATTAGTTACTACTGTGATGTAGTGTTTTTCCTTTTCTTTTTCTTTTTTTACCTTCATGGTTTAAACCTTTATTAAAGTGATTTTCTTTTTAAACCCATCCCCCCTTTTTTGGATATTTATGGACCATTACCCATCTGAGAACTCTTTCAGACTTATAAAGTATAATTTTGATTTACTGATTTTTATACACATTGGAATAATTTGGTTATTATATTGTTCTGTTGCTTTTAGGAGTTCAGTTAAGAAGATGTCAACTTTAACTCCAAGGAAAAGGAAGCAGCATTCTTTGAACTGTGATAAGTGAGTCTCACGAGTAGAAACTGTTAAAAAAAGAAAAATTCACCATCTTGCATTTTTTACCTCCTCTCTTCTATCTCTAAACATTTCTGTTCTTCTATTCACCTACTCCTTGTGGCTACAGTAATACTTTATATTCTAATTCTAGTCTGGAAATACCGTAAGCTTTCATAATTAATTCTTTAAGGCCTTTGGAGGGAATCAGAGAAAGGGCTGTTTCCTATGGCTTGGAAATGTGGGTCAGATCTTTTATTACCTTGCTCCTTTCTGCTTTTTTATGTAATATTTAACATACTGTTTTGCATATAGTAGATACTCATCAGTAAGCAATCCTCTAAAGCTCTATACTCTATGTATGTCATACCAGAGATATATATTGTAGAACAGCCCTAAGTGGTCAGTTTATTACATAAAATTAATCATTTTAGGGAAATTATAGCAGGTATATGGCCCAAACTTAGAAATAGGTTTTAAAACACACACACACATATACATGCATCTCAAAGCTTCTCTGTAAACAGTGTTTGTTTTCACAAACATTGGAATCTTAGTTTTGAAAAATATTCAAATGCTTTGTTTGGTAAAGACAGAATTTGAGAATCCTGCTGTTAAACTACTAATGTGTATGGATGGATGTTTGGTGGAGAAGATGCATTTTTAATATGGCTTACAGGTAGAGCTGTTTATTGCTTAGCAGTAAATTGACATAGAAATGGAAGCAAAATAACTATATTTATCAATGGACTGTGTTTTTTTTCATAGCCTATTATCAGAAATTCCATCAAAGAAATTAATTTCAGACTTTACTGAAAATATATTTCCATCACCTAATAAAAAGCACATTTGCCAAAGCAGTGATAAAAATGAAGGAAAGATTCATTGCTCTCAACAAGGCCACTTCATTTCAAGTCCACTCAAAACGACTAAAAATAGATTGCCATCTACAAATCAAGGTTCACCATTTAAATCTGCTGTGTCTACCATATCCTTTTACAACAAAGATAAGTGGTACCTCAATCCACTGGAGAGAAAGCTGATAAAAGAGAGTAGATCTGTTTGTCTAAAAACTAATAATGAAGATAGATCATATCCCAGTGTGACAGGAAAAATGCAGGGAAAACCAGCCTGCTCCAAGAAGATGAACAAAAAACCACAGAAGAGTTTAACTGCTAAGTGTCAACCAGGATATAAGTGCATCGAGCCTGTGTCAAAGAATCCTAAAAATTCCAAGCAAAATCGAGTGGCCTATAAGCCAATTGTGGAGAAAGAGAATAATTGTTACTCAGCTGAAAATAATCTGAATGCTCCTCGAGTTCTAAGCCAAAAGGTCAAACCACAAGTTACCCTCCAGGGAGGAGCGGCTTTTTTTGTTAGTAGGAAAAAACCCTCTCTGAGAAAATTGTCTCTGGAAGATAAGCCATTACTGGGACTCACCCAAAAGAATAAATCAGAAGTTATTGAAGAGTCTGATGTGGAAACTGTCAATGAAAGAAGTTTTGAGACAAGGCAAGTGCCAAAGTGTTTGTTAGTAGAAAAAGAACTGAACACTGAGCTGCTGAGTGAAAGAAGTAAAAATGAAGAGAAATTAATAAAGGTAAATGTAAATATATTACTTTAAAAACTAAGCTGGCCATATAACAGAGCTTCAGTATACATTGTATATATGTAACTTTGAATAAAATTTGTTGTTTTTTTTTTTTATAAATTTATTTTATTTTTGGCTGCATTGGGTCTTCCTTGCTGCACGTGAGCTTTCTCTAGTTGTGGTGAGTGGGGCTACTCTTCGTTGCTGTGTGCGGGCTTCTCATTGCGGTGGCTTCTCTTGTGGAGCATGGGCTCTAGGTGCACGGGCTTCAGTAGTTGTGGCTCGCGGGTTCTAGGGCACAGTAGTTGTGCACCGGCTTCATTGCTCTGCAGCATGTGGGATCTTCCCAGACCAGGGCTCGAACCTGTGTCCCCTGCATTGGCAGGCAGATTCTTAACCACTGTGCCACCAAGGAAGCCCAAAATTTTGTTTTCTTTACAGTCTGTAGGACTGCTTTTATGAAGCCAAATAGTATCATCACTATAAAGAATTTAGAGACAGGGTAGAAAGATGGGCTTTTCCTCCCTTTTTTGGCTTACAGAAGTCTACCAACATTTTCTTGGCATTAAGGTTTACATCTCATTAAGTTCCCTCATAACTGTGGTCCAGAGAAACTTAACTTTTACTTGGTAGTCAGTGTTTTTAGAAAGTAGAAATAACAAAATTCAGGTAGTAGATTTCCAGAAAATGAGCATATTTTTGTTTGTTTGTTTGAGCTCATTATTTAAAGTACTAGCTTATTCTAGAAAATTTAGAGAATATAAAAAATATGTATCTTCTGTAATCCCACTACTTGGAGATGATCACTGTGAATGTATAGTTGGGTTTTTGTTTATTTTACATAGTATGTTTTCATGGGTGCCATTCTATGCCTTTTTTTTTTTTTTTTTTTTTTTTTTT
>NW_006792985.1:2965045-2972994 GCF_000442215.2 Lipotes vexillifer | reverse complement strand
GTACACGGACCTCTCACTGCTGTGGCCTCTCCCATTGCGGAGCACAGGCTCCGGACGCGCAGGCTCAGCGGCCATGGCCCGCGGGCCCAGCCACTCTGCGGCATGTGGGATCCTCCCGGACCGGGGCACAAACCCGTGTTGTCCTGCATCGGCAGGCGGGCTCTCAACCACTGCACCACTAGGGAAGCCCTCTATGCTTTTCTTATTGTGCTCCTATTTGTCCCAGCTGGCCTAGACTAGTGCTGTCTGATAGAATACCAATACACGTAATTTAAAATCTTCTAGTGGCCACATTAAGATAGTTTCTAAAAAGTTTAACGCAATATGTTTTAAATGTTACTGTTTCTGTGTTATCAATATAAAAAGTTATTAATGAGATATTTTGCATTCTTTTTTTGTACCAAGTCCTTGAAATCCATGTTTATTTCCACTTGCAGCATGTATCAATTGGGACTAGCCATGTAGCAAGTTCTCATTAGCTGCTTGTGGCTGGTGGCTACCATAATAGACAATGCAGGTCTATACCTTCTATTGTTGACCTCTTGTCAGTAAGGAGAGAAAGGTGGTTTTCTTCCGTGTAGCCAAGGGCAGAAAGTAGTTGAGGCAACAGGCCTTAAGAAGGGCTCCCAGTTTGGCGACTTCCATGTCTGTGGTGACTTGTTTATGTTCATCACAACCCTTGCAGCTGTAGGCTTTCACATACACTCTGAGGCTCATATACTGCTGAGCAATTCAAACTCTCTCTGTAGTCATTTCCCTCCTCACCTCCTCTTATTATTCTCATTGCCTCCTCCCAAATTCAACCCCAGTTCCTACCTCTTGTAGTCACCTACATTTCAGATCTCAATGGCAAAGATTATAATTGGTGGCCAGTGGACCAAGTCCAGCCCATGGATGTTTGCTTGGCCTACATAATGTTTAGAGCCAGCATTTTTTTTTAAATGTAAGGTAACAGGTTTCTGGTGTTTCATGAAAAATTGAACTCTGGCAAAGCTAAGCCCACATTCCTGCATGGCAGTAATCTGGAATGGAGTATCAGGCTACCATTTGACAGGTGTGGGCTCTTCATTTCCTTCCACTAAATCAACGTATGGATATATATCTAGATCAGTCCAGTTTTCCTGCTAATTTCATTTACCTGCTGCCCTTGTAAGCATTTCTATCAAGTATTGCCAAGTATATTGTTAAATGGAGCGTGTTCTTGCTTGCCTAAAAGCCATAACAGAAATTCTACTAATTCTTCATCTTGTTTCTGACAAACAAAAACAAAAACACCCCTATACCTTGATAGGGGTTTTGGGTTTGGGTTACATGATATATGTTTATGAAAAATTAATCAGACTCTACTTTATATCTGTGCATGTCACTGTATATAAATATAACTCAGTTTTTAAAAATCTAGGGCACAACTCAAGCTAAAATTAATTCTCAGTCCAATGAGGCAAAGTGCATGTAGGGGAGGGGTCCTCATTAGTATTCTCCATATCCATTTGATAATGAAGAAACAGTCTTGTTACAATGACATGATAATTTCTCTGCAGTACTCTTCTGACTTTTTTTTTCTGAGCTTCATTTTAAGGGGTTAGGTTTTGGGTTCTGCCTAGTTTTTAGTAGTTTGAGAAGCTGGGCATTTGTGCATCTTAAATTTGTGGAACTGGGCTCTGTTCTCTACGTAAGGTTTTGTTAAATACCCACTACTAGTATTCATCTCTGCTAGATGAGGGTGAATCCTGTTTTTCATTAGAGGGTGCATAACCTTTCCCCAACTCCTTATGGACCCCTGAGAAGTGGCAAACTGATGGGTTGTCTCACCTTTTCTGAGATGTTACGATGTTGAATGAGTTCCTCTTTGATCAAAAGTTTTTTCCTTTTCCCCCAAGCTATATATTCTGAGTCTTACCAAATAAGTAGTGTTAGTCTCTGCTACTGCCCCAAAAGTGGGAGTTTAGAAGCCTCTCCAACTACCCCAGAATGTTCTTTTTCTTTCCTTGGCTCCCTGATTTTAAAGCTTGTGACAAAAGGTTGTTCCTTTTCAGTTTTGCAGCTGCTGGGGAAATTTTTGCTGTTTTCACTAATTTTGTTGTTGTTCAATTCATTTTTGTAGAAGGATGTTCTGTAATCTTCATTCTGTCATCTTTGTCAGGAAATAATACATTTTTGACAGATGACAAATCATAGACTTAAATATGCGCACTCTTTTAAAATATTACATTTAGTAGATATAAAAGGAATTTTCCTTAAAGTAGACTGAAAATTGAGAATTTAAAGTCATTATGAAATATAATTCATAATAAACTACATACTCTGTTTTAGAAGCAGACCTATGGGGATTCGTTCACTAAATAGAAAATGATTAAGAATTATAGGTTTCCTAATTTTACTTATTCATTATTTTCAGGATGCATCAGATAGAGTCATTTCTTCAAGGGAATGTAAAACCGATGAAAATAAGAGTTTTTCTTCAGAGGAGTCTTTCAGTGAGAACAAGGCAGGTAAGTAAGAGAAAAGTTTTCTTCTCAAAATGAGTTTATTTGCTTGTAATAATGCTTCATTACATGTGTCAATATGAAATTATATACAATAATATTTTGGTTTTTTAAATATTCAGTATCTGTGACCTGTTTATCTTGGTAACACTGTTTTCTATGATAAGCAGTGCAGTGCATTTTATGGAGGAGACAAAGAGACCTTAGGCTGGAACTTAAGACAAAATACTGATGATTAATTGGTCTGTGAGATGTGGCCAAGTTACTTAAGCTCCCTAGGGCCAGGTGTTCTTATCATACATACCCTACCTACCGTTTACCCCAAATAATAGGAGGGAGTGAAAACAATTTGTTATATATCTATGATCAAAGCCCAGTTGTAAGCAGAATTTAAAAGGCCATAAAAGGGCACTGAATTGGGCATCAGGAACCTTGGGGTTTTGTCTAGGTCTGCCACTAATTAACTGTGTGATCTAGGGAAGAAATCTCTAAAGTAAGGGGTTAGTCTTAATTTTTAAATTTCTCTTAGTCCTGAAATCCTATTATTAACTTATGGTGTCACTGTTCACTTAAACAGTATTTACTAAACTATGAATATATAAAGAGGTTAATTAACATTCTACTTACCAGCCAGATTCTTTGTAACTTTAACTTGTTCATTATATCTATAAATTTGGAAATAAATTAAAATTCTAGAAGTAGATATGCAGACTATAGTGAGAAACTGTAGCTCACAGGAAGAAAACAAAGATAAAACTAAAAGCAAAATAACCCTTAAGAGGATCTAATGACATAAGGATATATAGAATGATGATTCATAATGGTTATTCTGAGATATATTGTTAATAACTAGTACTTATTAGCTGCTGAATATGTACCAGGCAGTGCTAAATGTTTAGTATGCTTTCTGTTTTCCATGGGTTGTGCTATCCCTGATATGACAGAACATGTAGCAGAAAAATAATAACAGCTTTTCATTTACAATAGTTATAAAATTTTCTTTAAAAATAAATTTATTTTAGTACACTAAGTCCATTTAAGGACTTTTATTTAATAAATAAAATATGATACAGATGGTACAAGGGACTTCCCTGGCGGTCCAGTGGTTAAGACCCTGTGCTTCCACTGCAGGGGGCACAGGTTCGATCTCTGGTTGGGGAACTAAGATTCTGCATGCCACTCTGCATGACCAAACAAACAAACAAAAGAACAGATGGTACAAGCATATGGCAAAATTCACAAAGGCAGTAAACAAATGATAAAACCTTATTACTTAATAACTAATTTATCATTTAATTCTTACAACAACCCTAGGAAATAAGTTTGTATGCCCATTTTACAGATGAGGAAACAGACTTAAGGTTAAGTAACATCCATAGCAGGTCAGATTCTCAACTGTCTTGGCCTTGTTTCTAGAGAATGAGCTCTAATTATTTTTCAGTGCAAAGTTAACAGTTTGCTCTTTTACTAAATAGCATACTTTCAACATACTGTTTTTCCTCTAATCAACTACTATTTAACTTTTTTCTTTCTTTTCCTTTTTTCTTTTTTTTTGGCCATGCCACGCGGCTTGTGGGATCTCAGTTCCTGGACCAGGGATTACACCTGGGCAGTGAAAGCTCCGAGTCCTAACCACCAGGGAACTCACACCTTTTTTCTTTTTTTAATAAGCTTTTTATTTTGTAGTAATTTTAGATTTACAGAAAAGTTGTAAAGATAATACAGAGTTCCTGTATTACCCTATTTCCCCCTTTGTTAGCATCTTAAATTACTGTGGTCCTTTGTCAAAACTAAGAAGCTTAGATCATTGGTATGTTCCTATTAACTAAGCTCTAGACTGTATTTGGATTTGATCAATTTTTCCATTAATGTCCCCTTTCTGTTCTAGGATCCACCCTGGGGATCATATTGCATTTAGCTGTCATGTCTCCCTAGTCTCCTCTGGTCTGTGATATTTTCTCAGTCTTTTCTTTGTTTCCATGTTTTTCACGACCTTGACATTCTTAAGGGGTCCTGGCCAGATATCTTATCTGGATGTTCCTGAACCTGGGTTTGTCTGATGTTTTCCTCATCATTAGACTGGGGTTATGGGTTTGGGGGAAGAATGCCACTGAGGTGAACTGCCCTTCTCACCACATCGTATTGGGTGCTGATGTCCACATGACATTACAGATGATGTTAATCTCTGTCACTTGGTGAAGGTCAGGTTTGCCCTACTTCTCCACTGTAAAAGTTACCATTTTTCCTTTCCCAAACTCTATTCTTCGGAAGTAAGTCACTAAGTCTGGCCTGCCCTTTCAGGGAGGGGTGGGGATTAAGTTTCATCTCCTAGAGAGGAAGATTTTTCATATATTATTTGGATTCCTTCTTTTTTTTAAACAATGTTCCCTTATTTTATTTTTTAAAAATAATCCTTTATTTTTTTTCTAGATTTATTTTTATTTATTTATTTTTGGCTGCATTGGGTCTTCGTTGCTGTGCGTGGGCTTTCTAGCTGTGGCGAGTGGGGGCTGCTCTTCATTGCAGTGCACGGACTTCTAATTGCGGTGGCTTCTCTTGTTGCAGAGTATGGGCTCTAGGCTTGTGGCCTTCAGTAGTTGTGGCTCACGGGCTCTAGAGTGCAGGCTCAGTAGTTGTGGCACATGGGCTTAGTTGCTCCGCGGCGTGTGGGATCTTCCTGGACCAGGGCTTGAACCCGTGTCCCCCTGCATTGGCAGGCGGATTCTCAACCACTGAACCACCAGGGAAGCCCAATGTGAATTCCTTCTGTAAGGAAGAGTTGTCTTTATTTTACATTTTTGGCTGCATCGGGTCTTAGTTATGGCATGCAGGATCTTCATCGCGGCATGTAGAATCTTTTGTTGCAGTGCACGGGCTCTTCGTTGCAGCGTGCAGGCTTCTCTCCAGTTGTGGTGTGTGGGTTTTGTCTCTGTAGTTGTGGCCCACAGGCTCCAGAGTGTGTGGGCTCTGTAGTTTCTGGCACGTGGGCTCTCTAGTTGAGGCGCACAGGCTCAGTAGTTGCGGCGTGCAGGCTTAGTTGCCCCGCGGCATGTGGGATCTTAGCTCCTCGACCAGGGATTGAACTGTTATCCCCTGCACTGGAAGGTGGATTCTTTACCATTGGACAGCCAGGGGAGTCCCTATTTATTCAATCTTTAAATAAATAAATGGACTCCTGGATATTCATCAGTATGCACTCATGAATATTTTATATTTTGGGTTAAAATTTAATACTACATTATTTATATATTCTGTTGCCTATATTGTTCCAGCTTTGACCATTGGGAGATATTTTCAGGTCAGTTCTCTTTGACCTGTCCCCTTCTTTTGCTTTTTGAGCACTTCCTTCTTACTTTCTGTCACTACAAGATGCTCTCGGCTCATCTTGCATTTGCCTTGATGCAGTCCTAGACTCGGCCACTTCTCCAAGGAACCCTAGTTCCTTCTGTGGGGGAATATAATTTAGAAACCAAGTTCTGGACTTGGTGTGCTTGTTGCTACTGGAGTGTCATGGCTCCTAGGCCCTCTCAGCAAACAGAGCTAGAAAATATCAATATATGTATGTATCCTAATCTGTGTGTATGCACACATCTATAATGGTTTGTGTATCTCTCCATGTGTACATATGCTAAAGAAACATAAGTTCAAACTTGATGTCTCTGACTAATCCAGTCCCCCAGGGGTTATCCCTCCCTTCCTTCTTTGTTTATCTGTAACTTCTCTCAGACAGTGAGAGACCTGGCTCCTCCTGGTCACTGTGCACCTACTTAGTTAAGTACAGTCCCAATATACCTGCAGGGCAGTTTCAGTATTAACTCATTCTCCTGTGAGAAACAGATTTACCTGCGTATACCATTTAAATACAGTCCTTTTGTCTTTAGCCTTCTAATTTCTAGTCAAAATGTTTTGTAAAGTTACTTAGGTCATCTTTCTTTTCTTCCACTGTCTCCTTCAATGCAGTTCTCCACGCAGTTCTAATGCAGTTAGATTCATTTGTCACAGTCTGCATTCCATCTTGGGGTCCCTCAACATCATGGTTGATTTTTTTTTTAATACATACATTCAATTTTACTCTTTGTTATATATAGTTCTATGGATTTTGCAAGTGCATAGAGCCATGAATCAACCCCTCCAGTACCCTACAGAACAGTTCTCTCATCCTAAAATTTCCCTTGTGTGTATCCTTTGTAGTCATCTATTCTACCCTTCTTCATACCCCTGGCAACCGTTAATCTGTTTTCTGTCCCCATGGTTTTACCTTTTCCGGTAAAAATGTCACACAAATGCAGTCGTGCAATAGGTAGACTTTTGGGTCTGACTTCTTTCACTTAAGTAAAATGCGTTTAAGATTCATGTGTGTTGTTGCATGTATTAATAGTTCATTCCCTTTTTTTTGCTGAACTATGGAATTACCATACATAGTCTGTTTATCCATTCCTCCATTAAAGGACATCTTTGTTGCTTTCAGTTTTTAGCAATTATGAATAAAGCTGCTATAAACATTTGTGTACATGTTATTCTGTGGACATAAGATTTCATAACACTTGAGTTAACACCTACAAGAATGATTGCTGGGTTATGTGGCAAATCTATGTTAAACTTTATAAAAAAAACTGCCAAAATGTTCCATAGCAACTGTGCCATTTTGCGTTCCCACCTGCAATGAATGGGAGTTCCTGTTACTCCCCATTCCCTCCAGCATTTGTTATTGTCAGTTTTTTGGATGTTAGCTATTCTAATGTAGTAATAGCTCATTGTGCTTTTAATCTGCATTTCCCTAATGACAAATGATGCAGAACATCTTTTCATGTGTTTATTTGCCATCTGTATGTCTTTGGAGAAAGGTCTGTTCAAATCTTTTGCCCATTTTTAATTGGACTTTTTTATTGTTATTGAGTTTTAAGAGTTCTTTTTATATTCTGTATACAAATCTTTGACCAGAAATATGATTGAAAGTATTTACTCCCTAGTCTGTGGCTTGTCTTTTTATTCTCTTAACAGTTTTTGAAGAGCAAAACATTTGATAAAGTCTAACTCATTTAATTTTTCTTTCATGTATTGTATGTAAAAAAATTATTACCAAACCCAAGTTCATGTGGATTTTTCTTCTAGAAGTTATATAGTTCTACATTTTGCATTTAGATCTGTGATCTGTTTTGAGTTAATTTTTATGTGAGTGTTGTCATTTTTTTGAATGTGGATGTCAAATTGTTCCAGCACCATTTGATGACTGTCTTTTCTCCATTGAATTAACTTATGTCTCTTTGTTAAAAATCAGTTAACTGTATCTGCGTGGGTGTTTCCGGGCTTTCTATTTTGTTCCATTGATCTATTTGTCTATCCCTTTGTCAATACCATACTGTCTTGATTACTGTTAAGTCTTGAAATCAAGTAATGTGAGTATTTTGGTCTTATTAACCTTTAAACTCTTATGCTTTAAAACTTTAAGTTTATCCTGTGACA
>NW_006792985.1:2958810-2965035 GCF_000442215.2 Lipotes vexillifer | reverse complement strand
TTCCCTACAAGTTTCTCCTGAGACCCTTGTCTATCCCATCTTCACTGTGTCTTCAGTCAACACAAAAAGGTAAGTGTCACTCTTATTTTAATGTTCAAGGTTTAATTGTGAGTCCACTGGGTCTCTTTTTCTTTCTTACACTATTTAATTTGGAGAACACTGTTTTTCTTCCCCATTAAAGAGATATTGAGAATAGGAGATGAAATCAGATCCTCATAGAAACTTCATAAGAACTTGAAGAGCTGAGAGAAGGAAAAGACCTTTGTGGACTTGGATAGTAATAATTGCTACATTTTTATATAGTACCTGACCCATAATAAGTAGTTTATATCCATTATTTCACTTATCTCCACAACAACCTAGAAGATTGATGCTATTATTATCATTTTCAGCTGAGGAAACTGTTTGTAATTTAGCCACAGTTGCACAGCTATTAGTTGGCAGAGCCAGGACTAGAATCCATATTTTAACCAAAGCCCATTAGGCTGTATTGCCTCCCCTGTGTGACATTATTATGTGACAACATATTGATAATAGTTCATGTTTAATGGGTATTTACAACCTCATGGTGTAGATACCATTGTTACCCCATCTTATAGATGAGGAGACTCTGGCCAGAGGAGTAAGTAACTTGCAGCAGCTTAGTGCTGTTATAAATCCCAGCTGAAGCTACCACTATCCTGGTCAAAACTAAAACTGGAAGTGCGGGAGGCATGGGTACATGTGAGCATAAGTGGAAAAGCTCTGAAAAAGAAGTTTCTTACAGTCTGAATGTCTCATCTCGCTAAGCAGCTTTGGTTCTCTTCTCCCTATTTGATGATAAACAACTAAAGGTATTGAGCAAGGTACTTCCTAGGTAAGTTCTCCTACTCTTAGGGCATCTCACCCTAAATTGCCTTGGAGATTGGGTTGGGTGGGCAACTTTTCCCCTTCAAAGGCCATATTCCTAGTTTTTTTCACCCTTCCTTTTCTCCTCTGTCTTCTTTCATGACTATTTATTGAGGATTGAAACCTACCACAATTAGCTAATAGCATATAAACTAATTTAACGTAGCATATAAACTAATTTAATGTAGCATAAGGAGATATTAGGAGACTTGGTTGAATCATTTGAAATTTGCTCATTATGTAGGACCTAAAAAATCAGATATCATCAATTTCTTGTGGTTTAATCTATGAGTTTTACTTTAGGTAGGTTACAGATTCTTTGGATTTGTAGTTTCACGTTTGGCAAACATTTATAGAGTACCATGTGGTATTGAACTACACCGAGTTTTAGAGATGTGAAGGTAAATAACACATGGTCCTGCTATCAAGGAAGTTATGGTTAGAAGAGGACAGGCATTTAAACAAATATGTATAATAAACTGTTAAAATTGCTAGGATAGAAGTAAAGAGATTGCGGTCACGCATGCAGAGATGGGAAGAGCTGAGGTACTTAGCAAACGTTGTATAAGGGGTGGAGGGGGTCAACGACCTAGACAAGTGTTTTTTATATTACAGGCATTAGTAGTTTATCAAATCAGTTTAAGGGTATCACATCTAGCATTTTTTAAAAGTGGAATAATGCATCTCTCACGTAGTAAGTGTATTTAGTGAATACTTTTTTTTTCCAGTTATATATATGTATCTGTATTGGTCATGATGTGAAATATATTTCTCACCATAGGTTTGTCAAGTCAGTTTGAAAGCCATTTTCTAGTCAGATGCTAGCAAGACACCTTGGGATAGCATAAAGCATTAGGTAGGGTTTTTTTTCCAGTGTTTTTTCATTTGTCAGTGTCAGCTTCTGTTTAAACCCCTTGCTTTGGGTACTTGGTTTTTTTCCTTGCCTCTACTCTAGAGATTTCTATTTCTTTGATCCTTGGAAAAAGGTCATTTCGTTATAAGGCAAGGGTTACAAATTCAGTGTCTACACAGCCAGCCAGGCTGGGTAGAGACTGGAGCCAACTGGAGAAGCATGCCCCACCTAAAAGAGCATGTGTTGTGTAGCTCCAACTAGTAGATTCTTTGATGAAACAGATGTCTAATGATCTTACAGTGTCTCTTGCAAGGTTGGAAATACACATTTTTAAGTGGAATCTATAGATTTTAAAATACTGGTAGCTAATCCAAAGTTTTAAACTCTGCGAGTTGATCAAAACATTTGCTAGCTGGTTTTGGACGAAGGGCTCCTGTTTGCAATCTCTATAAGCCAGTCCCAGCGTTCTCTCCTAATGTGAAAAGGTTGCCTCAACAACATCTATCCAGCCAATTTTTTTTTTTTCTCTAAGAATTTGAGAATAGTAGGGTGCTGCTTTAGGCATGCAGTCTAGCGAGTGTATTAGCCTCACTCACTGACCAAGTAAAAAGTTGTTGGATCATAATGTGCTGGTGACTGACTTCCTGTGGGTCTGTGAGATTCAGTATTAGAGTCTACTTATCTGCAATGGTATTCCAGGAGTTTCTTTATGCCTACATGGGTAAATATTGTCCTAAGGTTTGATAAAGCAAGAAAAGATTAAATTTTAAGGGTGACATCAACTTACAAAGAAATCCTGCATATATGCAGCTGATACTGTAGATGAAATCCCTTCAACGTGGTGTTAGAAGACAGGGATTTGAGTCTTTCTGCCGTTCTTCACTAGTTACTTTACCTTGAGTAGTTTACTGATCCTGTCTGAGTGGGCCTCAGGTTTCTCATTGTTTCTAGCCCTATTACTTCATCAAGTTATGTCGATAGAAAGCCCCCAAAATTGCAAAGTCCTCTGCAAATGTTATATACATTTCTTTTCTTTTCATTATAATTTGTCAAATATTTTTAAATTATTAAATAATACTTACCAACTTTCTACTTCAAGATCTCTAGTTGAAGAACAGTCTTCTGTGGGATCCATCACATCTACTAACTTCTTGAAACAAATCAATATACAGAAAAATACTAATACCAGAGATGCAAATAAAGAAACAAAAGACCAGCTCATCATTGTGAGTAAATTTAAAACAAAGCTCCTCCTGTACATGGCTGTCACATATAGAACCTGAAGTCTGATGTGTTGTCTAAGCATAGTTACCGGGGGTTATAGATATTGAGTTTGTAAATGCTACCTTTGCTGTAGTGGCAGCATTTAAAGCTAATCAAGTACATTTTTGAACTGATGGTGTTGGGCAGTCCTAGCAACGTCGTAGAATGCTGATGAATGAGTTATCAACCTTATCCTGGATAAGGAAAATTATTGTTGATCTATAAAAGACTTAATGAGAATAGCAACATTGCATTAGACCTGGGTTTGGCAGACTATGGCTGTGGGCCAAATCTGGACCATGGCCTATGAGCTAAAAATGGCTTTTACATTTTTAAAGCGTTGGAAAAAAAGAATATGTGTGTCCTGCAAAGCCTAAAATGTTTACTTTCTGGCCCTTGGTAGAAAGTTTACAAACGCCTTTATAGACAATTCAAAATTTGGTATTTTTCAGTAGCATTAAGCAATGCCTTATGAGATACAATGGGAATTAATAAACCTTGACATTGAATATCCCTGAATTCTCTATATTCATTAATTTATCTGTGCTTTTCCTGAACTTTTACTATGTATTTTACTTATTTTTTTATCAACTCTTGGGGAAAAGACTTTCAGACTCCTAACCACTTAAGGAAAAAATACTATATAATGAATGTATAAGTCCTGAAATTTTTGCCCTGCCTCTTTGAAATGAGGCTTTTTTAGGCCTCTCGTATAAGAGCTTAATAAGGAAGTTCCATTGTTCATCTTAGCTATATTTAGGGTTTAATCTTATTGCTTCCTAGAACTATGGGTCCAGCTAAAGAATCTTGATTTTTTTTCCACTGTCCAAAGAGGCAGTTTCACTTCTTTCATCACTATTGCATGTTTAGGGCTCTTCTCATTCCATTTTGTTTGTGCAGAGAGAGAAGAAGATAGAGTAACCAGACTTTTCATTTAGTATTTCACCTGTGCCAGCATAAAAAAAAAAAAATGAGGACAAATTTGAATGAATGGACAAACTTACATGAACTAAATGTAGAGCTAACTGTGATGTGTTTAGATAGGCTTTTCTTTTTTTCTCTTCTAATTGTAGGACGCTGGTCAGAAACATTTTGGAGCCACCATGTGTAAGTCTTGTGGCATGATCTATACTGCTTCCAACCCCGAGGATGAACTGCAGCATGTTCAGCATCACCACAGATTTCTGGAGGGAATCAAATATGCAGTAAGTAAAAAAAAATAGTCGTTTCCATTTGTTCTAAAAAGTGAAGCTGCTTTTAAAAGATACATTTCTTTTGCCTAAATATGGAAAGATCTATGTGTCCAAAAATATTTCATCATCTGCAATTTTGTTGTCCTTAATATTTGAGACTGATGGTATTTAAAAGTAAAGTTTTAATAAAAGTGCCACTTCAAACCTCCTGTCCTAATATAAGAGAAGCTATTATTCTAGGTTGAGTGAACACCCTGCATCCTTACCTCTAGCTTTCAGAGCTGAGCAGTCAAGATACAAAACTCAAAGACTTGAGGAGTTTCTCCTTTCCTCACTTTAGTTTCTTCTTTATAGATAACCTTAGAAAAACGGCTTTTCTATGACTTCTCCAGGCTTTTTCTTTACTGAGAAGAGAGGTCCCACCTCTTCATCAAGCACCCTTCTACTCCAAATACATCCTATTGTTGGCCTTATCTTTATGACTACACCTGCTGCTCAAATGCACTCCCTTTTTTCCCTATTTTTATTGCTGTAGTTCATGCCTTCATAATATTTTTAGCTTTATTTATTAAAACTCTGCTTGGTGACTTCCCTGGCAGTCGAGCAGTTAAGACTCTGTGCTGCCAGTGCAGGGGGTGCAGGTTTGATCCCTTGTCAGGGAACTAAGACCCCACTTTCCGCTGGTGTGACCCAAAAAGAAAAAAAAAACACCCTCTGCTTATCCCACCCATGCCCCACCTTCACACCCCTAATAATTCATTGTTTTTTCTCTATATTCCTATGAAGTGCTCTTATTTGACTTCAACTTATTTTATAATAGATTGTTTACATGTCTCCTGATAGGGTGTCAGCCCCTGGAGGGCAGACACTTTGTTTTAGGCATCTTTTATTTCCCTTACCGCATTCCTGTAGTTGGGTTTTATCTTTTTTATATTATTCATTGTCCATCTTTTTATTCTCTCCAGACCATATTATTTAATTTTCTTCCCTCTTCAGATTAAACTGTGACTTTTATTTTTCCTTTGGCAGGGCTGGAAAAAAGAACGTGTCGTAGCAGAATTTTGGGATGGGAAAATTGTGTTGGTCCTGTCACATGATCCGAGTTATGCTATCAGAAAGGTGTGGAACATTAGTTTTTCTTTTCTTTTTTTAATTGAAGTGTAGTTGATTTATAGTGTTACTTTCTCAATCTTTGTTTTCCTCCTACTCTCCCCATTCTCTACCAAGAAATCAACCTATGTTGAACTGTAAAATGCCTTTGCTTATAGATGATCTGCTGTACTTTGGTATAGTTGTAAGGAAGACTTTCATAGTACGTGATACAAAATTAAACTTACAGTTACAAGACAAAGGAGTGTCAGGTGGAGATTAAAGAAAACAGATAAGGGTCTATAGCTTATCTTTTACCTACATCTTCAGTTTGTGAGAGAGAAACTAAACTTTTTAATATTGAGAAATTAATGGCTCCAGAGTCTAATTCTTATGTTGGTGTTGCCTTTGTTTCTTGGGCTGGTTGTTTAGCCCCAGTGAACAATGAATAAAGCTGAAATAAAATCATCCTACTCCTTATCCCTCCCAAGGGTCTGAATATCTGTCTGCTGAAAGCAGTCTTTAAAATAGTTTCTTAAAACCCTGTTTCCAAAGTGGCAGAAACATGCATCAATAGTGAAATAATTTTGGGATTGTGTGAATTTAGGAAGTAGAGATAAAAGAGGCTAAACTGATGGTAATCATACTTCTTGTGTTTATAAATATGTATATTTTCTATTATACTTTTTAAAACAAATTCACATCTTTTGTTTTTTAACATCATTAGGTGGAAGATGTCCAAGAACTTGTCGATTATGAATTGGGCTTCCAGCAAGTTGTTTCCAGATGTCCAAACAGAACCAAAACTTTTCTCTTTATTTCTGATGAAAAGAAAGTAGTTGGATGTTTAATTGCAGAGCCCATCAAACAGGTACCGTATATGTCTAATAAGTTGCTGGTATAATTTGTGAGCAACCTAAAGTAGTTGGGAGAAGAGCG
>NW_006792985.1:2955896-2958295 GCF_000442215.2 Lipotes vexillifer | reverse complement strand
AGAGCGGTTAAGAATGCTACCATTAATGAATTTTTCCTTCTAAAATATCCTTGACCATACAGATAATTGAAGTCATTTTTTTCTATTATATCTGGTATTTTGCCTTATATAAGCAGGATAAGTCAGTCTTAAGTTCATGTTGTCTTTTATATACCTGGACTATAAAGTATAGTATTTTAAATAAGCTCAGTTATTGAACATGTGGCTTAGTGCAGGTTAATATATTTGGCAAAATAGTCCTTACTTGTGCCTTAATTATAATCTACTTTGGATACTAATTAGCAGTGTTCTAGCAGAGGAGCAAACAGTAGCCCATGGGCCAAGTGTGGCCCTCCACCTGTTTTTGTAAAAAAAGTTTTATTGACACACAACCATGCTCATTCATTTCCATATTAATCTGTGGTTGCTTTTGTGCTACAAAGGTAGGGTTGAGTAGGTGCAAAAGAGACCACGTGGCCCAAAGAGCCTAAAGTATTTACAATTTGACCCCATACAGAAAAAGGTTGCCAACCCTTGTTCTACAATAGAGATACATAGTTTTTGCCTTTCAAGGAGCTTACAGGGTAATCTTTAGCTAGGAAGACTTATAGTTCAAATGTGTTCTTTAAACCTGACTTTATAATGTACCACACTTATGTCTCCTTCCTTTTAAAAATACTTATCTGTCTCAGTACATCTTGAAATGATGCTCTTAGTCCTTTTTATTTTATTATTTGAATTTTATTTATTTTTTTTATACAGCAGGTTCTTATTAGTTATCTATTTTATACATATTAGTGATTATACGTACATCCCAATCTCCCAATTCATCCCACCACCAACCTCCCCCCACCCCCGCTTTCCCCCCTTGGTGTCCATACATTTGTTCCCTACATCTGTGTCTCATTTCTGCCTTGCAAACCAGTTCATCTGTACCATTTTTCTAGATTTCACATATATGCGTTAATATACGATACTTGTTTTTCTCTTTCTGACTTCCTTCACTCTGTATGACAGTCTCTAGGTCCAGACACGTCTCTACAAATGACCCTACAAATTTTGTTCCCTTTTATGGCTGAGTAATATTCCATTGTATATATGTGCCACATCTTCTTTATCCATTCGTCTGTTGATGAGCATTTAGGTTGCTTCCATGACCTGGCTGTTGTAAATAGTGCTGCAATGAACATTGGGGTGCATGTGTCTTTTTGAATTATGGTTTTCTCTGGGTATATGGCCAGTAGTGGGATTGCTGGGTCATGTGGTAGTTCTATTTTTATTTTTTTGAGGAACCTCCATACTGTTCTCCATAGTGGCTGTATCAATTTACATTCCCACCAACAGTGCAAGAGGGTTCCCTTTTCTCCACGCCCTTTCCAGCATTTGTTGTTTGCACATTTTCTGAATGTGAAGTGATACATGCCCATTCTAACTGGTGTGAGGTGATACCTCATTGTAGTTTTGATTTACATTTCTCTAATAGTTAGTGGTGTTGAGCAGCTTTTCATGTGCCTCTTGGCCATCTGTGTGTCTTCTTTGGAGAAATGCCTATTTAGGTCTTCTGCCCATTTTTTAATTGGGTTGTTTGTTTTTTTAATATTGAGCTGCATGAGCTGTTTATATATTTTGGAGATTACTCCTTTGTTGATTTGTTTGCAAATTTTTTCTCCCATTCTGAGGGTTGTCTTTTTGTCTTGTTTATAGTTTCCTTTGCTGTGCAAAAGCTTTTAAGTTTCATTAGGCCCCATTTGTTTATTTTTGTTTTTATTCCCATTTCTCTAGGAGGTGGATCAAAAAAGATCTTGCTGTGATTTATGTCAAAGGGTGTTCTTCCTATGTTTTCCTCTAAGAGTTTTATAGTGTCTGGTCTTACATTTAGGTCTTTAATCCATTTTGAGTTTATTTTTGTGTATGGTGTTAGGGAGCATTCTAATTTCATTCTTTTAATGTAGCTGTCCAGTTTTCCCAGCACCACTTATTGAAGAGACTGTCTTTTCTCCATTGTATATCCTTGCTTCCTTTGTCAAAGATTAGTTGACCATAGGTGTGTGGGTTTATCTCTGGGCTTTCTATCCTGTTCCATTGATCTATATTTCTGTTTTTGTGCCAGTACCATATTGTCTTCATTGGTAGCTTTGTATCTTACTCCTTTTTATATGTGCCTTCCCTTTTTTCCCCTCATTTCTACCATCTTTCTTATTTTCCTTTTTTCTGCATTTCATCTCATATATATATATTTGTACACACACACACACACATATACATATATAGTCTCTTGTGTGTTTATCAGACAGTAGAGAGAGAAAAGCAGTTTGTACTGTGGGCTGTAAAGTGATTAACTTGGCCTTTTGATCTTTTTCTTTTTTTTTTTTTTTTTTTTTTTTTTTTTTTTGTACGGGGGCCTCTCCCTTTTGGGGCCT
>NW_006792985.1:2942641-2955819 GCF_000442215.2 Lipotes vexillifer | reverse complement strand
GAACCCGTGTCCCCTGCATTGGCAGGCGGACTCTCAACCACTGCGCCACCAGGGAAGCCCCTGATCTTTTTCTTTTTTAAATAAATTCATTTATTTAGTTTTTGCTGTGTTGGGTCTTCGTTGCTGTGTGTGGGCTTTTCTCTGGTTGTGGCGAGCAGGGACTACTCTTCATTGCAGTGCACAGGCTCTCATTGTGTTGGCTTGTCTTGTTGCAGAGCAAGGGCTCTAGACACACAGTCTTCAGTAGTTGTGGCTCGTGGGCTCTAGAGCACAGGCTCAGTAGTTGTGGCACACAGGCTTAGTTGCCCTGCAGCATGTGGGATCTTCCCAGACAAGGGCTTGAACTCGTGTCCCCTGCATTGGCAGGCGGATTCTTAACCACTGCACTAGCAGGGAAGCCTACAATCTACATTTACAGGGACGTAATCCCATCATAAGTTGAGGAAGATCTGTATAGCCAGCTAACTCATACATATACTCTTCTATTCATTCTCATTTCAGAAGCAAAGTTTTCTCAGTGGGAGTTAAAACTTAATATACACCTATCAAAACAGCTACAGTAGAAAATAGTGACAATAGCAAATGCTGGTGTGGATGCAGGGAAACTAGATTTCTCATACGTTGTTGGAGGGAGTGTAAAATGTTACAGCCCCTCTGGAAAACGTTTGGCAGTTTCTTAAAAAACTAATCATACATTTACCATATGACCCAGCAATCATACTCCTGGGCATTTATCCCGGAAATGAAAACTTATGTCTACACAAAAACCCACACCTGAATGTTTATAGCAGCTTTATTTGTAATAGCCAAAACCTGGAAACAACCAAAGTGTCCTTCAGTAGGTGAGTGATTAAACAAACTGGTACACCCATACAATGGAATATTACTGAGCAATAAAAACAGACTTGATATATGCAACAACTTGGACAGGTATCAAGGGCATTGTGCTGAGTGAAAAAGAGCCGTTCTCCAGAAATAGAGACACAGACGTAGAGAACAAACGTATGGACACCAAGCAGGGAAAGTGGCGGGTGGGATGAATTGGGAGATTGGGATTGACATATATACACTAATATGTATAAAATAGATAACTAATAAGAACCTGCTGTATAAAAATAAAATAAAATTTTTTAAAAAGCCATTCTCAAAGGGTCACATTCTGTATGAGTCCATTTGTATGATATCCTCAGTGTCAGAATTTTAGAGATAGAGAACAGATTGTGGTTGCCAGGGTTTAGGGATGGTGGGGGGCAGGGAAATGGGTGTGGTTATAAAGAGGTAGCAAGAGGAAGAGCTTCGTGATGATGCAGTAGCTCTATTTTGATTGTGGTGATGGTTAAATCAGTATTCAGATATGATGAATTGTCATGGAACTATACACACACATTGTACCCATGTTAATTTCTTGCTTTTGATGTGGTACTGTAGTTGTGGAAGATGTAACTTGGGGGAAATTGGGTGAAGGATACATGTCCTCTTTGTACTATTTGTCAACTTCCTCTGAATCTGTATTTAAAATACGTTTAAAGAAAAATTTAAATACTAAATTTCATAGTTTATATGCAAAAACCTTCTTTAGCGTTATTAGTTTTTTAGAATATCAAATGTACATTTTAGGATGGAGAGAATGGGAGAAGCTTATGTACTTTATTAGAAATAAGAGTCTTTTATAATTTTTTTAAGTCAACACAAGAAAGTTTCACAATGGTATAATATACTAGGATGTGGGCATATCTCAACACCACTAGTAATTTTTAAGCTTTGTGTGACTATAAATGGGCAAGAATTCAAGAAATAGCGAAGAATTTTGACATTTTTGTGAAGGTAGGGTAAGATTAATTTTAGGTACTTAAATTTTGTTTAAAGAATGGTTTTTAAAAAGAAATGTGGGGCTTCCCTGGTGGCGCAGTGCTTGAGAGTCCGCCTGCCGATGCAGGAGACGCGGGTTCGTGCCCCGTTTCGGGAGGATCCCACATGCCGCGGAGCGGCTGGGCCCGTGAGCCATGGCCGCTGAGCCTGCGCGTCCGGAGCCTGTGCTCCGCAAATGGGAGAGGCCACAACAGTGAGAGGCCCGCATAACGCAAGAAAAAAAAAAAAAAAGAAATGTGAACTCAGCTGTATTGTTAGCTCTAGATGCTTCTGTGTATGATTGCAGGCCTTCCGTGTCCTGTCTGAACCAACTGGTCCAGAATCCCCAAGCTCTAAAGAATGTCATAGGGCTTGGCAATGTTCAGATGTACCAGAACCTGCAATCTGTGGGATAAGTAGAATCTGGGTCTTCAGACTGAAGAGAAGAAAGCGCATTGCAAGACGACTGGTAGATACTCTAAGGTAAGAAATAAAATAAAATGGATTAGACCCAGATTAGCTTTCCCAGAACCTTTCCCAGCTCATGAGCCAAAGGGAATGATGTTGGTAAGACACTTGTATATAAATACTACCAAAGTCAGGCTAAGACAATGCTGGCAGTGAAAAAAAAAAAAGAAGAACTAGATATACTCAATTTCGGGCACAACATTCCCGAATGAAACATTCTAGCCCAGTGCTTTTCAAACTACCTGTGGTCAAAGACTGGATTTTGTTACAGACCAACACATTAATAAAGTAAAGATAAATTGCTAGGAAACAAACAAATGGAAAAATGGAAGCCCAAATTTTTATTAGATTCAACAGATGTAAAATTACATTTAAATAAATCTATAAAAACAAAATATAAGTTTAAAAAAAAGAATTTTGGGGACTTCCCTGGTGGTCCAGTGGTAAAGAATCTGCTTTCCAATGCAGGGGACGTGGGTTTGATCCCTGGTCAGGGAACTAAGATCCCACATGCCACGGGGCAACTAAGCCTGTGTGCCACAACTATTGAGCTCATGCGCCTCAACTAGAGAGCCCGCGTGCTGCAAACTACAGAGCCCATGCACTCTGGAGCCCACGCACCACAACTAGAGAGAGAACCCGAACGCCGCAACTAGAGAGAGAAAACCCACGCACCTCAACAAAGAGCCCACATGCTGCAGCTAAGACCCAATGCAGCCTAAATAAATAAATATTAAAAAAAAAAAGAATTTTAGAAATTGTACATTAAAAATATTTTTTATAAAAAGAATTTTAGAAATTGTACATGTTTATTGACCGTGTGTGACTAGGTAATTAATAAAGACTTACTGTAACTCACAAGTGTAACTAAATGTAAAAGTAAATTAGCAAGACAGCCCACAGAATGAGAAAATATTTGCAAATCATTTATCTAATAAGAGTCTAGTATATCCAACATATATAAAAGAACTCTTACAACACTCAAAAAGACAACCCAATTTAAAAATAGGCAAAGGATTTCAGTGTATTCTATTTTCTTCCAAAGCAGAAATACAAATGGCTGATAAGCATGTGAAGCTATGCTCAACATCCTTAGCTATAGAGGAAATCACAAATCAAAACCATCATGAGATACCACTTCACAGCCACTTGGATGACTAAACGAAAACAAAGGGAGAATAACAAGTGTTGGTGAGGATGTGGAGGAAACTGTAATCCTTGTATGCTGCTGGGAGGAATGTAAGATGCTACAGCTGCTGTGGAATCTAGTCTGGCAGTTTGTCAAGAAATTAAACTGTTACCATATGACCCAGCAATTCTGCTCCTACAAGTATACTCAAGAGAAATGGAAGCATCTGTCCACGCAAAAACTTATACATGAAGGTTCATAGCAGCATTATTCATAATAGCTAAAAAAATTGTAAACAACCAAATTCATGATTAATGGATAAACACAATGTGGTATATCCATACAACACTACAATAGGATATTCAGCCACAAAAAGGAATGAAGTTCTGATACGTGCTAAAACATGGATGAACCTTGAAAATATTATGCTAACTAAAAAAAGCCACTCAAAAAATACCCCATATTATTATATGATTCTGTTTATAGAAAACATCCAGAATAGGCAAATCCATAGATAGAAAGTAGACTAGCAGTTTCCAGGGACTGAGGGAAGGGTGAATGGAGAGTGACTGCTAATGGCTACAGGGCTTCTTTGAGTGATGAAATGTTCTTGAATTTTGTGCAATTTTCGAATATACTAAAACCACTGAACTGTGTATTTCTAAATGGTAGTCTTTGGTATATGAATTCTCTCTTTTAAAACTACAGTATGACACTTTGTACTAACACTGTATATTGGTACTTAGTTGATAATGGGACAAATGAGTTTGCTTCTTTCTTGCTTGTTAATTACCTAATCTAGGTTAGATAGATGAGTCTCACAACACTTACTCTCTCAACCTCTATCTTTAAGATAACAGATTACAAACCAATGACTCCACTTTGAAAAAACCAAGGACCACACTTTGGGTAGCACTATTCTAGCCTTTGGGTTCCATACACTTTTTAAGAAAGAACACCAAGACCACGGCAGGGCTGCAGTCCTAGGCCTCAATCCTAGGCCCCCACCATACCTTACAAAGGGGAGCAGTGAGAGAAGTTGGTATCTGTAAAGATTTTATTTCATAGTTAATTGTGAAATACCTCTATTTTCTATATTTTATGTTGAGATACATAAATTTGGTATGGAGAATACCAGTATATAACCTGGTATGTATTTCTTAATAACAAGGATATTCTCTTATATAAGGACAGATCAGATATCAAATTTGGTGTATTTAATATCCCAATATAATGCTATACTATCTAATGTATAGTCGATATTTCACTTTTGTCATTTGTCTCAAATGCCCTTCATAGCATTTTTTTTCCTGTTCAGGATTACATATTGCATTTAGTCATAATATCTCTTTAGTCTTCATCTTCCTTAACCTGGAACAGTTTCTTAGCCTTTCTGTCTTTCAGGACATTGAAGAATTTGAAGAGTACAGGCCAGTTATTTCATAGACTATCCCTCAGTTTTGTTGAATTCTTTCAGCTATTTCATTTTATTGCTTTAAATCCTAGTTGAGCTGGATCAAGGAGAGTTGTAGTCAAAATGCAGATTAGTTTTTGCCTTCTTAAAGCTCTGAGTGTGTGATGTAGTTGAAAAGAATATAGCTATTGGTTAAAATAATTTTTTTTTTTTTTTTTTTTTTTTTTGCGGTATGCGGGCCTCTCACTGTTGTGGCCTCTCCCGTTGCGGAGCACAGGCTCCGGACGCGCAGGCTCAGCGGCCATGGCTCATGGGCCCAGCCGCTCCACGGCATGTGGGATCCTCCTGGACTGGGGCATGAACCTGTGTCCCCTGCATCGGCAGGCGGACTCTCAACCACTGCGCCACCAGGGAAGCCCAAAATAATTATTTTTTTGTTGTTATAACTATCTGTGGCTTTTAACTAGCAATATTTTCTCATATTAGTTGCTTACTATCACGGATCACCTAGAGTCAACCAGATGGTTTGTGTGGCTCCCTTTGCCTCTTGGCAGAACTTTTTCTGGGCCTTAGTTTTATCATTGTGAAATGATATCATTAGACTTCCACCTATAAAATACAAGGCATTGAGTCATTTTACCACTTAATAAAATAATGTTGGTTTTAATCAAGAATATGTAAAGAGATTGAAATTTTTTAATTGGATTGCTTTAAAATATTGATATAATTGTGCTTATGTTTAATCAAAATTTTAAGTTGTTTCCATTGTTAAATTATCTTTTTTCTCTTTTTTAGGAATTGCTTCATGTTTGGCTGTTTTCTCAGCACGAATGAAATAGCATTTTCTGACCCAACACCAGATGGCAAGTTATTTGCAACCAAGTACTGCAACACCCCTAATTTCCTTGTATACAATTTTAATACTTAAAGCCAATTTCAACTGTAGAACAGTTACGATATGGATGAGTTCACACAGCCCATTATCATAAAATACAAACTATTTAACAAATATCAAAATAAAAATACTAAGACACACACATATATACAGAAACCTGCCTCAGTTTTGTTCCTTATGAATTGAAAAGCCAGGGATAAATTCGTTGAAAATTATCTAGGGATGCAAAGAAAGGAAATATCTTTGGATGATGTATACTGACTAGCACTCTGAATCCTTAATTATGAAATTTGGTAGCTATAGCTGGAAAATACTTGCCTTCTATGTAAGAACATTGACAAAGCAAGGCGATTTTCCACAGAAATGTGACCACTTATTTATAAAGCACACCTTGGGGCCAGAATTTTCTCATTCCTGATCAGAAGCAAAGAGGAAAATTTAAAGACAGGCAAATAATTTCCATCCCCATTTTTTTAAAGGTAATTCCTGAATTCGTACACAAAATTCTCTTTATAGGCACTTGGCTGTAGCAACTCAGTTTGAGTATATTCAAAGTATTTTGAGTTTCTAATTTGTACCAGGGAAAGATGATAAAGAATAAGATTTCCGTATCCTTTTGTATAGAACAGAATTCTAGAGCTTAATATTTTTATCTTTGTAAAAATCGTTAATCAAAACACACTTGTCATCAGATTTAATTAAACTTAGTAATTGCACTATTGTCATTTCATTAATTTTTGGTGTTTGAAAATGCTAATTGTGTTACTTTTCTTTTGTGAAGTTACTGCTGGTGATTGATGTCTAACAAAATGGATACCCAGTTGGATTAGATGATTCATATGATTACATTTTAAATGTATACTAACAGAACCAAGGTTAGTAAATAAATATATCGAGGCTCATGGGCCACAGAACATGATGACATTATGTAAATACACCTAAATATGCACACATTTTTCTGGTATAATTCTTGGATACTTACTTTGAAAAGCAAAGAGTTATTCAGGTTTGGTTTTTTTATTCTGTCATATTCACGTCATAACTTCTCTCTGGCAGTAAGACTCTAGGGAAGTAGCGTCCAGGTTGTAACTCTGTGTAGCATCTGTTCCTCTACATTCTTTTATTTGCCTTGAGTAGTTCAAAAATTTTAAAGCCTGGGTTCCACAAAGACTGTGGAAGTGTTAAAATGTGTGTAATTTTACAAACATTTTAATGCTATTTTCTGCACTGCTGTGTTTAAAAATTGTCTTAAATATTTTATTTCAAAAATTTTATTAACATTATTTTGCTCAATGCCTTTATGATGAATCAATTAAAGTTCTTTTCAATATTTTATTCAGTTGAATGTACTGATTTTCATTTTAAATTACAGTTTGTGGTTATAAAAATAGTGTATGCTCGTTATGAAAAACAATCATTGAAAACTATATCCACACAAAAACCTGCACACAGATATTTATAGCAGCTGTTGACATAAAACAAATAGACTGCCAGTTATTTCTCCATCAAAAATGGGTTTATTCGAGATTAGCAAATTACAATTCAGGGTCTGTAACCAAGTTGACCATGTTCAAGTCCTCAGCAAAAAATTGAGGGAACTCTTTTACAGAGAGGAAGAGGAAGTTCAGAGGGCAATGGTAAACAAAGAGTCCCGCACTTATCATTGGCTGAGTTGTGACAGTCTCTCATTGGCTGAGCTCTAGCCAGGCAAGAAAAGGTCAGCTTCCTCTTGTGCTCTGCTATCTTCATAGGGCAGAGAGCTCCCCCCTCTGGCCTCCCAACTTTATTTTTTTATAATTTTATTTTGATTAGAGGTCTGTTTCTAAAATATAATTTCTGGGGCTTCCCTGGTGGCGCAGTGGTTGAGAATCTGCCTGCTGATGCAGGGGACACAGGTTTGTGCCCCGGTCCGGGAAGATCCCACATGCCACGGAGCCTGCACATCCGGAGCCTGTGCTCCGCAATGGAAGATTAAAATATAATTTCTGTTTATTTTTGCCACACAAAACTATCGCTGGTCTCTGCAATATGAAAAAAAATTCTAAAATAATCTACATGTTGACCACTTCTCATTATTTTTTTTTAAACTTTTTTTTCCATTTTATTTATTTTACTTAAGTATAGTTGATTTACAGTGTTTCAGGTATATAGCAAAGTGATTCAGTTTATACACACACACACACACACACACACACACACACACATATTCAGTCACATATTCTTTTTCAGGTTCTTTTCCATTATAGACTATTACAAGATATTGAATATAGTTTCCTGTGCTATACATTAGGTCCTTGTTTATTTTATATATAGGAATATGTATCTGTTAATCCCGAATTTCTACTTTATCCCCCCCAACTTTCCCCTTTGGTAACTATAAATTTGTATGCTATGTAAGTCTGTTTCTGTTTTGTAACATTTGTTCATTTGTGCCATTTTTTAGATTCCACATATGATATTTGTCATTGTCTGACTTACTTCACTTAGTATGATAATCTCAATGTCCATCCATGTTGCTACAAATGGGATTATTTCATTTCATTCTTTTTTTATGGCTGAGTTGTACCACTTCTTCTTTATCCATTCATCTGTTGATGGACATTTAGGTTGCTTCCATGTCTTGGCTGTTGTAAACAGTGCTGCAGTGAACATTAGGGTGCATGCATCTTTTTGAATTAGAGTTTTTGTCTTTTCTGGATATATGCCCAGGCATGCGACTGCTGGATCATGTGGTAAATCTACTTTCAGTTTTTTATGGATGCTCCACACTGTTCTCCACAGTGGCTGCACCAATTTACATTCCCACCTACAGTGTAGGAGGGTCCCCTTTTCTCCACACCCTTTCCAGCATTTATTATTCGACTTTTTTTTTTTCTTTCTTTTCGTAAACTTTTTGATGATGGCCATTCTGAATGGTGAGGTAATATCTCACTGTAGTTTTGATTTGCATTTCTCTGATAATCAGCAATGTTGAGCATCTTTTCACATGCTTGTTGGCCATCAATGAAGAAACCATCAATGAAAAAAACTGGAACCTACCAGAAAAGATCTAAAACTAAAGACATAAAGAAGGAACCACAACAAGCTGGGTAGGAGGGGCAGACTCACAGTACAATCAAATCCCATACCCCGTGGGTGGGCGACACACAAAATGGAGAATAATAATATAGCAAGGTTTTCCCGCAGACGTGGCAGTTTTGAGCCCCATGTAAAACTCTCCAGCCCAGGGATCCGGCACTGGGAAGACAAGCCTCCAGAGCAGGTGGCTTTGAAAGCCAGCAGGGCTTAACTGCAGGAGCCCCATGGGACTGGGGGAAATAGAGGCTTCATGCTTAAAGGGTGCAAACAAAATCTCAGGCACACCGGGACCCGGGGTGAAAGCAGTAATTTGATAGGAGCCTGGGCCAGACCTACCTGCTGGTCTCGGAGAGTCTCCCGCGGGGCGCGGGGGGTGCTACAGCTCATGCTGGGGACATAGACACTGGTGGCAGACATATGAGGGAACCGCCAACCTTGGGGATGCACCTGGTGGCTGCCATATTGACTCACTAGCAACAAGACCTGACCCTGCACAACGGCCTGCGGGCTCCAGTGCTGGGAGCCTCAGGCCAAACTAACTGGGTTGGAGTCACAGCCCCAGGCTGCCTAAAGACTAAAGAGCACACAGCCTCCTGCAGACACCTCCCCGCCAGACAGGTCCTAGCTCACCAGAGGAACAACACCCAGCTGTAGCCACCAGTGGGCAGGCACCGGCCCCTCCCACCAGGAAGCCTGTACAAGCCGCTAGATAAGCCTCACCCACTGGTCTGTAGCCATCATCAAAAAGTACAAACAATAAATGCTGGAGGGCTTCCCTGGTGGCGCAAGTGGTTGGGAGTCCGCCTGCCGATGCAGGGGACACGGGTTCATGCCCCGGTCCGGGAAGATCCCACATGCCACGGAGCGGCTGGGCCTGTGAGCCATGGCCGCTGAGCCTGCGCGTCCGGAGCCTGTGCTCCGCGACAGGAGAGGGGCAGTGAGAGGCCCGCGTACCGCAAGGGAAAAATAAATAAATAAATAAATAAATAAATAAATGCTGGAGAGGGTGTGGAGAAAAGGGAACCCTTCTACACTGCTGGTGGGAATGTAAGTTAGTACAGCCTCTATGGAAAGCTGTATGGTGGTTCCTTAAAAAACTAAAAACAGAGGTACCAAATAATCCTGCAATCCCATTCCTGGGCATATATCTGGAGAAAACTCTAATTCGAAAAGACACATGCACCCCAGTATTCATTGCAGCACTCTACAATAGCCAAGGGTTGGAAGCAACTTAATTTCCATCGACAGATGAATGGATAAAGATGTGGTGTGTATATATACGATGGAATATTACTCAGCCATAAAAGAAAGAAATAATGTCATTTTCAGCAACATGGATGGACTTAGTGATTATCATACTAAGTGAAGACGGAGGAAAACAAGTAAGTCAGACAGAGGAAGACAAGTACCATATGATATCACTTATATGTGGAATCTAAAATACGATACAAATGAACTTATTTACAAAACAGAAATAGACTCACAGACATAGAACACAAACTTACGGTTACCAAAGGGGAAAGGAGTGGGGATGGGGATAAATTAGGAGTTTTGGATTAGCAGATAAACACGACTGTATATAAAATAGATAACCAAGGACCTACTGTATAGCACAGGGAACTATACTCAATATTTGTAAAAAATCTGAATAAAGTATGGACTTGTTAATAGTAATGTATCAATATTGTTTAGTAATTGTGATAAATATACCAATGTTAAGATTTTGACAATAGGGGAAACTAGGTGTGGGGTTTATAGGAATTGTCTTTGCAACTTTTCTGTAAATCTAAGACTTCTTTATAAGTTTATTTTTTAAAATGTACAGTTCAATGAGTTCATAACTACAGTTCACCTTCATAACTACTACCCAGATAAGACATTTTTCACAAGGAATCTCAGATTGAACTTTTTAAGAAAGTTCTCAAGGCCAACAAAGCCACACCAAGGGTGTGTCATAGATTCATTCTGTCTGTGAGATCTATAGATCTGGGTGATAGAGATTTGGGCAAATTTCTCTCTTCTTGAGATACCCCCAAAATTTCTTGAGATTCCTGCATCCATTAGGAGGTGGTCTTCCTTATTTACCAGATAAAGCTGCTGGAAACCTAACAGTTTCCAAATTCTGAAGGGATCAGGTAGAGAGAAAAGGTAAAAATTTCAAATCTACAAACAGAAGTGTAATTTAAAGGCTTCCTTATATCTGGAAAACACAGATTAAAAACCAGTAATATTTCAGAAAAAAAACAAAAATTATAACCATACTCATAAGTTCACTCAGTCCTATGTGACTTCCTTGATCTTAATCTTCTGTTAACAGTTTTATGAAGCCATCAGGTTTTCCAGTAGAATTCTTTAATTTCTTACCCAGTTCAGCAGTATGATCTGAAGGTTATCAGAAACCTGTACTTGTCAAAAAGTCCTTCCTATGAATCTTCTTGAAGATGAAGCATTTTTGCGAAAACACCGGGGTAAAATAACTGTCTATAAATGACAAAAAACTTCCATTGAAATGTCAAGGTTAAAGACCTGATTACAGTGCAGCTCACAAATAAACTGGGGTACCTCTGTGACATACAACAATTTAAGATAATAACTAGAATTATGACTGATATCACTTACCAGGACATACCAGAAGTTTAGGAGTGCCATATTAATTTCTAGAATATTAATAACAGTTACCCATACAATACAACCTAAGAAGTTTTATCACCACTCATTTGACAACACTTAATGTAATATATCATACCAAATAAGCCTAATTCGTTTATTCCTCTCCCTGAGATGGAGAGAAAAATACTTTTAGGTGTTCCAGGGACCCTTTGGAAAACCTCAAAGTTAGCTAGAGTTCAAACGAACTTCATTTAGAATTTATCTTTGGGAATTTTGTCAAAAATACCAAAAAGCTTCAAAACACCTGGTCAAATAGGATCATACATCACTGTGAAACAATACCCATTCACAGCCAAAACCCAGATTGGGACTTGAACCCACGGTCTTTTAACTGAGATCACACACCTGGTCTCAGGACTTAATGAAGCTCAGGTTCTTGATGTCTCATCACAGAAAGAATTCAGTGAGAGACAAAGTGATAGGTAAGAAGTGGATTTATTTAGAGAGAAACACACTCCACAGACAGAGTGCGGGTCCTCTCAGAAGGCGAGAGCAGCACCAGGGGCTAGGGTTGTCAGTTTTTATAGGGGTGGGTAATTTCATAGGCTGAGTGGGAGTATTCCAGCTATTTGGGGGGAAGGGGTGGGGATTTCCAGGAATTGGACCACTGCGCACTTCTTGACCTTTATGGTCAGCCTTGGAACTCTCATGGCACCTGTGGGTATGTCATTTAGCTTGCTGATGTGTTACAATGAGCATATACTGAGGCTCAAGGTCTAGTGGAAGTCGACTCTGCCATCTTGGACCTATATGGTTCTAATCAGTTTATGTCCTCAAGCTATGTCATTCTTTTAAAGGTTGTGCCCTGCCCTCTTCCCTCCTGTTTCACTTCCACAACTATCTGCATCCATAGTACTGTCTGTCACTTTCTTTTTCATTCAGAAACAGCTAGCTCTAGAACAAAAACCATCCTTTTTTCCTTTAACAAAATGCATCTCCATTCCTCATACCTTCTTTTACTGAAAACATGCTTCCCATCTTCCTTGAATATTGAAATATTTCCCTTATAAATCGTAACCTTAAAACCTTAATCTATAGCAAAAACCAAGAAGTAAGTAATTGTGTACTGTTTGTCATACCAGCACTTCCTGATTGGAAAACTTTCACAAGATATGTGTTAAACAAACCCAAACATCTTTAGTTTCCCTCTCATAAGAAGACAAACAGTAGGTAATCTTAGACCTGCCCAGCAGTTAATGTTCCAGTATTTTATCCTATTTGAAATGACCCAGAGTGAATGAATTATCATAGTTTAACTTAGTTTAGTTTCAAATAACCAAAATCTGGATATACTATCCTTAAAGCAGATATTCCCCAAACACAATTATTCCTAAAGAGTTTACCTAGAAGCTCTTATCTCATTTACCTTATTTTATTTACTTTAAAATTTCATTATTTTTCTTGTTGACCAACTTTCTAACAGGAATACAGTCTTGATTTCTAGTCAAGCTAGGTACAATAAAAGTAGTATACTTAATGTTGATGACTTGAAAGACATGTCTATATTAATGAAACTGAAACCCAGCAGGATCCAGTGGGGCCTTCCCAGGTACAAATCCTTTCCATGTCCCCTGTTTCTTGTTTGTAGGAAATAGGCTTCATTCAGCCTCTGTGACCTTCCTTGAGTTCCAAAGGGCAGATTCAAATAGTTGCTTATGAGAAAAGGGAGGGAATGC
>NW_006792985.1:2934404-2942631 GCF_000442215.2 Lipotes vexillifer | reverse complement strand
TGCCGAAACAAAGGAGGAGCAGTCAAGAAACAATAGTGCAGGGTCCTGGTTGCTACTCAAGGAATATACATAATAATATACCTTTGAGGTCTTCTGTAAGAACTAAGGTAGAGGATGATAACTTCAGGCTGAACACAAGATTCCTGGAACACTGCCCTGTTACCTCACCACCAACCAATCAGAAGAGTCTGCACACAGTGGATGATAACGAAGATTCTGACCCCTTCCCCAAATGATTCCCCCTTTAAATTTTAAACTTTCATGGTGGAGCAGTCTTAGAAGTTGGTTTTTGGACAGGAGTCCACCTTCTCCCCAGGTTGCTGCCTCCTGAATAAAGCAACCTTTCTTTTCCAACCAACCCTTGTCTCTCGAGTATTGGTTTTTGAGCTCAAACAGCCAAACGTGAGTTTGGCAGCAAAACCAACAAGCTTAAGCTAGCTTCAATACCAGATATCGATTCAGTACTATTTCCCAGATCACGTGACCCTGAAATTCATTCTGGCCAGTTTCTTTTATATTTCTGAGTATACAAGTGCTTGATTTCCTTTAAGCCAATTAAATAGACTTCTTTTACAAATTAATTTTGGCAATACCACACATCTACAACACACATATACAGATAGGCACACACACACAAACAGACCTCATAGTTGCCATTCCAAAATTTCAGCCAGGAGTCAGGTGCGGCAATATAAAACTCATGAGTTGCAAAAGAGGTTGAATTCAAACTGGTGGGTTTCTGGCTGATGGAACAAACCAAGGTCACCTGTCTAGATGCCTAAACACTGTTACTAATATTTATGGAGATGATACAAGATTTCTATTTGTCCTTGACAACTCAAGTCCCAAATTACCTATCCCCCTTTCCTGAAATTTGCATTTTGAAAAGATGGCGGACATAAGGGCTCCTGGAGAAAACCAGGTAGAATATTTGCATCTCAAAGATATAGGAGGAGAAAGGGAAGTTCCTCCTTGGATGACTGTTCCCTTAAGGCCAGAAAAAAGATTTTTTTTTCAATACTTACAAGCCTCTTAAGATAAATAGAGGAGATTTGGGGAGTGGTAAAAGGATTTACCACTTTTAGATTATTTCTGGAGCCACTCCTCTGGTCCTGTAAAGACTAGATTTGTAAAACAAGTACAGTTGCTTTTAATTCCTCAGAGAACTGAGTGGCCACCTCAGTGATAGCAAAGACTGACATACCCATTCACCTATGTTGGGATGTTTTACTTTCTCTCATTTAGCTTAAGGGAGAAGCACCCACACCCCCCAAAATAAAATTCCTGTCAGGCTCTGAACATCAGCTATGGTCAGTTTAGTCAGACCAGTGGCCTCCTATTTTGGTAATCCATTTAAACAGTTGAGGATCCTCCCTGGGTTTAAGAAATTCTTTAACTATGACCCTCAGTTCAGCTTTCTATCTGAAGAGACTGCCTACAGCCGCAGGTGGTCTGATTTTTTTTTTTTTTCACACATATATACATTCTTTTTCCTATCCTTTTCCATTATGGTTTACCAGGTGGTCCCATTTCTAAAGGTAACAATTTAATACTGTCTTCAGAGTGGAAAGGCAATTCAGACAGATTTCTAGAATGAGTACTCAAAGAAGGATAGAGAGGAGCAATAAAGCTTTAGGTACCTTTTTTTTTTCTGACCACACTGCGCAGCATGTGGGATCTTAGTTTCCAGACCAGGAATCGAACCTGTGCCCCTGCAGTGGAAGCATGGAGTCTTTTTTAAAATAAATTTATTATTTATTTATTTTTGGCTGCGTTGGGTCTTCATTGCTGCACGCGGGCTTTCTCTAGTTGCAGTGAACGGGGTCTACTCTTCGTGGTGGTGCGCAGACTTCTCATTGCGGTGGCTTCTCTTGTTGCGGAGCACGGGCTCTAGGCGTGTGGGCTTCAGTAGTTGTGGCACGTGGGCCTCAGTAGTTGTGGCGCACGGGCTTAGTTTCTCCGCGGCATGTGGGATCTTCTCAGACCAGGGCTCAAACCCATGTCCCCTGCATTGGCAGGTGGATTCTTAACCACTGCACCACCAGGGAAGTCCCTTAGGTAACTTTTATATCATTAATCTTTCATCAGCCTTATACAACGAATCTTTAAATGAGGACGTTTCGGAATTTTGAAGCCTTTGGGACTTCCACATACCAATTAAAATAGTTTAAAATAACTGAAATCATTTAAGAGCTCTCTAAAATTTTAACAATTTAGAAGTTTCTCCAATTCAAAAGATCCAAGGAGCTAGCCTAACAAATTTTTCCCTGCTAATCTAATTTTAGAAAAGAGAAAAACACTTACCACTGTTGTTTCCTGTAGACCCTGCAGGCACAGATCCAGAAGACTGCTGGCTTTAACTGTGCACTCAAAATAGTTTTGGAGTGCCAGCAGAACCCCAACTTGGCCATTTCAGGGCCCAATTTCCTTTAGCTCCCATTTAAGCACTTGCAAGCATACATAAACCCAGCTGGTATTCCCATAGGTGGCTGTTTGCATGGGACCTGTTTGGCCATTGAGGCACAATTCCCACTATTAATTTGGTAGCCTAATTCAGCTATGAGATATGAGATATCATTTGAACAACTTTCTGAGGACACTGTGCCTCTGAGTCTAGCTCCCCAGGGAGTTACCCTTGGGTCAGTTTGACTTCTTTTATGTGGCTTGGTTTCTCCCTGTGACAGTCTAAAACTGCCATGTGTGCTCAGAGCACTAGATTATCATCCTCTGTCACGTCCCCCGGACGAGCAGTATTTATTTAATGGTTGTAGTAAGTCTTCCTTATTCTTCAGAGGTGACTAATTCAGTCTCTCATTTCACTAGGAAAAGTTTTGTTCAGACCATATATCAACTCATTTTTTTCAATTTAAGCCAAATTTAACAAAAACCCAGCCACCTATGTTTCCCTGGGCCTCTTGCCCAGAGCTTCTGTGTCCTGCCTAGGAAATGCACTGGTGCCCCGTAAGGCCCAAGGCCTAATTAAAACAGCTCAAATAAAATTTTCAGGACCCTCACTCAAACAATAATATCCAGATATCAGGAGAACTCACTGGAACACCTGAGGAGTACCGAGAAGTCTGTGGGGCTCAATGGGCCCATGCTGGTACCGAGCGCTGGTACCGGGTAGACTCCAGGTGCCCTCTTATGGGTATCTCTGATATCCTGCCAGCTATGCCAGGCATGTAGACAAAGTTAATCAGTCGATCTAAGAAAGAAATGGAAAACTTTATTGGACCCAAATTGAGGATTATAACCCCGGGAATAGCATCTCAGAAAGCTCCAAGAACTGTTCCATCTGTTAGAAGTCAAAACAGTTATAAAAGCTTTTTCAGACAGAGGTCTCTACATTAAATGACATATTATTGACAGTTTACAAAATCCAGATCTAAGTGTCCTCGTGGCCCCTTACGACATCAGGAAGGAATGTTATCTTTTAAGGAGTTGTCTTGTTGATGCTGGGAGAATATTGCTCTTTATGGTTGAGCAGGTATTTCTGCTGATGGGGGAGGTTTGGTCGATGCATAATGCAGGTACGCAGTGCGCAGTGGAGGGGAGAGAGGAGGCCAAAGGGCAGAGGACTTTTTTTATGTTTAAATTTTTGTCTCGCCATAAAATATGAATTTTATTTCACATCTCTAAGGGCACGATTCCCATTCATGAGGGTCACCCTCATGTCCTAATCACCTTCCAAAGGCCCCAGTTCCAGATACCATCACAGTGGGGATTAGGCTTCAACATATGACTTTCAGTGGAACACAAACTTTCAATCCATAGCTACTATAAAATGATGTTTACTATAGCTTCCTTGCTAGATATGGACACCCTTTCTTAGATTAAGGAAGTTCCTCTCTAGTCCCAGTTTTCTAAGATGCTTTTAAACATCTTGAAGTAATACTGGATTCTATCAACATTTTTATTCCATCTTTTGATTTTTCTTGTGTTAATATGGGGATTACATTGTTCTTTAAATGTTAAATCAACCTAGCCTTCCTGCAATAGACCCAACTTGGTCTTGATGAAGTTTTTCCTTTTTATGTTACTGGTTTTGGTTTACTAATATTTTGTTTGGGAATTTTCATGTGTTCATGAATGAGGCTGGGTATCTATAGGATCTGCAGTGATGTTTCCTTTTTAATTTATGACATGCCTTTTTTGCTCTCTATATAAGTCTTGCTAGGGCTTATCAATTTTATTTATATTTTCAAAGACCCAAATTTTGGCATTGTTGGTCCTATTATATGTTTGTTTTCTATTTTCTATGATAGGCTTTGTTTTGTTTTAAAATTTTTGCTCATTTATTTCTTTCTATTGGAAGGGAGCCTTACTTTGTTTTTCCTAGATTCTTAGCTGATTTTTCCGCCTTTCTTTTCTAATATAGCATTTAAGGCTATAAATCTCTCTAAGGACAAATTCAGCTGCATGCCACAAGTTTTTATATATAGTATTTTTGTTATTTAAAAGTCAGTTCTAATTTTATTTTAATCAACAAATTGTAGGTTAAGTAGGTACCATGAGGCATGAAAGAACAGTCTGCTACATTTCTTAAGCAAGTGCTTATTATCTCCGTTTCATAGAGGTACAAACGGGCTCCTGGAGGCCTTTGTCTGGGAGGTGAGAAAGCTACTTCAGAGAAGCCTGTTTTGATTTGCTAATTATAATTAATTCAGCAAAAAGATTAATATTGCTACACTACCAAACGTAAGGTGGATAGCTAGTGGGAAGCAGCCGCATAGCGCAGGGAGATCAGCTCGGTGCTTTGTGACCACCTAGAGGGGTGGGATAGGGAGGGTGGGAGGGAGGGAGACGCAAGAGGGAGGGGATATGGGAACATATGTATATGTATAACTGATTCATTTTGTTGTGAAGCTGAAACTAACACACCACTGTAAAGCAATTATACTCCAATAAAGATGTTAAAATAAAAAAATAATAAAAATAAAAAGATTAATATTGCTATATCCTCAACCCAGTCACACGTACATCTTTCCTAAGAATGAAGCAAATAACCAAAAAAAGAGAAGGTAACTTAAGAAGAGACTTAAAGAGCAAGTTCCAGAACAAGAATTTTAAAAGTTTTCTTGCTGTTGGTAGTAAAATCTCTGCAACCTTGTGTTGAGGGTCTCAAGGCCCTATCCAGACTCAAAGGAAAAAGCAGGCTGGGATCACTGTGTAACGTCTGCCACAGACAAGTGCTATGAATTTGCCGGCCCAGTCCTTGGGTGTTAGTTTGTTTCCATTTAGATATTCCAACTACAGGAACTGGAAATAATTATTCAAGGAAAAGTATTTGTTTATGTATTAAACATTGCAGTTCATGAGAACAGGCTAAGAGAGAGAAACTCCTTTGTCAGCTTGGCAGACCTAGTGAGAAGCAACACAACATATAAGTTAGTCAGGATAACTGATGTCAGTATGCAAGTGTACGTAAGTAAAATTTTTCCATAAATCAGTTGGTTTTCCATTTACTTTCTTGGCACTTTAATGTTATTTTGATAGAAGATAAGCCATTAATGATCTGTATAGTACTGCCTGATAAAATCTCATACTAAAAGGAACCCTCCATTGAATTCCAGAATTGTTTAAATCTCAGAGAGCAGTGGTTCTTATTCTAAGATCCCCCATGTGACAGTAATTTTTAGTCTACGCATACCACCTAGATTCACAAGCACAATTCAATAACTGAAAAATCTCAGGGAACTGTGGCTCACAGATAGAAACTAATGTTTCAAATCACCCTCATTTTACAGATTAACAAAATAAGGCCAAGAAAGAGAAAGAAGCCTACTCACTTTCACTCAGTAAGTTTAATGACAACATTCAAATCAATGGAGTACCAAATAAGATAATACACCTTCTGGTAACTAAAGTGTCCTTTACTCTATATTGTTCTATTAGAGTTTTATTATTTTTACACCAATACTGTGATATGCTTAAGTACAGATTAGTAAATTTAAAAAAAATTTAAGATATCAGTACAGAAAATACATTTAATAAATTAAAGCAAAACCCAAAGATATGGCTGGAGCCAAGAGAACAAGAAAAGCCTTAACCAAAAATGTTTAGAAGTATCCAAGGAGCTACTCTTTTGAGCCACATCCCAGGTCTCTGGTCTCAGTGACCTTATTTAATAAGCACGTCAGCCGAGAAACGCCAGCAAAAGGTTTAATGTTTTAAAAGATAAGCAGGGCTTCCCTGGTGGGGCAGTGGTTGAGAGTCCGCCTGCCGATGCAGGGGACACGGGTTCGTGCCCCGGTCTGGGAAGATCCCACATGCCGCGGAGCGACTAGGCCCGTGAGCCACGGCCGCTGAGCCTGGGCGTCCGGAGCCTGTGCTCCGCAATGGGAGAGGCCACAACAGTGAGAGGCCTGCGTACCACAAAAAAAAAAAAAAAAAAAAAAAAAAAGATAAGCAAATGTAGACCTATTTTGTAATACACAAAGTGCTAATTTCAATAGATACATTAAAATAGAGAATATCTGAGAAAGATCATTAATAAAAGTAACAGTCACTGAATCCAAATTAATGTTAGAGTTTACGGCACTTTATTTTTTTATTTTTTATTTATTTATTTTTTTTGTGGTACGCGGGCCTCTCACTGTTGTGGCCTCTCCCGTTGCGGAGCACAGGCTCCGGACGCGCAGGCTCAGCAGCCATGGCTCACAGGCCCAGCCGCTCCGCGGCATGTGGGATCCTCCCAGACTGGGGCATGAACCTGTGTCCCCTGCATCGGCAGGCAGACTCTCAACCACTACGCCACCAGGGAAGCCCAGCACTTTATTTTAAATCTGTATAAACAAGTTCAAATACTTGAGTAGCTAGTTTCTTAAACTTTATAGAAAACCCTCTATAATCTCAAATGCTTATTAGCATAAGCATACATGAAATACCTTTATAATAGAAATAGTCGTTCAAATGTTAAAAAGGTGCTATCTATGGTCCTAAAATAGGTCACTTCTGAAAAGTCTAATAATTATGGGTCATCGTAATAACTATGTAAATGTATTATGGTAAACAGAACAGCTATACACACAAGCTATACTTGAAGCTCCGGTAGTCATGAGTATGAGGTGATCACAGGACATCCATTTCCAAAGCGTCAACTACGTGCGCAGCAGAAGGACGATCTTTAGGGTCTTCATTAGTGCATACAGAGAAGAGCTCAATTGCTTTCTGGTACGATTCATCCAGTTCTTCCATATTAACAGGTGGCCTAGTTCCCAAAGCTGCATAGTATGCTTCATCATCAAAGTCACTTTCATCAAAAGTTTTATCTGCTCATGAAGGAGTTGGAGATTGAAACAAAATCACTTTAAATCATGGAAAAGCTTAGCAACTGCTCAAATTCACTCTCCTGAAATAAGAATTCATCATCCAATATGCTTTTCATTTTACACAGGCAGTCTCTTCAATTGTCCTGCCATGGTGTAGATTAGCTACTGTCAGGGAATTTTTTTTTTTTTTTTTTTTTTTTTGGCCACACACGTGGCATGTGGGATCTTAGTTCCCCAACCAGGGATCGAACCTGTGTCCCCTGCAGTGGAAGCACAGAGTCTTAACCACTGGACATCCAGGGAAGTCCCTGTCAGGGATTTAAAAGCTACTGACCCCAACCCTCTTACTGCTGTAGCTTTCCAATCATTTTCTCAGGCAAGGGGAGTTTTTAAGGTAACTTTTTGCTCCTCTGGATTTTCTCAATTTACCTCCCTATTCTCATTTACTCTACATCTCATTTGTATGAGATTAAACCAGGATGGTACCAAATTAATCATCAGTATTAATATAACCCACATCTTGTGCCACTAAATCAAACTAATTGCTCTTTTAAATTTTAACTTAATGAGAAAATATAATTTTATAAGCTATTCTTTACTTCAAACTGAAAAGATTGGGATTTATGTTAAAAATATGCAGTTATACCTTCATCATCATCATCATCTGGAAGACTAATGTGTGGAATAGATAAAGTCATCATTTCCCACAGAGTAAGGCCAAAGGCAAATACGTCTGCCTTGTCGGTAATAATACCATTCTCCTCCAGAGCTTCCTTAGGTTTCCAAGGCTCAGTGCCAATATAACAGGCCTCAGGGTCAGTCACTGAAACAAGTAAAATACAGGCAAGATGGTCATAAGGGCAAGCACCAGAAACCACTAAGAAAGGCAAACAACCCAAAGAACAATGAGCAAGTTATTTAATAGGTTTTTAAAGGTTAATAAATATAGCCAGTAA
>NW_006792985.1:2883965-2934394 GCF_000442215.2 Lipotes vexillifer | reverse complement strand
CTTTCCCTATCAGATTGTTAAACATTCATAAAGCTAGTCAGTTGGCAAGGGTGTAGAGAAACAGCAATTCTCTTAGAAAGGGGTGGGAACATAGATTGTGGGTCTGGAGGTACAGACTCTGGAGCCAGATTGCCTTGCCTGGGTTCAAAGACATGTGCAAGCTGTGTGACCTTGAGCAGATCACAATCTCTGTGCCTCAGTTTCTTAATTTTTCAAACTATGCTGTCCTTCAGCTGAGAGAATTACCACTTCTTTGCTTCTATGATTGCTAAATCAGGGAAAAGGGAGAGTGGAATCACATAGTGGCTCTTAAAGCTTCTCTGCCCAGGAATGACATAGGTCCACTCACATTTCCATTTAAATGTTAGAGTCAACTTGTCAATTTCAATGAAAAGGCCAACTAGAATTTTGATTGGGATTGGACTGAATCTCTAGATCAGTTTGGGAAGAATTAACATCTAAACAGTATTGTGTCTGTCAATGCACAATCATGACCTCTCCATTTACTTAACATCTTATTTAATTCTTTCAGTGAAGCTTTATGGTGTTCAATAAAGAGGTCTTGGACTTTTTTGCAAAATTTATTCTTGAATATTTTATGCTTTTTGGTATAGCAGTCTCCCCTTACACCTGGGGGATACATTCCAAGATCCCCAGTGGATGCCTGAAAACTATGGATAGTACTGAACCATATATATACTATTTTTTTCCTATACATACACACCTATGATAAAGTTTAATTCATAAATTAGGCACTATAAAAGATTAACAACAACATAATAAAACAGAACAATTATAACAATAAACTATCATAAAAGTTATGTGAATGTGGTCTCTCCTTCTGTCTCAAAATTATCTTATTGTACAAATTTGATGCCTTTTTCTTCTTAACTATGCACTTATCACACACTATGGCCATAACTTTTGCAGTTTGAGGCGTAACAGCAAAACTAGTATAAATTTCTTTTTCCTTCTTCACAATTTCATGGACAGAAGATTCGTCCTTACTGTAGATCTCAGCAACCTCGGCATATTATTTTTTTTCCTTTCTTTATTAAGTCGAGAACTTTCCACCTTTTCACTTAAAAGAAGCACTTTATGGCTTCTCTTTGGCATATCTGAATTGCCAGCATCACTACTCTCTCACTTTGGGGCCATTATTAAGTAAAATAAGGTTCACTTGAACTCGAGTACTGCCATACTGGCAACAGCCATCTCATAACCGAGATGGCTACAGAGTGACTAACGGGCAGGATATGCTGGACAAAGGGATGATTCACTTCCCAGGTGGGATGGCAGGATTTCATCAGGTTACTCAGAACAGCGAGCAATTTAAAACTTATGAATTATTTATTTCTGGAATTTTCTATTTAATATTTTCAGACTGCAGGTAACTGAAACTGGAAAGCAAACCTGTGGATACTGGAGGACAGCTATACTTGTAAATAGAAATCTTAAATTTTTCTTTTTTTCATTATTTATTTTGAATATATAGAAATATAATAGCTAACTTCATTTATTGGTTGTAGTAGTTTTTCTGTGATTCCTTGAGTTTTTCTACCTAAACAATCATATCACTGTAAAATATGAACAATTTCATTTCCTCCTCAATCTTGATGCCTTTTACTTTTTTCTTACCTTATTTTAATGGTAGGACTATATGACAGTGTTTAACACTGGTGAAAGCAGGCACATAAGCCTTGTTCCGTAAGTACGATGCTACCTATAGGTTTTTCTGTTAGATACCCTTTCTGAGGCTAAGTTCCCTTCTATGTCTAGTTAGCAATTTTTATCATGAACGGAAGTTGGATTTTGTTAAATGCTTTTTCTGCTTCAATTGAGATGTTTACAAATCTCAAAAAAGTTTTCAAATTTGTTAATATGATGGCTAGCATAAACTTCTGAATATTAAAATAACTTTTATTTCCTGGGATAAACTCTCGTTGGTCAGATGTACTATCCTTTTTATATACTGTTAGATTCAATTTGCTAATATTTTGTCAAGGATTTTTGCACCTATGTTTGTGAGTTGGTGATTTTCTTTTTTCATGAGTATGTCAGGTTTTGATATCACAGTTATGCTGGCCTCAGAACAAATTGGTCAGGGGTCCCTACTCCTCTATTTTCTGAAAAATTTATGTAAAATTGGTGTCATTTCCTCCTTGAATGTTTGATAGAAATCAGCAGTGAAAACATCTGGGTGTTGGGCTTTCTCTGGGGGAATGTTTGATATAGGGCTACTTGGACTTCCTATTACTTCCTATACCAATTTTGGTAAATTGTATTTCTCAAGGAAATTATTCTCTTCATTTAAGTTGTCAAATTTGTTGGCATAAAGTTGTCTGTAATGGCCTATTAATCTTTAAATGTGTGTAGGATCTGTAGTGATAACCTTTCTTTCATTTCTGATGTTGGAGATTTGTGTTTTTTCTTGATCAATCCAGCTGAGGATCTGTCAATTTTATTATCTTTCAGAGAACCAGCTTTTGGCTTTATTAATATTTTCTTGTGTTTATTTTTTATTTCACTGATTTCTGCTCATATATTATTTCTTTCCTTTGACTTACTGTGGACCTGTTTTGCTCTTCTTTTTCTAGCTTAAGATGGAACATAAATTATTCATTCAGATCCCTTCTTTCTTCTACTATAATCACGTACACAGCTACAAATTTCCCTCTAAGCCCTGCTTTAGCTATATCTCACACATTTTGATATGTACTGCTTTCCTTTTTATTCAATTCAAGATACTTTCTAATTTCCCTTGTCATTTTCTTTGACGCATAGGTTATCTGAATTTCCAAATACTTGGTGTTTTCCTAGACATCTTATTGTTACTGGTTTCTAACTTAATTCGATTGTAGTCAACAAAGATACTCTATAATTTCTTCCATAATTTTATACATGTTCCTTTTCATATTTAAAAATCTTTACTTCTGCTATGACTAGGATAAACTCAAACACTTACAAACAGAACATTCACTTCAGAGTATATTGTACTAAAAATGAAATTTTTCAGTACTTGATTGCTATAATCTCCATTTCCTCACAAATAAGGTTAGAGTGAAAACAAACTGAATTAATATAATTCACTTTCAGACAAGAAGTAGAAAAAAAAACACAGGAAGCCTGATTAATGAAAGAAGCTTATCTTCAGAGCTAGAGGAAAGTCTGCCTTGAGAGTCTCAAGAAATTTACAAAGAAAGGGGAGAGAGAAGGAAACTAACATTTAGAGAACTAAAGGGGCAGAGACCAAGAAGGAAGAAATGAAGATACAGAAGTCAGGAAATTGAAGATTCCAGTCAACAAGCACTCATTCATTCATTCAGCATTTTGAGGAAATCTGCCTAAGAAGTAAGTGGGCTCTATCTGAAGATGAAGTGAGAACAATGATGCCAGACTAGAACAGTACCCAGCATTGGGTGACCAGAACAAAATATGTGTCTGTGACAGCCTTTTTACTTAACCCTGCTTTAGGAGATAAAGTCTGGAAGGCAGTCATGTCCTGTATAAGCTGCTTGAAGTTTTCCCCCATATCACCTCACATCTAAGAGGCCCTAATGGAATGCATGACAGGATAGTCTACAGACATGGTCCACACGGGCCGTGACACTGTGGCAATAAGGAAGGATTCATACCCCATTCTAAATAGGTCAAATTCCTACAGGGATTCGCCATGCTAAAGAGTAGCTTTCTAGAAGTCTGGGTCTAATATATCAGTTCCAATTGGAGACTCCAGCCAACCACAAGTGTACTTCCTATATGTCCACTTAATACATTTCTCCAAGTCTGTGCTTAGACTTTAAACATAATAGAAGTGGCTCTCCCACATATGTTACTAATTAAGTTTTCTTCTCTGTGAAGACAAATTTTTCTGACAAAAGTTTGATGAGATCATAAGTCAATGGTTCAGTCATTCCTTCTTGTCAACACAAAAACTTAAATATTTTCTTGCCCTTTATTACTTTCAAAGAGTTTAAGCGGACATTACCTTTTTCAGTTCTCACGGACACAAACTGAAAACTGATGAAACTGGAGGTTCTACTCATCCTTCAACTCTCAGCTTAAACATTAATTATTTAGGGAGGCCTTTCTCAACATCTAGGCTGAGTTGTGGCACTGTCATGTTTACAAAATTCCTTACATCATAATGGTCATTATACTTTAGTATTAGTTATTCAAGAACTGCTTTCCATCTAGATTATGAGCCCCAAAAGGGTAAGGACTGTGTCTATCCTTTTTTCCTCTATATTTATAGTTCCTAGCACAACGGCTGACTGTACTTAGTATTAAAAATATTTGCTAAATAAATAATCAACCTGGAATTTACCACTGTTAAGATTTGGGCTTTTTACAAAATACCCTGTGTATATTATAGTTGTGAAATATGTGACTATGTTACCTATTAAAACACAAAACTTTAAAAAATTTAGTATTTTTTAAACTTCTCTTAATGTGTATGTAAATACATACTTTAGGTGCTATTTTATCATCTATTCATCTCACTTAACATATTTAGATATATTTCCATGCCAACAAATGTAAACCTATATAATTTTAATGGATATATGGTATTCTATTGTGTGGTGGTACAATAAATAACACCATCCCTTCCTTACTGATGGACATTCTCTTACATTCTTGCAAAATCTGTTCTGGTACAATGTGTATTTTTCTAACACAAATTAGCTCACACACAACTAGTAAAAAAGATAAGTTATGTGATGTATTTTTCCCCAGTATGTTAATGTTATCTTTTAAGTGATTAGGAGTAAACTTCCTCACAAAGAAAAAGCCTTAGCCCGCAGAAACGCCTTCCCTCAGAGCACTGCTTTAAGAACTGCTGTACTGACTATAACACTAAACTATCTGGTGAAGCTGAGAGTGCAGGTAAAAGAGCTGCCAAGACATTTCCCCAAGCTTATAAATACTTTTTTGTTATTATTATAATTTTTTATTGAGGTATAGTTGATGTACGATATTATATAAATTTCAGGTACACAACATAGTGATTCACAATATTTAAAGGTTATATTCCATTTATAGTTACTATAAAATATTGGCTATACTTCCTGTGTGTACAACATATCCCTGTAGCTTATTTATTTCATACACAGTAGTCTGTACCCCTTAACTCCCTACCCTTATCTTGCCTCTCCTCCGTTCCTTCTCCCCACTGGTAACCACTAGCTTGTTCTCTTATCTGTGAGTCTGTTTCTTTTCTTGTGATATTCACTGGTTTATTGTTTAGATTCCACATGTAAGTGATATGATACTTTTTTTTATTGAAAAAGCCAGATCAAATTTTTAATTTTAATGAGAAGTATCTATTGAAAATAAACACCCTTATATTTACCTTCAAGGAAGCACAAATCCAGGGTTCGTGGCTACACAACACTGAATGATACTGGGTGCTAGTGAAGATCTAAGGTGTTAGTATTTTTACTAGGATTGTTACTATTTGGGGTATTGCTTTGTTTTCAAGGTTGCATGGGTTTTGATTCTTCTGTTCCAACTCTATTTCTTCTATAAGCCTAGTTCTAGCTTTTGACTGTTCCAGAAATTAATATACCAGGTTATTGTAAAAAAAAAATACCTGCACTGCCCAATTATTTCTCTGGAATGTGTTCTTGGAAATGAAATTACAGGATCGAAGGGCATAAACATTTTTAAGGTTTTGTTTTTTAGAGAAATATGCATTTCCAACTGCCCTCTGAAAAGGCTACACCACTGTGGTAGTTACTGGTGCTGTACATCAAGCAGTTCATGCTCTCCACTTTCTACATGCACAGAAGGACCACCTTCTCGACACTCAGAAGGACCACACTTTCTGGCCTGTCATGGCTGGGTGAAGCCATTTGACTAGTTCCAGTCAGTGACTTGTGAAAGAAGTGACTTGTGTCATTTCTAAGCTGGAGCATTTAATTGTTAGTGCAAGACTTTCTAGGGTGGCACTGTCCAACAGAACTTTCTGTGATGATAAAAATGTTCTGTATCTGCATTGTCCAATATGGTAGCCACTAACCACACGTAGCTACTGAGTACCTGAAATGTGCCTAAAGTGGCTGAGAAAATGAATTTTAAAAAATTTTAAATATTAATTAATTTAAACAGCCATACGTAGCTAGTGGCTACTGTAGTGGATAGTGCAGCTCTAGAGTTTTTTTTACCTTCCACACAACGATGGCAGTATTCCACATAGTGGATGTCCTAGCAGCTTAGGTCCTAACGTGCGAATGACATGGAACACAGCCCTAATGGACGTGTAGCTTGAATCAGAAGCCTTGGTTTAAGGCACTGAGGTTTTTGAGGGCCTATGTTACCATAGCAAAACTTATCTTAACCTGAATGATACACCAACTGCAACTTCTACATAGTGCATGAGAGTATATTCATCTATACTGTTGCTCATACTAACATACAGAAATTTTTCAAGGAATTTTCAGTAGTCATAACTTTTTTTAAAAAAATGCTTTCTACCTTCTTAAGCCCAACATTAAGGAAATATTTACCAACAATTTTTTCTGCTACTTTCTTTTTTTAAATCTTTGATCTAGAGGGATTAGAGTGTGAGGATAGGAAACAACTTTCTCCAAAATGACCAGATACCATCATTTACTGACTCAATTACCTCTTTCTCACTAATACAAAAATGTCACCTTTATCATATAACAAATTTTATATATTTGGGAACTATCTCTTGACTCTTATGTTAAAATTTTCTGCCTAGTTTGGCATGAGTATCATGGCTTTAATTACTATAGCTTTATAATACTTAACATCTGGTCAGGAAAATTCCTACTAACGCTCTTTCACAGAATTTTCCTGGCTGTGTTTGAACACGTATCCTCAAGGATAAACTTTACATTCTCTTTGAAATGTTCTAGAATAACATAGATCATATTGGGATATTACAGAATTTATAGATTTTCTCATTCATTAATTTCTCCTTTCTTTCAGGGCTTCATTTTCTTTTTCCTGATTTCAGTTGAATACTCAATTTCATAAAGGTTAAATAATGAAAATGTTTTCCTTTGAGCACTTTTGACCATATCAAATAGGTTTTGATTTGTTCTTACATTCTCATTATTTTCTAAATAGCGTGTAACTGGAACTTCACTTCTTTTGGCCAAGAACTATATACAATTATATTAAATTCCTGAATTTTTGTTTCCAACCGTACTACCAATTTCTATATTTATAGCACTGAGGATAATGAATGTTAACCTTTAGTCTATTTCTACTTTTTGTAATCTGAGATTTTCTTTTGTAACTTAACTAGTATATGGTGAATTTTGATAAATATTCTAATGCATAGAGATTGAACTTATTATTTACTCAGATCTTTTACATCTTAGTTTTGTCTATTAGATCTATTAAGGATTGAGAAAATTATGCTAAAAAAATCTTATTTTTATTCTTTTTGACAATTTCTCCTTTTATTTGCTGAAGTTTCAGCCTTGTACCAGTTATTTAGCCTAAGGGTTCATGCCAGTTCTATCTTTACTAATGATTATAGACATCATTATAAAGTCAATCTATTTATCTTGGCTTTCCCCTTCAATTCAACTTGTAGACTTTAACTAGAAATTAAGATGTACATAGTTCGAAACAGTATCATTAGCCTTCCTTCTACCTTATATTTATATAAAGAGGCAAATTTAAATATTATTTATTAAATAATATGTTGAAAGCAGAGGCTTTCTCTTTAAGGCTTTTGCTTTTTTGTTTTTGTTTCTCAACAAGAACATATCTTATATTCCCTACAGTCTCTTCAGCAAGTGGTATTGGGGAAGCTGTACAGCCGCACCCTGTCACACCCACTCACCATTCACAAATATAAACTCAAAATGACTTAAAGACTTAAACATAAGACAAGACACCATAAAACTCCTAGAAGAGATCATAGGCAAGACATTCTATGACATAAATCGTACCAATGTTTTCTTAGGTCAGTCTCCCAACGCAACAGAAATAAAAACAAAAATAAATTGGGACCGGGGCTTCCCTGGCAGCGCAGTGGTTGAGAGTCCGCCTGCTGATGCAGGGGACACGGGTTCATGCCCCAGTCCAGGAAGATCCCACATGCCACGGAGCGGCTGGGCCCGTGAGCCATGGCTGCTGAGCCTGCGCGTCCAGAGCCTGTGCTCCACAACGGGAGAGGCCACAATAGTGAGAGGCCTGCGTACCGCAAAAAATAATAAAAAAATAATAATAATAAATAAATGGGACCTAATCAAACTTACAAGCTTTTGTACAGCAAAGGAAACCATAAACAAAACAAAAAGACAACCTACAGAATGGGAGAAAATATTTGCAAACAATGTGAATGACAAGGGATTAGTTTCCAAAATATACAAACAGCTCATACAACTCAACAACAATAAAACAAACAACTCAATAGAAAAATGGGCAGAAGACCTAAATAGACATTACTCCAAAGAAGAAATACAGATGGCCAATAGATACATGAAAATATTCTCAACATCAGTAATTATTAGAGAAATGCAAATCAAAACTGCAATGAGGTACCACCTCACGCTGGTCAGAATGGCCATCATTAAAAAGTGTACAAATAAATGCTGGAAAGGGTGTGGAGAAAATGGAATCCTCCTACACTGTTGGTGGGAATGTAAGTTGGTGCAGCCACTGTGGAAAACAGTATGGTGGTTCCTCAGAAAACTAAAAATAGAATTACCATTAGGATCCAGTAATCCCACTTCTGGGCATATATCCAGACAAAACTATAATTCAAAAAGATACACGCACCCCTATGTTCACAGCAGCACTATTCACAATAGCCAAGACATGGAAACAACCTAAATATCCATCAACAGATGAATGGATAAAGAAGATGTCGTACATATATACAATGGAATACTACTCAGTCATGAAAAAGAATGAAATAATGCCATTTGCAGCAACACGGATGCAACTAGAGATTATCATACTAAGTGAAGTAAGTCAGAAAGAGAAAGACAAATATCATACGCTATCACTTATATGTGGAATCTAAAATGAGACAAATGAACCTATCTATGAAACAGAATCATGGACACAGAGAACAGACTGGGGGAGGGATGGAGTGGTAGGTTGGGGTTAGCAGATGTAAGCTTTTATATAGAGGATGGATAAACAACAAGGTCCTCCTGTATAGCACAGGGAACTATACTCAATATCCTATGATAAACCATGATGGAAAACAATATTCAAAGAAGGTATTAAAAAAAAAGAAAGAACATATCTTAAATTCCCTAAGAAGAGAATGGTCAGTATTCACAATAGAGAGAGAAGAATGAGGTGTGGTGGGCCAAGGGGCAAAAAGCAGAAGACAGGCCTTAATTAGCACTTTTCTTTCCTACTCCCACTCCAGTTTCTTCTAGCAGTTTCCCAAATCTTGTCATTATGCTGATGCTAAATGAATTCCTTTACAAAACCTTGTAAAAATTTTGTTTTCTATTCCCAGATCTTTTACCACTTAAAAATCCCAATCCAGGTTAGAAATAGCTCCCCACATCTTCAATTAAAATATATACTAACGAGAAACCAATCATTTATATTGTGTGTGTGGCAAGAAAGGGGGCTAGAGGCTGAGTAGAAGAGAGACATAAAAGAAGGGATTTTTTTAATTGTACACTTTTTATTCATAGTTTTTGATTTTTGAAGAATGTGAACTTATTACCTTTTTAAATATGTAAAAATTAGAAATTTAAATACTGTATAAAAGCAATTTTGAAAATTAGAATTCTTGGTACTTCCCTGGTGGCGCAGTGGTTAGGAATCCACCTGCCAACGCAGGGGACATGGGTTCGAACCCTGCTCTGGGAAGATCCCACATGCCGCAGAGCAACAGAGCCCCTGCACCACAACTACTGAAGCCCCCGCGCCTAGAGCCTGTGCTCCGCAACAAGAGAAGCCATCGCAATGAGAAGCCTGCACACCGCAATGAAGAGTAGCCCCTGCTCGCCGCAACTAGAGAAAGCCCACATGCAGCAACAGAGACCCAACACAGCCAAAAATAAAAATAAATAAATAAATAAATTTGTTTTAAAAAAAAAATTAGAATTCTACTTACCGGTCATATTTTCATCCAATGGTAGAGAGACTCCTACATCACAGATTTTAATTGTTTCAAAATCACCTTTAATAACAACATTTGAAGACTTTATATCTCCATGAAGCAGTTTCTTGTCTTGGTGCAAATACTAAAATAGTGGAAAATTTAACACATCTGAGCAAAAAATACAAACTAATTAAAAAAATATGATAACTCTCAAACAAAAATAACAACTTGAATGCCCTTCCTAACCTACAGGCTTATATCTGTCCATCATCTCAAATTATTCGAAGCTAGAGAAGGGACCATCCCAAGCTGTCTTGGTGTGCTACACTGACCAGAAATCTGAAAGATTCTTTGGAAACTGATGTCTATTTATAGATAGGCTAACTTTTAATTTCCAAACCCACCTCACATACTTTTACATCAAAGATGCTACTGCAGATTTCAAAATATACTACAATTTACTTGAGGCTAGTAATTTTTAGAAATAATTTTGTAATCTTCACAATGACACAGGGTTTCCTCAAATTGTTGAGATAATGCTGCAAATAATTCACAAGCAGAAGATGAAGGAGTAATGTAATCTAAGACTATATTTTGTTTTACACATTAACTCTTAGAATTGACAAGTGATGATATTCATCCATAATCAAAAATGTCCTGCAAAACTGTTATTTTTTCATTCATCAGCATTTGGGCATCTACTGTGAGCTGGGCCTGAAAGTGATGCAGAAACAATTCTTGGTATTTAACTTGGAACACTTACAGTGCTTAATTTAAACGTTGCTGACCATAAATTGAATATGCTCAAATATATTTATAATGTAATTTATTAATTCCATTATACACATTTAAAATAATTATTTATTAAATAATTCAAATTATTAATTTAGTTCATCCTATTTAAAATCAGTTTTTCTATACACATATTAAAATATATATTTAGAAATATTGCCTTTTTCCAGTTTCACATTTCATGAAACAACTTTATTTGAATTCTTAACATGCAACTCTGACATCAGTATCATTACATAATCTGTTTTCTGAGTCATCCAACAATTTTCTGGAGCCATAATTACTTAAGTTATTTAGGATACAGAATTCTTTTTATCTCTTACTTTTTTCTTACAGTATGTCTACCCAAAGGCACAATAATTTGTTTGCATAACATTGAGAGCACTTTTTTCACTTGACCTATAGGTGTATATTCACCATGTCCAAAACTTAGTATCCCACAAAAAAATCTTTGAAAGGCTTGTTTATAGCAACAGAGGGTTAGAGTACACCCCCAGGAATAATGACTAAATTTGTTGTAAATATATTAGTCCATTTAACTAAATCTAACACGCAATCTCTATAAGCAAAACTTCCTGACTTGGGTTATTTAAGGCTATGTGAAGGTGTGAAGGCCTCTAACAATACTTTGCTGATCAAAATAAATACACAGTGCACTCTTCAGGGTGAGAGATTCTATAAAGACTTTAACTTAAAGCAACTCCCTCTTTGGGAAAAAAATTCCACCTTGTAATTAGGCATATTAGTATCTGTTCATCGACAGATGAATGGATAAAGAAGATGTGTGTACACACACACACACACACACACACACACACACACTGGAATATTACTCAGCCATTAAAAAGAATGAAATAATGCCATTTGTAGCAACATGGATGGACCTAGAGATTATCATACTAGGTAAGTCAGAAAGAGAAAGACAAATACCATATGATTATCACTTATATGTGGAATCTAAAATATTACACAAATGAACTTATTTACAAAGTAGACACAGACTCACAAATATAGACAGCAGACTTGTGGTTGCCAAGGGGGAGGCTGGGTAGGGGAGGGAAGGATTGGGAGTTTGGGATTAGCAGATGCAAACTATTATATATAGCATGGATAAATAACAAGGTTCTACTGTATAGCACAGGGAACTATATTCAATATCCTATGATAAACCATAATGAAAAAGAATACATAAGTATAACTGAGTCACTTTGATGTACAGCAGAAATTAAACACAACATTTTAAATAATAAATAAATAAAGTATTTAGTTTCTTCAGGTCCCACAAAAGTAATTTAAAATATAATAGCATGGGATTCCCCTGGTCATCCAGTGGTGAAGAATCCGCCTTACAATGCAGGGGACGCAGGTTCAATCCCTGGTCAGGGAACTAAGATCTCACATGCCGCGGGGCAACTAGGTCAGCACACCACAACTACTGAGCTCACGCCTCAACTAGAAAGCCCACGTGCCACAACCTACAGAACCCACGTGCCCTGGAGCCCACATGCCACAACTAGAGAAGAGAAAACCCACATGCCACAACTAGAGAGAAGGCCACCTGCTGCAATGAAAGATCCCGCATGCCTCAACAAAGATCTCGTGTGCCACAACTAAGACCTGACGCAGCCAAAACTAAACAGATAATAAATAAATCTTAAAAAATATATATATATATATATATATAAAATAGCATAGTTACCTTTAACCCTCTTGCCATATTCAAAGCAACTTTTAAAATTATGGCTGCTGGAAAAGGATCTCGGCTATCTCTATTTCTTTCTTCTATTAAGTCATTCAGAGACTTTTCACCTCCGTATTCCATAGCAAGACATAGACTACCATCGCTAGCTTTAGTGAAGGCACGGTAACCTTAAAGAAAACACGACATTTTGTTACTGAAATAGGGAAGAACAACAGTATTTAAGTTTTTTACAGTAATGTGACCGAATACAGATCTGGATTAACACTGTCAAATATAAAATGAAATAGCTATTATTTACAAAACTCATTCAGTAGATCTAATTTAAAATGCCTTCAGTGTTTGCCAATAGTATCACAAATTGAGATTTTTTTAATACTCAATGCCTTCCTAAATATAATGGTTTCACCAGCTCTACTTACATTAAAAATTAAAATAAGGAAATTATGTAAATGAATATATTACATTCCTGAATTCTCCATAGTACCAGCACCATAAATGACTATATGTACTCCCATGAAGTTTTAAATATATACTTAAGCATCTAAAAACATATACTATTTTTTTTTTTTTTTTTTGGCTAAGCCGCACGGCTTGCAGGATTTTAGTTCCCCGACCAGGGATTGACCAGGGTCCTAACCACTGGACCACCAGGGAATTCCCACTAATTTTTATTTTAGAATGTTCACATTAATTTGATTCTTGCTAAATTCCATCACTACCCTCTTCATTTTTATTAGTGAAACCAGTTAAGATATTATATAAACCATCTCTGGATAAACAGAATACTATACCAGATACTGTTACCAAATAAATCTAAACTTACCTATAATGTTTGGATGATTAAGGCTTTTCAAAATCTTAGCTTCATCAGTTAGTCTCTTTTGATACATACTCTGATAATCATCATTACATCTAGGATTAATCTTTTTCACAGCCCAAGGAGAATGAGACAAACCTCTTGGAGATCTTAAAAAATAATTAATCAAAAATGTACAGAAAGATTAATAACCATAATACATTTCAAATGACTAACAAGAACTTCCAAATTTTGAGAAGGACTTAATAATAATTTGTTGTTTTCTTTAAAAAATAGTTAAAATATTTTAGACTATCAACACTTCTGTTATACATCCTCTTTAATTGGGTACTTATATCTGATTAAATCTATTGATTACAAAAAAAGTCTGATATCTATTACTGGAAGGGAAGGGTTAAAAAGAGAAAACTAAAAGGAAAAAGATGAAATGTTATAAATTTTAAACTTCAAAATTACTATAGTATTTTCTAATTTTTTCATTCAAGCATTTCAAACTACCAATTACTCAAAAAGCATTTAACTATATGTACCAAATATGAGTTACAGAATGTTAAAGTAATAAACACTAATATCTAAGAAACAATCTAAAGAAGTTATACATTTGGCTCATATATAACCATGCAAAGAGTAACAGACTGTTCTTCACCAACAAATATTGTGCCTCTAACAGACTTAGCAATTCATCTTACATACCTCTCACCATATACATGTGTTTAGGGAGATAATAATAAACATAAAAATAAGAAAAAATGTAAATTTCTATTTTCTAGGAAGATTCAGCTGTTTTAAGAATATTTAAGGTATAAATGTTTCGAGGCCTAAATAAACAAACAGGTAAAACGAAGTCAGGGAAAGGTTTGTTCACCAGGTAAGGTAGGCGTTTATGAGTATGGCAAATTACAAAGGACAAAGTGTATGCAGCATATGGGCACAAAAGCTAGTCAAAGAGCCTCAAAAGTTAAAGATTAAAAGTTCAACCATAAGAAGGTAAAACAACAGACTGAACCAAGAGCCCATTTAGCTCTGTACTCTACCTCATGAGCACAGCTCTATGATTGCAGGACCTCTGTTTAAAATCAAAAAACATGTATTCAAAGGATCACTAGATTTCTTAATTCATATATATCTATCATGCATAAGTTCATCTAAATTATTCTTAAACCTCCAGTTTTAGATAACAAGAGCATTTAGGGATACCTCTTCCATCTCATTTTAATATGAAAAATATATTTTTCGAGTTTCAAGGGGTACCCCACCCACAGCTCTCGATTATTTAGAATTCAGTGAGCAAGTCCATCTTCACCTTTTCCATAACATATCCTAACCTACAGAATGACAAGAATGTATTTACAAATCTGAATAAAACTTTGCCAAGTTAAAAGTTGGTTCACTAAAATACTAATAAAACAGGCAAATTTCTGTTGAGACTGCACAAGGAAAAAAAAACAAAAGGAGACACAAATAATATTGCAAACGAAAATGGGGACATATTCAGCAGAGATTAAAAAATATATAAGTGAATAAATACTAAAACTTTTAAGGCCAATATATTTAAAAGACAAAATGGACGAATTTGTTTAAAAAATCTAAGAAAACTCATAAAAGAAGAAATGTAATCAAGAGTTTAAAATTTTCCCTCAAGAAACACAAAACCTAGATAATTTAATAGGTGAGTTTACTAAATTTTAAAGGAACACATTATTCAATCCCATACAAACTGTTCCAGGGAATAGAATGAAAAAGGACTATGAGTCCAATATAACCTTAATAAAAAAATCAAACAGGGACAAGGAAAATCACAAGGAAAAAGGAAAGGAAAAGGAAAAAATCACAAGCTAATTTTACTTATATCAGAGATGCAAATATTCTAAACAAATAGTAAAATGAATCTATCCATTTATTAAAAAATAATAATACATCACAACTATGTTGGGTTTTATCTAGCAATGCAAATTTGACAGTAAAAAATGTAGACTTCTGAATTGAAATGATAGCCTGAACATACACATAAAATTTTGATCCCTCTAAGGCACCTCTAAAATAAAAACAAATGAATACTTTAAGACATACACCGACTGACAAGGATGGAAATAATGAAGAGGAGACAACAGCAACAAAGTCTCGGAAGCTTGAAAAGCAGTTGAAAGTAACTGACTTAACAGGCCCAATGAACTTCTTGAAAGCTGTTTTAAAAGCAGGTGCATTCCTAGATACGATCCTTGATTCTGTATCAGCAGGCAGCTGCCCATCCTCTATCCCCCAACTTCTGAAGATGGACGACTGGCTTTGAAAGGGGAAAAAGCAGACGGTCTTTAGCCTAAGGTTGACTGACGTAGTTGAGAACCTGTGAACCATACAGGAACACAGTAATTCACGACCAAATTGCACCCTAAATGCTCAGTGAGTTTTCACACGTGTATATACCTGTGTTATCAACATCCAGATCAAGATATACAACATGTCTAGCATCCCCACAAGACTAAGGATGTCATCTTAAAAAGGAAAACTTTCAGATAATTAATTAAAAACAAGATAGATAAAAATGAAAAACTCAATGGAAGTATCAGAAGATGAAGTTGGGGAAATCTCCCAGAAAACAGAACAAAAAGAGAAAGAAAATAGAAAAACAGACCAAAAAAATAAATAAAATAAAGGTAGATTAGAGATCAGTCCAGTAAATCCAACATCCATAATAGGAGTTCCAAGACAGAGAACAGAAAAACAGGGGTGATGGGACTTCCCTAGTGGCGCAGTGGTTAAGAATCCACCTGCTGGTGCAGGGGATGCGGGTTCGAGCCCTGGTCTGGGAAGACCCCACATGCTGTGGAGCAACTGAGCCCACGGCCACAACTACTGAGCCTGCACTTTAGAGCCTGTGAGCCACAACTACTGAGCCTGCGCTCTAGAGCCTGCACACCACATACTGAGCCCACAAGCCACAATTACTGAAGCCCGCGTGCCTAGAGCCCATGCTCCACAACGAGAAGCCACCGCAATGAGAGGCCCCCGCTCGCCGCAACAAGAGAAAGCCTGCACGCAGCAATGAAGACCCAATGCAGCCATTAATTAATTAACTAAAAAAAGAAGGGTAAAATGATCATCAAAGTTATTAAAAAAAATAATTTCTCAAAAATTTAAGAACAGGAATTTTCAGTTTCCAAGAGGCCCACACCCATGCATGTCATTGTGAAATTACAGTGGGAGGAACAGATAACATAGAACAGATACATAAAAAGAATCAGTAGTCAGAAGGGCTTCAGAATTCTCAACAGCAACACCTGAACAATGTCCTCAAAATTCTGGAGGAAAAGTACTTCTGAATGAGAATTATAACCCAGAAAAACAAAAAAGGCCATTCAAGTATGAGGGTAAAATGAGAACGTTTTCAGAAATGCAAATTCTCAAAAATGTATCTTCTGTGCATCTTTTCATGGGGCGCTACCAAATGTCCTCAACCAAAATGAGATGTAAACCAAGAAATACTAAGACATGAGATACAGAAAAACAGAGGATCCAGTTCACCAGAGAAGCAAAGGAAATCTCTAGGCTACCGGTAAAGGAAAATCCCAAGCTAACAGGGCCACCCTTGAAGACTGGGAGGCTCAGGCAGGAACTGCTGTTTTCAATCAGTCACCTGAAGCTTCCTAATTAAGTCACATACAGTATAACTTTGTTAACAACACACTTCACTTTTTAAAAATAGTTTTTAAAAGGGAGAAAAATGAGACTAGCCATGAACCTGTGAGAAATTTTTTCTTTCAAAATAACTTAGACAAGAGTTTTAGACATTAAAAAATGAAAGTTCACAAAACTTATAGCATAGAAACACACAAAGGGGGTGTTTAAACTGCAAAAATGCTTCAAGAATACCCACTTATATATAACTGCTATGCTATTCTCAATTCATTAGCTTTTTATTACAGTATTTCTATTTGGGAACAATATAAACCTAGAGAAGCTAACGACCTGCTGGGTTGGACTAGTCAGGCTGATTCCGAGAACACATTAAGCAATACATAATGGCTTAATTGTCTGCCACTTAATAAACATGAAAATAGGTACAGAGTAATGAATATAACAACTTTTAATAAAATGTGTTTGTTGTCATGTGTAATATTATTAGCTATTAGCCCCTATTCTATTTCATTTTTCTTTTAATACGATTTTCCTACTTTAAAATCACATATTTGTCCTTCTTACTTAACAATGATGACATAAGAAATAAAAAAACTTTTACTTCTTTAGAAGAGAATATCTTGAGAAGGCAACTCTCCAGACAGAAGGGATTAATAATCACTGATATCCCCCAACACTGGTATCACACAGGAACCCCTCTCCTCTGTCCTCTTCCCTTCTTAAACAAGCCAAGGAAAAATTACAAGGTAAATTACTTCTCCTTTAATAATCCATCAGGAGGAAGCTAGGAGAAAAGTATACCAGGCAGAGCTCTGGCAAAGTTATGAACATACCCCAAATCTAAATATTTGAATTTTCATATTCCTTTTTGTCTCCAAGTACAGTGGAACTATGGTTCCATGTAAAAACACTCATCTGAAATCTTATACTCACCTTTTCATAAGGTAGACATTTACCCCAGTACCAAAGCCAAGCTTCTGCATAAACGGAGAGGCAGGAATATTTATGCATGGAGTTAAACACAATGCTAAACGTCAGAAAGAGAAATAAAAGATAAAATTAGTATTTGAAAAGACGTCTACAGATGCATCCTACCATTCTCAATATATTATTCTTAAAGAGTATTAACTGGCAAAGTCTTGGAAAGCAATTTGACACTATCTATCCTAATTTTAAATGGATACCCTTTGACCAAGTCTACTTTTAGAGCTCGATCTGACAGTAACACTAAAGCAGGGGTCAGTAAACGGCCTGTTTTTGTATGGCCCACAAGCTAAGAATCGATTTTTTTTTTTTTTTTAAATAATACACAATGTATTTATTTATTTATTTATGGCTGTGTTGGGTCTTCATTTCTGTGCATGGGCTTTCTCTAGTTGTGGCAAGTGGGGGTCACTCTTCATCGCGGTGCGCAGGCCTCTCACTATCGCGGCCTCTGTTGTTGCGGAGCACAGGCTCCAGACGCGCAGGCTCAGTAATTGTGGCTCACGGGCCCAGTCGCTCCATGGCATGTGGGATTTTCCCAGACCAGGGCTCGAACCTGTGTTGTCTGCATTGGCAGGCAGATTCTCAACCACTGCGCCACCAGGGAAGCCCTAAGAATCGATTTTTACATTTTAAAAGCCTTGTTAAACAATAGATAAAGAAAGTCTCTTGGTCAAACCCTTAGACTTCATGACTGTCTTCCAACATGGCCCAAGACAACTCTCCAAACAACACCATGGCAACGAAGTGTAGACACAGCTGCACCAAATTCACAGAAGATCAACTGAAAATCCTCATCAATGCTTTCAACCAAAAAACGTACCCAGGTTATGCTACCAAACGAAGACTTGCCTTTAATAACACTGAAGAGTCTAGAATACAGATTTGGTTTCAGAATCGAAGAGCTAGGAACTGATTCCAGAAAAGATCAGAACCTGAGTAGGACTTAGAATCAAGCCAAGACCAAGATCACCCTGAAAGAAGATTCAAGTAGAAAAGACAGACAGTGTCATATTAGCTATACTCCTCTCAATTACACACCCTCATCAAGGCATTTATGGACAACTGTTATTGTGGGATTGATTCCAGAGAGCAACTTGCTAAAGAAACCAGGGTTCTAGAGTCAAGAGTTCAATTCTGGTTTCAAAATCGAAGATCTAGATTCCATGTCCAGAAAAAAAGAGAAATTGAGGAGGCCTTTGAACACAGACAAAACCAGGGACAAGATCTCTGAGTTGAGAAAATTCAAAGTATAGAAAGTAACTACACAGAATGGCACCAATCTCACTAGTGACTGTCTTATTTCTCTGGAGCCAGAACAGGGGAAACAGAGAGACAGATTCAGTGTACTTGAATGTCATCAGTCTGGACTCCAAATCTCTCTCTCTTCCTGGGAACATACCCTTCTAAACACACCTCCAGCTTCTCCAGAAGCTGAGCCTTTGGGAGATGGTAAACAGGACCTCAGGAAGCAACAACAGATATAAGGCACCATGCAGCCCTACTGACTTAGCCTGGATCCAGAGTTCAGCAGATTTTGAGGACAATAAAATCAACTTTTTAATATCATTTTTCAGCCATCATAGTAATGACTGATTCAGGCAAAAATCATAAAAAAAGAAGAATATAACAATAGGGTTCCTATGTGGCCCACAGAACCTAAACTATTTACTATCATATATGCATGCATATACATGTGAATATCGGTATGTGCTTTTGTGGTTGCAAAAAGACAAAAAAGCCTAAGTATTCATCATTACAGTCATAATTATAGTATATCTATATTACACAGTATTATACAGTCATTAAAAAAGATGAGATAGAGGAGTCCTACTTTTGCTAATGAACAATTAACTGCTCCTGGAATTGCTATCTTGCCATGAACAACTAGAAAGTTTGACAAGATATAATGGTTTTCAGATACTTGACAACTGGCAGAGCAGGACTGTAAACTCTGAGAGAAGAGAAACAAATGAGGTGAGTCCTATCATTGACCTAACTTACTGCTTAAAGGTAGTTTCCAGCCTGCAGTGCAAAGAAACACAGTGGAGGCCTTGTCAAATTGAGGAGATGGAGATTAGAGGTCAACAAGATTTAAGTAGCTAGAATCTGTGGAATAGAGAACTAAAGAGGGAGGCAAAAAGTGGGAGAAAAAGCTCCAGAGATCTGAAAAGAGGTCTCTCTTTGAGCGTTTGGCTAAGTACTTAACTGCACATAGAATGGACAGAACCCCCCAAAGCTGAGGAAAGCACCAAACGCAAGCAATAGGTTAAACAATTACCAGAGATTATACAGGTCTAGGAATAGTTCAATTACCATCAGCCAGAGCATGGTAACTCTCACAGAGTATTGAGTGAAGTCCTCTAAAGAGTCACTCTTAGTGGTACAGCTACATTTTAGCCCATGGAAAAAGTTTAGAACAAAGCTTACAAGCAAGCCTCAAAAGAAACAAGCTAATGTGCAGGTGACCTAACTGGACCATAACAAAACCACACACCCTTCAAAGGAATAACAAAATCCAGCACTCAACAATATTAAATGTCCAGCAGCCATAAAATATTACCAGGCATGAAAGAAGCAAGAAAACATGGCCCATCTCAGGAGAAAAATAAACCAACAGAAACATACCGCAAAATGGCAGTGATGTAGAATTAGCAGATAAGAACCTTAAGATATAATCTCCAAAATATGCTCAATAATGTAAAGGAAAATGTGAGCATAACAAGGAAAGAAAAAGATGTAAAAGAAGATCCAAATGGAACTTCAAGGAATGAAAAATACAATGAATAAGAACACCACCTTAGAGAAGCAGAAGAAAAAGTAACTAAATTTTAAGACGAAGCAACATAAACTACCAAAAATGAAGCGTTGAGAAAAAGATTAGGAAAAAAATAAAGAAATCATCAGTGAGCCATGGGACAAGAGCAAAATAGTAGGTTTAAATCCAACCATACAGAATTACATTAAATGTAAATGGTCTGAACAGTGTTGTCCAATAGAACTTTCTGTCTTGATGAAAATGTTCTGTATCTGTGTTGTCCAGGAAGGGAGCCACTAGTCACATGTGGTTACTGAGCACTTGAAATGTGGCTAGTAAAACTGAGGAACTAAATTTGTAATTTAATTTTATTTCATTTGAACCTAACTTTAAATTGCCACATGTCACTAGTGCCTAAACATTCCAATTAAAGACAGAAGTTGTCAGAATGGATAAAAACAAAACAACACATAACTACATGCTGTCTATAATAAACTCACTTTAAATATAAAGATATAAATATGTTAAAAGTAAAAGATTGGAAAACATATACCATCAAAACACTAAACAAAATAATACTGGGTGGCTCTATTGATACCACATAAAGTGGACTATGAACAGGGTACAACAATAACCATCCTAAATGTATATGGTACCTAATAACAAGTTTCAAAATATGTAAAGCAACAACTGATAGGATTGAAAAAAAGACACATCCACAATTGTAGCTGGAGACACTCCTCTCTCAGTAATAGAATAAGTAAACAGAAAAACCAGTAAGGATACAGAAGATTTGAACAAACAACATAAACAAGTCAACCGGCTTGACCTAACTGACACTTATGGAACAATGCACCCAACAACAGCAGAAAATATCCTTTCAAGTGCATGAAACATCCACCAAGATAGATAAACCTCTAGTCAGACTGATCAAGAAAGAAAGAAAGAAAATATAAAATACCAGTACCAGAAATGAAAAAAGCGATAGCACTACAAATCCTACCAACATTAGAAGGGTAATAAGAGTATATCACAAATAACTTTATGCCAGTAACTTTGACAACTTAGAATAGACAAACTCCTTGAAGAAACACTAACAGAGCTTACATAGGAAGAAATAGATAACCTGTATAGCCCTACATCTATTAACTGTGAGGTCACTGTTAAAATTTTTCTAATATTTTAAACTAAGAAAACTCCAGGCCCACATGGTTTTCCTGGTAAATTCTACCAGTTAAGAAATACTGTCATTTCTAAAAAAAAGGAAAAAGAAGGAAACACTTCCCATCTTACTTTATGAATACAAAATACCCTGATACCAGAACTAGACAGACACTCCATACAGTCAATATCTCTCATGAACATAGAAAATATTAGCAAATTGAATCAAGCAATACATTATGGCCAATGTATTGGCTTTACCCCAGGAATGAAAGGTTGGTTTGAGATTTTAAAATTAACATAATATACCACACGAACAGTTTAAAAAGGAAAACTTTATCTTAACAGATACCGAAAAAGCACTAGACAAAGTTCAATACCCATTCATGATAATAACCAGGAATAAAAGGAAAATTCCTCAACCTGATTAAGGGCATCTTGGAAAAACCTACATCTAACATAAATACTTCATTAGGAACAAGGCAAGTATGTCTTCTCATACCTCTTTATTCAAATATATACTGGAGCCAGTGCCGTAAGGAAAGAAAAGAGAAATAAAGTAACACAGACCGGGAAAAAAAACTAAAAACCGTCTTTATTCATCTACATTACCAACTATGTACAATATCCTAAGCAATCTACAAAAAAGCTAATAGAATAAGTGAGTTTAGTATGGTTGCAGGACACAAAGTCAATATACAAAAATCTATATACTAAGAGCACAAAACATTTTCTCCTATGTTATCTTCTAGAAATTTTATAATTTTGGCCATTTTTGCATATTATGTGAGCTAAGGGTTGATTTGCATATGGATATCCAATTGTTTTTATTTATTGAAAAGATTACCCTTTGTCCATTGAATTGCCTTGGAAAATACCTTTCTGTGTGTGAGAGGTAGAAAGGTAAAGTAGTTCCTTAATGGTTCAAGTTAAGTTGGTTCTTCACCAGGGAGAACCTACAAATCTGTTAGAATGTCAATAAAATTAACTCACAGATGACCAAACTCTGGCCTATAAAAGAAGTCTTATTTCTTAAGATCAACATTATAAAGATGACTTATGCTAAAATTGTTCATGTGTGATCGATAATAATTAAAGGATCAAACTATAATAATACAAAGACGTTTCTGATAGCAATAACAAAGAAGAAAGGTTTATATCTTACCAGATTTCCTTTTTTCAGATAATCTGCTTGGTGTCTTGAAATTATTGGTTTCTTCCATTGTAATAATCACTCAAGGTCCTATGATGAAAATAAAGAGAAAGTTACACTTTAGTTATAAAGAATACATCTTTCATTCATGAATAAAAAATTCCAGTAATACTATCACTCATTTACATAAAATTTGAGAACTGAAACAGACCATGACAAATATTTAGTCGGATTTTATTTACAATGAGAAAACTGAAACCCAGAGAAGTACAATTACATACCCAAGGTCATGCTATTACTGACAGTGGGTTTTTTGTTTTAGTTAAAAAATAATATATGCACACAGTTAAAAGAAAAATCACCTAGTACCCTCCCACACTTCCTGGGGGTAGTTATTAACAGGTCTTTTATATCCTTTTAAGAGATTGGCTATGTAAGCAGCATTATTTACAATAGCCAGAAAGAGGAAACAGAAACAGCTATCAGATGATGAACGGATAAACAAAATGTGGTATACAATACACAACAATAGAATATTATTCAACAGAGTACACAGCCTAATATGGAACATTATTCAGTCATTAAAAAGGAATGTAGTACTAATATAAACTACAACATGAAAGAAACTTGAAAACATTATGCTAAGTGAAAGAAGCCAGACACAAGAGGCCACATATATGATTGCTTTTATACAAAATGTCTGGAAAAGGCAACTCCATAGACAGAAGATAAATTAGTAGTTGCTATGGGCTGAGGGGAAGAGAGAATGTGGAGCGACTGCTAGTGGATGTGTGCTTTCTTTTTTGGGGTGACCAAAATGTTCTAAAATTAGGTAGTAGTTTAATATATTCAATTCTATTCCAAAAACCACTGAATTGTACAGTTTCAAAGAGTGAATTTTATGATATGTGAATTGTATCTTAATAAGCTATTATTTTTAAATTGTTTTTGAAAATAAAGTGTACATACTGCATACACAAGCAAGTTAATCCAAGCTTTTTATTTCTTCTGTAACATATTTCTTTAAAAAATCCTTTTTATTAAAAAATTTAAATTCATTTTTCTTTTTAAAAAAAGTTACATTCCATATTAGATTTACTATAAAGCAAACTGTTCCAAGCTGAAGATGTGTTATTTGTGGGATATCAGCATGTATATGGTATTAAAGCCAAGAGACTGGATAAAATCACCTAGAAGTACGTATAGATAGAAAACTGAGAGCTCTGAGGAATCTCAACTTGAGAAATGAAAAACAAACAAAGTAGCCTGAGAAGGGGCCAGAAAAGCAGGATGCACATAAGCCCGGCAAGAATGGTATCCTGGAAATTTTACTGCCTTCTATGTCTCACTGCCTTTCCCCCCTCAGCATAAGGCAGATTTGATATTGAGATAGACTGGGACCTCGGATCTTTTACCGGAGTGCTTGCACTTGCACCTGGGGCAATTATGACCAATAAGATACCAAAAGGCCACCAACCAACTGCCACTTCTAAGGTGCCAAGAGCAAAAGCAGGGTACTGTGCATGATCCCTGCACACAGCACCGCCAAGGGGGGGTGGGCAGACCACCTAAGCCACGCCTCTGGCCCCACCCACCCATCTGCCCCCAAGCTCACCCTATTTAAGGAACCAGCCCACCCTCCTCAGGGAGCCAGCAGGGGCACCTGTTACTTGTTTTTGCTCACTCATGCTACAGCATGAGTCCCAATAAAGCCTCGTCTGAATTCCTTATCTGGCCTCTTATCAATTTCTATTGATAAAAGAGTTCAAGGACCCGAGTCGGTAACAGTAGTTAGAAGAAGCACGAGGGTTAAAAATAAAACCTCCCTTCAATTAAAAACACCTAAGTTGGACTTCCCTGGTGGTGCAGTGGTTAAGAATCCGCCTGCCAATGCGGGGGACACAGGTTCGAGCCCCGGTCTGGGGAGATCCCACATGCCGCAGGGCAACTAAGCTCGTGAGCCACAACGACTGAGCCTGCGCTCTAGCGCCCGCGAGCCACAACTACTGAAGCCTGTGCGCCGAGAGCCCGTGCTCCGCAACGAGAAGCCACCGCAATGAGAAGCCCGCGCACCGCAACAAAGAGTAGCCCCCGCTCGCTGCAACCAGAGAGAGCCTGCACGCAGGAATGAAGACCCAACACAGCCAAAAATAAAATAAATAAATAATTTAAGAAATTTTTTAAAACTTAAGTTTAAACAGAAGCCTTTTAACATTTCATTACACTCTAGGACACTCTAGGACTCAGTCCCACCTTCTACTCTAACCTACTTGCACCTAAATATATCCTATCCATTCCACAGATGTCTGAGGCAACTTTTTTCATTACTACAGTTTAGGCCTTACTCTACTGATAAGTGGCTTCTGGCCACTGGCCCTAACTCTGTTTCAGATTCTGTATATATTGTATGTACACATTATATATATATAAACTGCTAAATTACCATACTAATCTAAATCAAAAAGTTCTTAGGAAGCATAAAATTGTAAACATTTTAGATGATGATACGTTAGAAATGAGAGTAACATGACTGTTGGCAGAATTTCATAGTTTGTCGAATACTTAGGGTATTTTTAAAAAGTCAAGTACTGTTTGAGGAGCAATACTAAAAAGTGGACAGCAAGCTAATCAACAGGTCTACTGGATCAGAGGTCAGTAACTTTTGGACCCTAGGACTAAACAAATACTGGATACTACTGGCAAAGCTAAAGTGTAGCTTGGCAGCAGAAAAAGGAGGGGGGAAAAAGAAAGAACGGGAGAAAAAGTAAAGATAACTGAGAAAAGAGAAACAAAATAGACGAAAAAAGTAGAATGAAAAAGAACGGGAAAGTTCTGATCACATTATTTCTAAGGTCCTTTACACCTGACACCCTCAGTAGGATTCCCGGAGGTAAAGACGCCCACTGTTTATCCCCGGACCCAGGAGCTTACAGACGCAGGCTGTTAAAATCCTTCTTCCACCCGCTCCGGGGCTCACGGTATCCCTTTGTAAAACAATGACAGCTTGCTAGAGCAGGGCTTCCCATATCTGTCTAACCACCGTCTTCTCCTACGGAGCTTCCATACGAAGTAAAACTGTTAAGCTCTGATTCGAGAAAAGGGCAATTTCTTTCTTGGAAATCCCCACCTAACCCCATGATACAGATGCGCACGCCGGTCGCTAAAATGATTCCTAAGATTACTCCCAGTTCAACGCCATATTCCCAACGTCTTCCACCCGCCTTCCAGGCCCCCAGCTGTCAGGAAAGCAAACGCAGAGGCCTCTGCTCGGGGTGGGTCGACCCCCCGGCCAGGCCCACGCGCGGAAAGGACCCGCAAAAGCTCCCCTTACCGGAGCCGCGCGGTGGGACGAGACGTCCAAGCCAAGGCTGTCTTGAAAACTGGTCCCGAGTGGCCCCCAACAACACGCCGCGACCGGCTGAACTTCCCACCTGCCAACACAAGCCCTCGGCAACTGTCGTTGCGATGGGAACCCGCCCGGCTTTCAAAAGCGCGCGCACCGCCCTTAGGTCGGCCGAGAACTACGGGGTGCCGCGAAGGACACACCAAGCCGTATTCGCCGTTACCTTTTTTTTTTTTTTTGCTCTTTCCATTTTGCTTAGCGATCCCTTTTACTAACTAATCGGGATGATTTGAAGCCAAATTAAAGGAAGAGAAGCGCAGCAAAGGACAAACTGATTTTTACAGTCACTGTCAGCCCTTCAGAGGGACAACTCTAGTTAAAAAGAAGACATATGCCTGTACTTAGGCTGAACTTCCCCAGTTACGAACACTGCGCCCAGAATGTGTAATGGTTATTACATGCATTTTTTTTTTTTTTTTTTTTTTTTTTTTTTGGCGGTACGCAGGCCGCACTTTTTTTTTGCGGTACGCGGGCCTCTCACTGTTGTGGCCTCTCCCGTTGCGGAGCACAGGCTCCGGACGCGCAGGCTCAGCGGCCATGGCTCACGGGCCCAGCCGCTCCGCGGCACGTGGGATCTTCCCGGACCGGGGCACGAACCCGTGTCCCCTGCATCGGCAGGCGGACTCTCAACCACTGCGCCACCAGGGAAGCCCCTACATGCGTTTTTTTAAAGAAGATGTTGGGAGTAGGATATTTATTTATTTATTTATGGCTGTGTTGGGTCTTCGTTTTTGTGCGAGGGCTTTCTCTAGTTGCGGCAGGTGGGGGCCACTCTTCATCGCGGTGCGCGGGCCTCTCACTATCGCGGCCTATCTTGTTGCGGAGCACAGGCTCCAGACGCGCAGGCTCAGTAGCTGTGGCTCACGGGCCTAGTTGCTCCGCGGCATGTGGGATCCTCCCAGACCAGGGCTCGAACCCGTGTCCCCTGCATTAGCAGGCAGATTCTCTTTTTTTTGTTTGTTTTTGTTTTTGTTTTTTGTTTTTGCGGTACGCAGGCCTCTCACTGTTGTGGCCTCTCGCGTTGCGGAGCACAGGCTCCGGACGCGCAGGCCCAGCGGCCATGGCTCACGGGCTCAGCCGCTCCGCGGCACGTGGGATCCTCCCAGACCGGGGCAAAAACCCGTGTCCCCCGCATGGGCAGACGGACCCTCAACCACTGCGCCACCAGGGAAGCCCTTACATGCATTTTTATTACAGATTTATTTGGCCTCTAAACACTGTACCTAAAAATTGATTAGCCTCGAGTAGTAATCATTTTTGGCTGACACGAAAAATTGATATTCAGAAATTTTGCTAACTCTTATAATCACCACATTCATTTCACAACAAATATTTAGAGAGCACCTACTATATGCCAGGTGTGTACTGAATGCCCACTGTAAAGGATATACTGTAGTAGTCACTAAAAGAGACACACAAGATGATCAAGTCACAGAAACCCCTCCTGCTCAGGAGGATCTTAGAATCTATGCGGTGGGGGAATAGGGGAAGGGCGGAGAAGTACCCTAAGAAAGAAACACACATACAACACAACACAACACAATGCAAAACAGACTATGATGTAGGTTACTATGATGGTAAACCACATTGTTATTTCAAATGAGGAAACTATGGGGCAAAGAGGTTAAGTAATTTGCCTAAAGTCACAGAGCTAATGAATGCTTGAGCCAGGACTTGAACCCATGTTAAACTTGGACTTCCTCTTTAACAAATGTGTTCAAAACGTCTTCCGCCTTACACACACATACACACCCCTCCACCTCCAGGGCCTTCCCATTTTGGGCCACCCTCTCCTAAGCAGAGATGGTCTCATTGCACCTTCCCTCTATTCTCATCCTAATTTTTTTTTTGCGGAGGCATAGTATAGACCTCATCGTCTTTTTTAAAAAAATACCTATAATTTTTTATGCTTTTTATTAAGTTCTACATTTTTACAAGCCCTCTGTTTTCTATTCTTACAGCTAATAAAGTTCTGCCAGAGGCTTAGAGCTTCTTAATTAACCACCGCCTGTGCAAAGTTAACTCTAGGGAGATGAGGATATTGACACAGGTGTAAGATGAAGCAGAAAATATTCAGAGGAATGAAGGCCCTTGGGTAAAGGCTTATAACCATCCTGTTCCCCATCTTGTAACTACAAAAGTACCTCCAGAGATTATCTTAAGAAGCATCTGAATTTCACAAGCTTAATGTTATTGCCTATGAAATGTAACCACTAATCTCAAAATCTTGCACACCAGTCAGTTGTCATGGGAAACAGCTTCCAACCTGAACGGGTTATTTCTCCCAGTGAGTAAATAGCCTGGATTTCTTGGCTTAGGCAAAAGAGACCCAAACTCTGTATTTGACTCTTGGCTGGTTATGCTCAAAGGAACATCTGCATTCTCATCTTTTTATGGCGTAAACTCCAACTTCTCCATTCAGGGCCTCCCCTTTTGAGCCTAGTTTAAAGGAGAAAAAAAAAAGGATATTAACTTTCTTTTCCTCTTTTCTACTGCTGATACATTTCAATTCTCTTTGAGGCCATATGGATGCTGGTGATTGGCTAGAAGAATGGTGGGAACGTCTAGGGAAGAGGAAGAAAAAAGTGAAAATTTCAAAATTTCATCTTGTTACCTCTGTCTATCCAACAAGTTAACATGTCCCTAGGGTGTTGCTCTGGCATCCTGAAGCCACTGGGTCCACAGCTGAGGCCACCTGAGTGCCTGCCCCCCAACCATGGTGCTTCTCTTCTGGGTCCCAGTTTCAGTGAATGGCTCCTCCATCTATCCCCACATCCTGAGCCAGGAGCTTCCCTTTCCCTTAACCCATCCAAGTTCTGACAACTCTTCCTTGTGCATCTCTTAAATCTCTTTCCTCCTCCCCATTCCACCTTCCACTGCCTTGGACTATAAATTCTTATTTCTCTCCACTGATGACCCCAACAGCCTCCTAATTTGCACCCCCTGAGTCCAGTCACTCCTTGCCTCCAGTTGATTTCCACATTGCTGCCTGGTTAATCTTCCTGAAATGTAGATCTGGAAATCCTTCAGGGTTCCTCATTAACTTCAGGGTGAAAAACAACTTCTCTTAGCATCTGGCTCTGAATGTCTCTAGCTTGGGTTGCTCCAGGTCTGAATCTAGTCCCCAGTTATACTAAGTTAAGGTAGTTCCCGGAACACGCATGTTTTCTCGTGTCTCCAGCACAAGCCCATGAAGTCCTCTCTGTCAGGAAAGCCCTTCCCCTCTTCCTGGCTGGATCAATATCTCCTCATCCTTCAGCTCTTAGCTCAGGAGCTGCCTGTCCCAGGAAACACTCTCTAATGCCCCCAGTCTCCGTGATTCCTCCTCCAAGCTCTCAGAATGCCTTCCGACTTTCCCTGGCCCAGCCCATAACCCAGTGCATTGGAATCTTCTCTCTACTTCTGTCTTCCCCCACTAGAGTGTCAGTTCTATATCCCGCCCCTGTCTGCCTAGGTGAGTGCTCAGAAATGTTTGGTGAATACATGAGTGAATGACAAGATGGATAAACATTGGTGCATATAGAATTTATCTGTCCTTCAGTGACACAGAATATGCCAGTTTGTCTGGAAGCTGGTCCTGTTACTGACCTGGGTTCTTGACCTTCCTTAATCAATAGAAATTGATAAGAGGCCAGACAGGAAATTCAGGCAAGGCTTTACTGGGGCCTCCTGCTGCAGCAGGAGGGAGCAAAAACAAGTAACACATTCCCTTGCTTGCTCCTGGAGCAGGGAGCGAGCTGGTTCGGGTGGGGTGAGTGTAGATACAGGTGCAGGGGTTGGCCGGGAGAGGTGGCTTAGGTGGTCTGCCCACTCCTTTGGTGGAGTTGAGTGCACAGTGCATGCTCAGTACCCAGCTTGTGCTCCTGGCACCGGGCTTTTGCTCCCAGCTCCTCAGAAGTGGCAGTTGGGTTTTTGGTCTTTTTGTATCTTGTTGTCCATAATTTGCCCTAACTGTGCATGCACACAGCTATTTTTAGTCCCATACAGTTGCTTTGTATTTTGTTGCCTGCGGAGACGTTTGTCCAGGTGCAAACACAGCAGAAAAGGGTCCCAGGTCCCAGGTCCCAGCCTCTCAGTCCAAGCTGATAACTTAAATGTCTTAGCAATGGTCCCTGAATCAATGTCTGCTGATTGTTATGGACTGAATGTCTGTGTCCCCCTAAAATTCATATGCTGAAGCCTTAACCCCCTACTGTGATGATATTTGGAGATGGGCCTTTTGGGAGATAATTAGGTTTAGATGAGATCATGAGGGTGGAGCCCTGGTCCAATGGGATTAGTGTTCTTATAAGAAGAGACACCAGGGACTTCCCTGGTGGCGCAGTGGTTAAGAATCTGCCTGCCAGTGCAGGCAACACAGGTTTGATCCCTGGTCCAGGAAGATCCCACATGCCACAGAGCAACTAAGTCCCTGTGCCACAGCTGCTGAGCCTGCGCTCTAGAGCCCGTGAGCCACAACTACTGAGCCCATGTGCCAAAACTACTGAAGCCCGTGTGCCTAGAGCCCATGCTCTGCAACAAGAGAAGCCACCGCAATGAGAAGCCCACTCACCACAACGAAGAGTAGCCCTGCTCGCTGCAACTAGAGAAAGCCTGCATGCAGCAACAAAGACCCAACGCAGCCAAAAATAAATACATTAAATAAATAAATTTACTTAAAAAAAAAAAAAGAAGAAGAAGAGACACGAGAGAGCGCTCTCTCGTTCTCTTTCTCTGTCATGTGAGGACCCAGTGAGAAGGTGGCTGTCTGCAAGCAAGGAAGAGAGCTCTTGCCAGAACCCAACCATGTCAGCAGCCTGATCTCAGACTTCTAGCCTCCAGAACCGTGAGAAATAAATGTCTGTTTAAGCCATCTAGTCTATTATATTTTATTATGGCAGCCTGAGCAGACTAAGACACTGATCAGATCTGGAAGTGGTTAACTCCAGCACAGAGGAAGGGAAAGAAAAGAATCAGAAGGAAATTGAGGAGTTTTTGCTCCCATATATCTTCTCATTCTTATATTTACCAGCTTTCCCAATAGCTTCTCTTTTTTATTATTATTTTAAAATGTATTATTTATTTATTTTATTTATTTTTGGCTGTGTTGGGTCTTAGTTGTGGCACACAGGATCTTCGTTGAGGCAGGTGGGATCTTCACTGTGCTGCGTGGGCTTCTCTCTAGTTGCAGTACTCAGGCTCTAGCTGAGGTGCGTGAGCTCAGCAGTTGTGGCACCCGGCCTAGTTGCCCCTCAGCATGTGGTACCTTAGCTCCCCCACAGCATGTGGTGTCTTAGTTCCCTGACCAGGGATTGAACCCATGTCCCCTGCATTGGAAGGTGGAGTTTTTACCCCTGGACCACCAGGGGAGTCCCTCAATAGCTTATCTTTTGACTGCTAAAAACAGATGACTCTCCAAACTGGATTCCAAACCCTTCATTTTTCAGTGGACTTGTCTAAAATCTGAACATGTTCATAATGGAACCACCCTGCTTCTCCTACCCATCACTTCCAGCACCAGAGTCTCAGAGTTGAGAGGAACCGTCGACATTGCTTTGTTGGGCTTTTCAAGATGTGGAAATGCCTCTGTGTCATCCCATTCCAGGGAGAGGACTTCAGACATGGCATGCAGCCCACTGCTTTTCACACAGCCCTAGCTTTCAGGAAACTCTTCCTAATATTGGAACAAAGCTAGCCATATCATCACAAACTCTAGTTTAATGACAACATTTAACTAATATTTTGGATGCAACTACTGTATGCCAGACACTGGGCTACACACTGGGGAACCAACATTGGGTGAGATCAACATCTCGGCCCTTTTCTTCATAGAGCTTACCATCTACTGGAGAAGGTAGACAATGAATGAGTGATTAAAGCACTTGCAGATGGTGGTCAGGACTGTGGAGAATGTATGCAGGCTGCTGTGATAGAGAATGATGGGTGGTAATGTAGAGAAGTCTACTGTCATAGCGTAGTCAGAGAAGCTTTATCTGAACAGCTGACTTTAAACTGAGATTTCAGGGACCAGAAGGGGCCAGTCGCATGAGGAGCCAGGGGAAGAACCTTCCAAATGGAGGGAAAGGCAAGTGCAAAGACATTGGAGTGTTTGGGGGACCAAGAAGAAGGTAGGGTGGCTGGGACATCGTGGGAGGTGGATGAAAGTGACCCAGGATGAAGCTGGAGAGGTAGGTGTCCTCTGAGTGTAAGAATAAGCTACTGAAGAATTTAAACAGGAGAATGACATGGTCTGATTTTTAGTTTAGGAGGATCACTCTGGCTGGAACATTTTTTTAAAATGATGCTGGAGAAATTGGACATCCATAGGCAAAAAAAAAAAAAAAAAAAAGGGAAAAGGAAAAAAGAAGAATCTTTACCTAAACCTCGCCTTATAAAACAATTAACTGAAAACAACATTATCCACACCTAGATATATATACAACTGAAATGCACATATGCGCACCAAAAGACATGTACATAATTGTGTATAGCAGCGTTATCTGTGATAGCCAAACTGGGAAACCACCTCAATGTCCATCAAGAGAAGAAAGGCTAAATAAATGGTATTATTGAAGAGGGTTAAAAAACAAAAACAAAACAAACAAACAAAAACAAGCTATAGCATTGGAGAAAATATTTGTGAACCACATGTCTGCAAAGGATTTGTATCTCAGCTCTTGTATAAAGAACTCCCAAAATTCAACAGTAGAGAAAACAAACAGTCCAGACTGAAAATGGGCAAAAGACATTGTAATAGGCTGAATGGTGGCCCCCAAAGACATGGGGTTCTAATCTCTGGAACCTGTAAATGTTAGCTCATTTGGAAATAGAGTCTTTGCAGATGTGATTAAGTTAAAGGATGTTGGGATGAGGAGATTATCCTGGATTATCTGGTGGGACCTAAATGCAATCACATGTGTCCTTATAAGAGGAAGCAGAGGAGATTGACACAGACACACAAAAGAGAAGGCAGTGTGAAGATGGAGCAGAGGGAGATTTGAAGATGTTGATCTTAAAGATGTGGCCTTGTGGCCACGAACCAAGTAATGCCGACAGTCACCAGAAGCTGGAAGAGGCAAAGGACAGATTATCCCCTAGTCACCTCACTTATACGCTTCATTCCACAAGGATGTGAACACCTGCTAAAGCGTGCTGCTGCCTCTTAGATGATGTTTCTAACTATCGTGTTTTCCCTTTCCACTTGATCTCAAGGAGAAACCACTTTTGGTTTTATTTTTGTCATCTGCTTCATGAATCCACTTGTGGAAGCAGGGAAGTGGTAAAACACTGGGCAAATATGACATCTTATTATAGTTTAATTACTTTTGGTTTCATACTCTGCTCCCTTCCCCCAAAGGACAGGAAAAGGGTGTGTCAGTTCAGATGGATGGTGATGGCAAGATGGAAACACTTAAGGATAGAAAAGAGAAAACAGGAACGGGAATATTGGTGAACTCTTAGAAGGTAATCTGCTTGTCTGGAGCATCTTCCTAACATGAGATCTGAGACAGGGGTGCAGCTGCAAGCTTGGAGCAGAGAAAGAGCTGGGAAGCCCTGCACACAGCTGCCTGTTAGGAAGACTGGACTTCTCTAGCTTTTGCTCATCCTCAATGGCTAAAGATTTCCACTTTCAGCTCTGACTTTTCCTACCGCCCAACAAGAAATGAAACTTTGCTTGTTCTGGGAATATGGGGCTTGAAAAACAAGAAGTGCTTTGGAAAATGTGCTGGGATCTGAGTGGCTTATAATTAATTGATGATTTCCTTCCTCCACTGTGGTCCAGCAAACCGGGAAGATGTAACAGGGAATTCTAACCCTCCCTCAGGGAAGACGCCTACTTAATGCCTAACGAAGATCAGTATTCCATCCTCTGTGATTGTGTAAGACTTCTGGGCTGGTTCTGACATCTGGCCACAATTTCGGCACCCTGACTTTGTTTTTGCTCTGAGATGTTCTTTGCTTTCTAATTCAGCCAGAAAACATTTTCTTGATTTTCAACTTCTTAGGGTGAATCAATACAGTGAATAACAGGAAAGAGGTTTTGGTGGTTTACATTTCAACTACTCGATACCTACCTGGAATGCATAGAGAGTTTAGAGGGAATGGAAGTCCTTCTGCTTACTGCATGCTGTTGGAAATTATCCCGCCAGTAGGGCAACAGCATATACTAAACAGATTGAGTGAAGAGCAATAAACCAGATGTACTCAAGACATAAGAAAATGGTAGGTTCAGGCCCTTTCCTCTGGGGATGGAGTTAAATGGAGAAGCTGGTCGGGCTGTACACACATACCACATATTAAAACCCATGAAGCAGAGCTATAAAAACAAGCCCAGAGCTTGTTACCACCAGGCTGCCCTTAACCAGAAATCACTTTTCCAGCAACATGATACACCCATTTTTTAAAAAATGGTTGCTCCTCAGGTGGAGAGCTAGGTGGACAATCAGAAGGGAAGGGCCCCCCAAGACCTCAACACCTATAGGCCTTCGTGTGTACCTATTAATATTCTCAGCACAAATTCAGCAATCCTGAACCAGAGAACAGTCCTAAGCTAGTTATAGAGCTTATTAAAATGGCTGCTGTAGTGAACAGGATGGAGGGGGGGGAAGAGCTAGCTTTTTTTTTTTTACTTATTTGTTTGTTTGTTTATTTATTTAGACTGTAAGCTTGAACTAAGTGGACTTTGATGAGGCTCTTCCCTGGAAGTGGTCAGAGGGATTTTGCTTTAAGAACTGCTCATGAAAATTCCAGAAGTGGGTCAACTCCTTCATTCACTTGTTCATCGAACAAATGATCCTGAGCCAGGTGCGTGGAGGTTAAAAAATTAAAAAAAAAAAAAAAAAAACCCACCCTGCCCGCAGGGAGCATATAGACTAGTGAACAAACAGATACAGTAGAATTGTGATAAGTACATAATGGGAGTCTGACTCTACTTAAGGTGTGGGAAGATCTCACTGATGTGGGTCTTGAAAAGTAAGAAGTTTGCATGGCCATCCTGATTGGTGGACAGAAGGGGAGTGTCTGGGATCTCCAGGCAGAGGACAGACTATGTGGAGGCATAAGAAAGGATGCATAGTCTTAGAGCCATAAATAGCAAAGGACAAGTGACTAGGAAAACAGGTAGAGGCCAGATCATGGGCTTTTCTGATGGTAGGATTTGGATATTGTTTTGTAGGTATTAGAGAGCCATACAAGGCTTTGAAACAGGAGAGTTATATGGTCAGATGTTAGATGGAGAAATCTCCTTGGTACATATCGGAGAGGGGCAGACAATGGGAGATTGTTGTCAAAGTCCGGATGAGAAATTAAGAACGGTTAAACCGGCCGGTGGCAGTGGGCTGGAGGGGACAAAATTAATCAGGGCGGTGTATGGAGTAGAAGAATCAACCTGTAGGAACTGTGAAGACTTTAGAGGCCTATCACCAAAACAAAAGGAAGTTAGTCCCTCAAGCAGAGTATCAGAACATGTTCAAAGGAGGAAAAGGCCAAAAGGGCTTCCCCAGAAATTACTCCTCTGTGATGGGGGAACAGGCAGGGAGCTGGGAGGAAAGGAAGCTAGCAGAGGTATCCACTAAGCTGAACTGACATCACCTTGAGTTCACATTGTTGTTTAGGCCTAAAAATCCAATAGAATATAGTTAAAAATTCCAGGCCAGATCAAGACTGAAGACATTTTTTGTTTGTTTGTTTGTTTCTTTGCATCTTCTGCAAGTTCCTTTTTTAAAAAAAGACTACTTTGGGCTTCCCTGGTGGCACAGTGGTTGAGAATCTGCCTGCCAATGCAGGGGACACGGGTTCGAGCCCTGGTCTGGGAAGATCCCACATGCCGCAGGGCAACTAGGCCCGTGAGCCACAACTACTGAGCCTGCGCATCTGGAGCTTGTGCTCCACAACAAGAGAGGCCGCGACGGTGAGAGGCCCGCGCACGGTGATGAAGAGTGGCCCCCGCTCGCCGCAACCAGAGAAAGCCCTCGCACAGAAACGAAGACCCAACACAGCCAAAAAGAAAGAAAGAAAGAAAGAAGCTTTCATTTAAAAATAAATAAATAAAATAAATAAATTAAAAAAGACTACTTTGAAAAATGTATTTAGTTTAACGTGTGTTGAATCAAAATTCACATACAGTGAAATGCATAGGTTTTTATGTACACTATTGATAAATTTCACTTCTTTCACACACAATACACAAATGTATACATCTGGGTAATAAACATTGCAGTCAAAATAATACATTATTTCTGTCACCCAGAAAGTTCTCTCTCGCCCCCTTCCTGATAGTCTCTACCACCCATAGATAACAATTGTTCTGATTTCCATCATCTAATTAGTTTTACTTGTCCTTGAATTTCATATAAAATAAGTCAGACAGTATGTACTTTTTCTTAGCTGAATGGATATCTCACAATTTCTTTCTCCCATTTTCTGTTGATGGATATTAGAGCTGTTTCTAATTGGGGGCTACTGTGACTATACCTGATATAAATATTATTGTACAAGTCTTTTTGTGGATATATGTTTTCATTAGTCTTGGGTAAATATTATAATTGGAATTTCTAGGTCATGGGGCATGGGTATATTTAACTTTATAAGGAACTGCCAAACCATTTTTCCAAAACTGTACCATTTTACACTCCCACTAACAATGTATGCTTTTATTTCTAGTGCAAAGTGGTATTCTATTGTGCTTTTTAATTTATATTTCCCTGAAGACTAATAATGTTGAACATCCTTTCACATGCCTGTTGATCATATTGCTTCTTTTTTAAACTGTCTGTTGAAGTGTTTAGCCCATTTTTCCATTGGGTTGGTTGTCTTTTTATTATTGAGTTGTACAAGTTATTTATATACTCTGAACACAAACCTTTCATTGGCTGTATGTAATGCAAATATTTTCTCCCAGTCTTTGACTTGTCTTTTGATTTTCTAGACATCTTTCAATGAACAGATTTTTAAATCTTTTATGAAATCCTATTTAACAATTTTTCATGGTTAGTGCTTTTTATGTCCTTTCTAAGAAGACTTTGCCTCATCCAAGTTTGCAAAGATATTCTCCCAAGTTTTCTTCTAGAAGCTTTATAGTTTTAGCTTTTTTTTTTGGTCGCACTGTATGGCATGCGGGATCTTAGTTCCCTGACCAGGGACTGAACCTGCGCCCCCTGCAGTGGAAGGGCAAAGTCTCAACCACTGGACCACCAGGGAAGTCCCTATAGTTTTCACTTTTAATTTGGGTTTATGGCCATCTCAACTTCTGTGTATGGCAGGAGATAGGGGTCAAAGTTCACTTTTCCTGCATACATGTCCCATTCTTCCAGCACTGTTTATTGAAAAGACTTTCCCTTTAGTGACTTTGTCGAAAATCAATTGATAGTATATATGTAGGTATATTTCTGAATTTTCTAATATGTTCTTTTGATCTAGTTGTTTGTCCTTATGCCAGAATCATTTTGGCTTGATTAACATAATATTATCACAAGTCTTCAAATCAGGTAGTAGAAGTCTTCCAACTGTGTTTTTATTATTGTTTTGACTATTCTAAGTGCTTTGATTTTCCACATAAATTTCAGAATTATCAGTTTAGACAAAAACTCTGTTGATATTTTGATTGGATTGCATTGAATCCATAGAGCAATTTTTTTTTTTTTTTTTTTTTGTGGTACTTGGGCCTCTCACTGTTGTGGCCTCTTCCGTTGCGGAGCACAGGCTCCAGACGCGCAGGCTCAGCGGCCATGGCTCACGGGCCCAGGCGCTCCGCGGCACGTGCGATCCTCCCGCACCTGGGCACGAACCCGTGTCCCCTGCATCGGCAGGCGGACTCTCAACCACTGCGCCACCAGGGAAGCCGCCATAGAGCAATTTGACCTCTGAGTAATATCGAGTGTTCATGTACACGAACAAAGTGTACCTCTCATTTTTTTAGGGTCTTCTTAGCAATGCTTTATGGTTTTTGTGTGTAGAGGTTTTGCATGTCTTTTGTTAAACGTATTCCGCAGTAGTCTATTTTTTTGATGCTATCGTAAATGACCTTGTTTTCCACTTTAATTTCCATTTCTTGTTGCTAGTACAAAAAATAATACAAACATACAATTTTTGTATGTTGAGCTTATATCCTGGTATTAACTTATTTACTAGTTTTAGTAGATTTTTTTGAGATTTTTTTAATATACATAATTGTGCATATATATTTTCTTAATTTAATTTTCTAATTTTCTAATTTTTTTTTTTTTTTTTTTTTTTGCCATTCCCACAGACTCCTATGTTTTGTTTTGCCCAAGAAGTAGAATTAAAGTGTGTTTACCTCTTTAAGGAAACCCCAGATGTCTCCATCAAGCCTTGCAAAATATTGAGAAAGAGAAACAAATTGGTTAAGGAGGCTTTCTGAGAACACATTTTGTTAAATTAACAAACAAGGAGGTCATTGGACTGAGGTGGTTCTAATGCCTTGGTGGCCTATGTAAATAAGCTAAAACCTAAACGTGTAATTGCCTCAAGGTTAAGAAATCAAAATTAAAGACAATCAATCACAAACAGCCAACTATGGTTTCCCAAATAAGACAACTGCTTAAGCTATAGCTAATCAAATAATTTCCTTGCTTTTATAAAATGATCTTCCCGGACCGGGGCACGAACCCGTGTCCCCTGCATTGGCAGGCGGACTCTCAACCACTGCACCACCAGGGAAGCCCTGTTTTTTTTTTTTTATATCTCAGTATTATTGATTAATAATTTAATTCCATTTGGTCAGAGAACATACTCTGTAAGATTTTTTTTTTTTGAAATTTACTGATACTTATTTTTTAATGACCCATAACTTGGTCTATATTAGAGATATTTCCATGTGCATGTATAGAAATGGTATATTCTACAGTTTGGAGTGGATTACCCTATAAATGTCCATTAGATCAAGTTGGTTGACAGAGTTGTCCTACAAATAGGACAGCATATATTCTATGTATATAGTGTCTATTCTTATTGATTTTCTCTCTCCTTGTTCTATCAATTATTTAGAGAAGGGTGCTAAAATCTTGAATTATGGTTGTAGATCTGTCTCTCTTTTTTTTTAGTTCTGTTAGTTTTTGCTTCACGTGTATTAAACCATAAGTGGTGGCACGGTTTTTTTCATCAGGAGGCACATATGTCTGGTTGTCTCTCTTTTTATGATGTTAGTAGTTACTGACGGTTAATCCTTTGATCCATTAATTTATTGAAGGTTACAAAATGGTGATATTTTCATTCTCTCAGTTCCTCTTCATTTAGTAGTTAGTTGCTTCTCAAACTACTCTTTTGTTAATCAGTTATACTACTTATATAACTGCTCATTCTTTCCATTCATACACCAGTTTTCAAAATAATGAATTGGTTGCCAATCATCTTTCTAAGGTGACCACTTATGGTTTTTAAAAAATACCATTATAAATACATGGATTTGAACAGATTTGATGGATTTTAATTCATTTCAGCTATAGTCCTTACTGACACACTGTAACATCTTTTGCCGGTGGAAGACTCTTCCAGTTGTCTCCTGATTCTTGTTTACATGACTTTAATAGTGTTTGATAGTTTCATTTTCAATTGATATGACAAGACGTTTCAGACCCATCTCGTACACTTCTCACCCCAGACTTGGTATCAGCCATCTCTTCAAGAAGCACCCATGTTTTTCTTTTCAAAGTGGGATATTTCAATACCACCATCTGGGTGCTAGGGATGAATCTTGCTTTTGGTTTGGTCACTGTTTCTAGGTCTAACTGTTTCTTAAACAGAGTTGCAACCAATTTTCTAACTTTAGCCACACATTCACCCCCACTTTCAAAAGTCATTACTGCCACTGAGTCCTAAGCTTTTTGGGAATTCCGTAGCCTTCTCCAATCACGGTTATCATTCAGCCTTTTCACGTCTGTTAAGTCATTCACTTCTTGTCCATCAGCTTCCCAGTTTGTTATTGCTTTTGTCTCCCCTCCTGTTAACCCATTCTTGTAGGTTTATGCCTGCAATAGACAAAGTCGCTTTATTCTTCTTTCATAAGGGCATTAGGCGGAAGTGAAAGAAAGGACATGGGTCCACTTTCTCATTTTCAGCTCTGAAACTCTCCTTGACCTTTGTATTTGTTGTTCAAGTACAGCCTTCATTACTACTTAGTAAACATTGGTGGAAGAAAACTGTCCTCTCTTGGGCTTGCTTTGTGACAAGATGGGTCAGTCCAGGACATGCTGGATGAGTTGTTCCTAGACACTTTCCATTTCTCCTCATTCCCGGACTTTGCCTTGCATATTCCCTGGCAATCGCCTCATTATTTAAGTTTTAGATCCTGAACTTGCGTTCCCCTGAAGTTCAACACACATCTGGTGGATCTGGACTTTCTGATTCTGTCATGCTTAGAGCCCCTTCTTGCTTATTAATCTTGCTATTGACTGACTAGTCACCAAAGCTTAATCCGGAGCTCAGATTCCCGGGTGAGGCTACTGGTCAACGGTAAGCTGCAACAGAAACCCTTCAGCTGAGGAAGACCTGAACATGCTGAGTTTTAAGGCAGGTAGGTCTGCTCAAACAGGAAGAAAGCTTTAGGAAAGAAGCATTCTCGTCCGTCTATAAAACATGGAATGTCATTCAACCCAGAGCTCCTTTGGCTTAAAGAAAGTTGAGCTCTACTCCGTTGAGCTCTACTCCCCACCCTAAAGCCCAGGAAGGAGACTTTTTGCCAGAATTATTATTTATTTCAAAACATTTTATATTCTGAGGAAGAGAAAAAAAGACATTTACATTATTTGGTTTGGAAGTTATTTTGCTTTGCCCGAGTTATTCCTCATCTTCCAAATAATTTGTGGGATGAGGGGATTACCTGATATCTCATGCGAAAAGGAAAAAAGCAAGAGGAGAATAACTCTCAATTCTCTGGGGAAGCAACATGGAATTAAAATTGGGAAAGGAGGCACCAGTGACACATTCCATTTACTTGCAGTAAAGACTGCAGAGGACGCCTTGACCACAGAATCCACAATGCCAGAAATGAAGGCTGACTCCTTTTCTCAAATGTGACATATTTTCTTCAGAATTTTGCTATGATCTTTGCTATGACTGCCCCTGGTCACTCAGTTACTGGAAACCTACAATGCCAGTTCTTTGCTAAGTGTCTTTGGCCAGGCCTCTGCTAGTGTTTAATCACAGTAAGAAGGTTCCAGAGACTTTATTAGCTGTATAAAGAATTATAGAGATATTAGCCTAAGTTGGATGAAGCCCAGAGCAGCTGTACTGCTCTTCAAGTGCAGGAGAATTTCTCAGACATACATTATGCTAACAGAAAAGTATCCTGGGATTTAACCCTTAAATTATGTTAACAATGAACATAAGTGTTCCTCGTTTTACAAAACAGCTGTATTCCTGAAAATAGTTGTGTAAATCTCACATCTCATACCTACTCTTACTTCCCCTTTCAATACATTGTAATTTCCAGACTGCTTAATCTCCATTTATGGCTGAATGTCAATGTACATACTGTTATCTTTCAATTCCTACTTCTCCAAGTTTCTTTGCCAAGTACTTGAATATAAAAAATGTAAATATACTCTGATAGCTATGTATTTAGGAGGTGTTTATTAAATGTTTTGGTAAAGTGAATATTCACTCAGTATATTTTGATTTTTACATATTGATAGGAATTAAGTCTAGGCTTTATCCAAAATGTATGACTAGGGAAGGGGCGCCTTGCAAAAACAAGTGAGCCCGCTAAGTTTGCCATTTTTATTTGTTTAGCTTGCAAATTTCGATGGTTCCCAAATGCCAATTTTCCAATCAGTGTGTAACAAAGCTTCCACAGGACTACCATTAAAAGAGTAAAACGGGGGGCTTCCCTGGTGGCGCAGTGGTTGAGAGTCTGCCTGCCGATGCAGGGGACACAGGTTCGTGCCCTGGTCCAGGAAGATCCTATATACCGCGGAGCGGCTTGGCCCATGAACCATGGCCGCTGAGCCTGCGTGTCCAGAGCCTGTGCCCCGCAACGGGAGAGGCCACAACAGTGAGAGGCCCGTGTACCGCAAAAAAAAAAAAAAAAAGAGTAAAAAGGGGGAATAAATGACATTTTAGAAGGCTAAATGCATTCAGTTTCAAAGATTATCCTTCATAATCCTGAGATTATGGCCTCATTTCCTTATTGATGCTCAAATGCCCTCTCAGATCTGAAATGGTGATGGTTTGTATAGACGGTTTTTCAAAGATGTCCTTATATGGCAAATATTAAAAGGGGGCAGCCCTACGACAGCCTCCCAATATTTTTTGGAAATTAACTGATCAGTGAAACTCAGAAGTATGGAATCCGCTGGTTTACTTAACCTTCTGAAATGTATTTGCCTGTAATTAATATATACCGGCATGAGGTACTGGGAGTGCTTTGGCTATGCATAATTTATGGAAGGAGACAAATATGCTCTTCCTTTTGAAATTAAAAATAAAAATATTCCACTGTTGAGGGCTTCCCTGGTGGCTCAGTGGTTGAGAATCTCCCTGCTAATGCAGGGGACACGGGTTCGAGCCCTGGTCTGGGAAGATCCCACATGCCGCAGAGCAACTGGGCCCGTGAGCCACAACTACTGAGCCTGCGCATCTGGAGCCTGCGCTCTGCAACAAGAGAGGCCGTGATAGTGAGAGGCCCGCGCGCCGCGATGAAGAGTGGCCCCCGCTCGCCGCAACTAGAGAAAGCCCTCGCACAGAAACGAAGACCCAACACAGCCACAAAAAAAAAAAAAAAAAAAAAAAAAAAAAATTCCACTGTTGAAATGGGTGCCATCAATGTATTTTCCATTAATCATTAAATATCATCCTTTTCAAATTAATCTAATTTTCCATTTATTCCAGTGCTTGATTAGCCAACCACACTGCTTCTCAAAGTAAATTTTGTAAGAGCGCTAGTTCCCTGTGTAACAGTTTTCCATGCTGCATGACAAATTACCACAATCTTAGCAGCTTTAAACAACAAACATTTAGATTTCTACCTCTAGGATGACAGTGTCGAGAGCTCTGCAGTCTCCAGCAAAACAAGCGTGACTAGTGAAAATTATTTCTTGAATCCTAATATTTAAAGTGTCTGGAAATCGTCCTTAGGGTATAGAGCAAATGAAGAAATACTTATTCAAGAACACCTGGTAAAACTTGGTGAGAACAGCGAGAGTCTGTAGTATTTGAACCATGACTCATCCCCTCCCTCCCTCCTCCCAGCTCAATGGGACAAAAACTCTATTCCAGGCAGGTGACGCCAAGAACACAGGACTCCCTCTTCTCCTATCTCTCACTTACGGGATATGGTATCTTCCTGGCAGAGGCAAGGCCGCTGGGAGTTCTCATCAGCCCCAGCTATGCGTTGGTAAGGAGGCTGAGAAATCAGAAACCTCATACACGGCTGGTAGAAATACTGCCTTGGAAAACAGTTTGGCAGTTCCTCAAAAGTTTAATCGTAGAGTTACCATATGACCCAGCAATTCCACTCCTGTACATTTACCCAGGAGAAATGAAAACATATGCCCCCCCAAAAACTTGCACACAAACATTCGTAGCAGCATTATTCATAAGAGCCAAGAGGTAGAAAAAACAAACACTCATCAGCTGATAGCCAAATGTGGTGTATCCACCCAATGGCATATTATTCAGCAATTTTTAAAAAATGAAATACTCGTACATGCCACAACATGGATAAACCTTGAAAACATTGGGCTAAGTGAAAGAAGCCAGTCACAAGAGACCACATATTGTATGACTCCATTTATATGAAATGTCTAGAATAAACAAATTTATAGAGACAGAAAGGAGGTTAGCGGTAGCCTAGGGCTGAGGGAATAGAAGAATGGTGGGTGACTGCTAAAAAATATGGGCTTGCTTTTGGGAGTACTGAAAATATTATGAAACTGATTATGGAGATGGTTTCACAATGATGTGAAGAGAATAAAAACCAAAGAATCGTATGCTTTTAAGTGGGCAGATTGTATTGCATGTGAATAAAAGCGTTAACAGAAAAAACCTACTTGACCCAACATTTCTCAGCTCACGTTTTCTGTGGATCAGGATTCTAGGCATGGCTTAACTGGATAGTTTGCTTAGGGTCTCACGAAGCTACAATGAAGGTGGTGGGCAGGGCTGTGATCATATCTGAGGTTGGGATCCCCATCTAAGTTAACTGGTTGTTGGCTGCATTCATGTCCTTGCGACTGAGGTCCTCAGCTCCTACAGGCTACCTACCGTTCTTGCACATGGCCCTCTCCACAACACGGCAGTCCGCTTTTTCAGTGTCATTTACAAGCTTTGGTGATTTTGAATAAATGAGCTAACCTATGTTCTACCTTCTTCATTTGAACCTGGTAATAACAACAACAGCTACAATAAAAATAGTAGCTGCTTACCATGGTAAAGATCAGATAATATGCCTGGCTCCTCATATCAGTCAACAAATCATAGCTGATACACTATTAATAAGCACAGGATGGTAACAGATGTGGCATAAAGAAAGAGCTCTATGGTTTAAAAACAAAAGTTTGGAGGATCTGACTTCTGGAATGATGTAGTAAAGAAAAAATGTGCTCCTCCGAAAAGCAGTGAGAACACCAGTCAAAATTATCCAAATCAACATTTTCATAACTCTGGAAATTAAAAGTTTGCAACGATCCAATGAATGTTTATTAAAAGGAGGAGGAGACGTGTGAGAGAAGAAGCAACTGAACCTCAGTAAGAAGAATAAACTTTGTGGTGCTTTAACTTGTCCTATCCCATCTCCCCCTCCTCAGCTCCATGGTAGCCAACAACAACGATGGTAGGCGTGAATTGGCAGGGGGGGAAACATGTTTGAGGCCCCCTAAAAAGCCCCACCCCCAGAGAACTGTCACTATTTGACCTGACTGGCAGGTCCTTGGAAACACCCACTTGCAGGGCTTGTGTTTATCTGATCTGACTCAGAGTTTTCTCAGTGTCAACAGCCTTTTCCCTGGGGCATTTGTTGAAAATAATTAGTGGCAATGGTTTAACATCACAGCTGCCTAAGGCAGCACTAACAGTTGGAGCAACGAAGCTGCCCAAAAACATAAAAGGAAAAGCTGGGGAATGAAATATCTATAGGGGGCTTTGAAAAGCTCTGACACATTCCTGGGAATCTAGAAGGCCCGCATACATGGGCAGGGCTGCGCACTTTCCCAGGAAAGTCCTGAGAAGGCTATAATCTTTCACCTCTGGCTGACCTTGAAGCTCCATGCAAGCAAGAAGCGAAGGCCAAGGCAGTGTTACAAACTGCCCGTCAGAGCATTGAAGGCATTTTCCAACACACACAGAGCCTCTAGACAGGGGCTGGGAGACTTCAAGGTATTTAAGGAAATCTCTATTTGATGAACCCTAAACTAATCTAGCAGAGACTTCAATGGCAACACATTGAGTATAGACTTTACAGAATTCATTTACAAAAGTCACTAAACAAACAGTAAAAATAACAATAACAACAACAAACAGCAACAGCAAAAAAGCCCAGGGGAGGGGGGTACAATTTTCAGAGTCACTGTACTACACAATTTAAATATCCAAGTGTCCACAAAAAATTGTGAGACATGCAAAGAAACAGGAAAGTATGACCCATACACAAGGAAACAATAGCAGTCAACAGTAATTATCCCTGAGAAATACCAAATGTTGGAATTATTGGACAAAGAACTTAAAAGCTATTACAAATATTTTTAGAGAACTGAAGGCAACTGTGTTTAAAGAACTAAAGGAGAGTATGAGAACAATGTCTTACCAAATAGTAAACGTTAATAAAAAGATAGAAAATATAAAAAAGAATGACCACAACATTGTAAATCAACTACAATAATAAAAGAAAAGAAAATATAAAAAAGAATAAAACAAAGTAAGAGAGCCAACATGCTCTTCAAGAAATACCAAAAGGAGTCCTTCAGGTGGAATGAAAGGGTACTAGGCAGTAACTTGAATACATATGAAGAAATAAAGAGCACCGGGAAAGATAACTACATAGGTAAATATAAAAAGGCAGTATAGATATTGCTTTTGTTCATAAGTCTCTTTTTCTTCTATCTGATTTAAAAGGCAACTGCATAAACAATCATTGTAAATCCGTGTTGATGGGCACATGATGTATAAAGACATAATTTGTATGATGATAATAACAGTACAAAGGAGAGTGGAGGAAATGGAGCTCGCGGGCTCTAGCGCGCAGGCTCAGTAGTTGTGGCACACGGGCTTAGTTGCTCCGTGGCATGTGGGACCTTCCCGGACCAGGGCTCGAACCCGTGTCCCTTGCATTTGCAGGTGGATTCTCAACCACTGTGCCACCAGGGAGGTCCTGGATTTTTATTTTAATTTGGGGAGATAATGGCCTTAATAAAATTAAACAAATTTCTTTATTTCTAAGAGCCTTGAATAAGCTTTGAGATATGCCGGTCTACCTCATTCTAATGAGTAATACATCCTATCTTGGAGTCAAATTTGGATACACTTCTGGTCAATTTTGCATCAGAAGTGGTTTGTGTACAATACTGCACATTTTGCGGTCAAAATTTCCTTAGTTTCTTTAACACTATTGTTGGGTTTCTGACTTTTTTCCCTTGCAGCTCCCCCCATATAGCTACTAAAAAAATATTTTCCCAAGAGGAACACATTATTTCTTCCATGGTTTCCTACTTCTCTCGGGTTTCTTTCAGGTGGCATAAATAGGAAGACGAAGAGTAATTACACAGTATAAAATTCCTGATGATGAGAATAACCCAGAGACAATTCTTAACAACTTTCCATTTTTCTATTATAAAACAAGTGTCTCCAATGTTAGCTACCAAGGTGCTATGTGTACATAAAACACTTCTCTACAGCTTGTTGCTATCAGCCACCTACAATTTTTGCCCTCTCCAATTCAAACCATTCTGTAAAAAACATTTAACTGACTTTTCAAAAGAAAGCTACAATGTTATTTCAAGTCAGTTACTTGGTTTTACATCTTAGGTCATCTTATCCTTTCATTCTATGCTCTCTCCCAAGGCAGCCTTATCTTTCCCCATGGCTTTAGTACTGTCTAATTTATGGTAAGTGCTAACAGCTTCTAATTCTACATTGCTAGCCATTGGGTTGGCCAAAAAGTGCCTTCGGTTTTTAAGTAAAAAATAAAAGACACATTTTTCATTTTCACCAAGAAGTTTATTGAACAACGTATTCACCCTTCTGTTCCACGACCTTCTGCCATTTTTTAGGCAACTTCATAATTCCACCTTCCCAAAACTTTTTAGCTTCTCAAGCAGAAAATTGTTCCAGGTGCCTTTTACAGTCTTCCAGGGAATTGACATTTCTTCCATTAAGAGAATTTTGTAAAAACCAAAATAAGTGGAAATCTGAAGTTGCAATGTCTGGTGAATACGGAGGATGAATCAGAATGTCCCAGCCAAGCTTTAACAATTTTTGCCTGGTCATCAAAGAAACGTGGTTTTGCATAATCCTGATGGAAGATTATGCATTTTCTGTTGACTAATTCTGGACGCTTTTCGTCGAGTGCTGCTTTCAGTTGGTCTAATTGGGAGCAGTACTTGCTGGAATCGTTTGGTTTTCTGGAAGGAGCTCATAATAGAGGACTCCCTTCCAATCCCACCATATACACAACATCACCTTCTTTGGATGAAGACCAGACTTTGATGTGGTTAGTGGTGGTTCATTTCACTTGCCCCACGATCTCTTCCATTCCCCATTATTGTACAGTATCCACTTTTCATCGCCCGTCACAATTTGTTTAAAAAATGGAACGTTTCCATTACATTTAAGTAGAGGATTGTATGCGGAAATATGGTCAAGAAGGTTTTTTTTTTTTTTTTTGCGGTCCGCGGGCCTCTCACTGTTGTGGCCTCTCCCCTTGCGGAGCACAGGCTCCGGACGCGCAGGCTCAGCGGCCACGGCTCTCGGGCCCAGCCGCTCCGCGGCATGTGGGATCTTCCCGGACCGGGGCACGAACCCGCGTCCCCTGCATCGGCAGACGGACTCCCAACCACTACGCCACCAGGGAAGCCCAAGAAGGTTTTTCTTGCTTAACTTAAGTGGAAGCCAAACATCAACGCGATTCACATACCCACGCTGGTGCGAATGATTTTCAACGCTTGATTTGGATATTTTGAGCATGTCGGCTACCTCCCGTGTGGTGTAACATTGATTGTTCTCAAAAAAAAAAAAAATTGATTGTTCTCAATTACTGTCTCCATTTGATTGCTGTCAGCTTCAACTGGTCTGCCCGACCCCGTGGAGCATCGTCCAGTGAGAAATCTCCAGCACAAAACTTCGCAAACCACTTTTGACACGTTCGATCAGTCACAGCACCTTCTCCATTCACGACCCAAACCTGTGCTTGCGTTTCAGTTGCGTTTTTACCTTTTCTTGAAATAATAAAGCATAATATGCCAAAAATGTTGCTTTTTTCCTTCCATCTTCAATATTAAAATGGCTACGCAAAAATTCACCAATTTTGATGTCTTTTTTTAAATGCACACTGATACGGAGAGCTGTCACAATACAATCTAACAAAATTGTTTCGAATGAAGTTAAAGACAACTAATTGCTACTAGAGCCACCTTACAGAAAAAACCAAACAAACCTTTTGGCCCACCCAATAAATATTTAACTATTGCACTGCCTTCCTGATTCCTCTGCCTGAATATCTCAAAAGAACCTCACATTCTACATGCGACAAAGTGAATCTGTGTGTTCCTCCCACCTCCACTCCCTGCCACATCCAAAGAATCGCTCCTGCTCTGATGTTTTCCTACTGATGCTTCCAGAAACCTCTCCTCCACCTTCTACCTCAAACCAATGAACTCCTATCGATTCTACCTTCTTAATATATCTAGAATTTGGCCCTCTCTCTCCATTTCTAATGCCACTTCCTTTCTCCATAACAATGTTATCTCTCCTGGATCACCACAATTGCCTCTTACCTCTTACCTTAGATTCTATTTGTCAAACACACCTATTACATTTTCATACCACTAATTTATTTATTTATCTACTATTGTTGTTATTATTATTATTTTCTTGGCCGTGCCATGCAGCACGTGGGATCTTAGCTCCCTGACCAGGGATCGAACCCGCGCTCCTTGCCTTGGAAGCTCGGAGTCTCAACCACTGGACTGCCAGGGAAGTCCCCATACCACTAATTTAATTGTGCATTATGATTTCAATATGTGAATTTGGGGAGAGGGCACAAAAATTCAGACCACAGCACCAGCTATGTGACTTTAGGCAATTTACCTAACCTGGCTGTGCCTCAGTGTCTTTACCTACATAATGGAGATAATAATAACAGCCTTAACATCACAGAGCAATTACAAAAGCCAAATCAGATAACACATAAAGCTGCCTTAAATTAGGTTATACTATGCAAATGTAAGGGTTTATATTCAAGCAAATTATCCTTGATTGATTAAACAGGTTTAAAACCATAGAATAATCAGTCATTTACTAGGATGGTGGTTCTCAAATTTGAGTGTGTTTTAGAATCATCTGGAATGCTTATTGAAACACAGACTTCAAGACCCCCTTCTTCAGGGTTTCTGATTCAGAAAGTCTAGATTGGGGTCTGGAAATCTGCAGTTTTAACAAGTCCTCAGGAGACACTGATTTTGTTAGTCCAGAGACCACAATTTGCGAACCACTGTCCTGTTCAAGAGGATAGGAAATTTTCATTCTTGTTACAAATTTTGGTACGTGCCCTGAGGGAAAATGGCAGGGGGATATGAAAGCATTTTTTAAAAAAGAACCTGCCCTAGTCCAAGGGGATCCCAGAAATCTCTGCGAAGCAAGGAGCATTTGAGCTGAAATCTGACACACGGGCAGCAGTTAATCAACGTAACAGGGTGGCAGGTGGAAAGAACTGCTAACCCCAAAGGAAAAGCATGTCAAGGACTCTGAGGCCTGATGGAATTCGGTGCTTCTTTTTTTTTTTTTTTTTTTTTTTTTTTTTTTTTTTTTTTTCTTGTTTT
>NW_006792985.1:2868853-2883867 GCF_000442215.2 Lipotes vexillifer | reverse complement strand
CACGAACCCGCGTCTCCTGCATCGGCAGGCGGACTCTCAAGCACTGCGCCACCAGGGAAGCCCGAATTCGGTGCTTCTGATGGAGCAAAAAGGCCGGTGTGCTAGAGTACGGGAGGTGGAGGTGGGGCGTCAATGGAGGCACCAGGGTGAGGCTGGGGAGAGAGGAATAACCAGACCATGTGGATTTTGAATTTCATCCTAAAAGCAGTGGGAATTTGTGGAAAGGTTTCCATCAAGGGAATGAAAAGACCAAATTTGTGTTTGGTCTTCTCTCTGCCTACTGTAGAGAAAATTGATTGTAGGCAGGCAAAAGTAGAAATGGTGCAACCAGCTAGGAAGGTACCGAAGTTGCCCAGGTGAGTTGGAGGCGTGGGCTAAGGCGTGGGGTGGAGAGCTGCAGCCAGGGTGGGTGATGCAGTGGGTGGGGCGGCAGCAGAGGAAGCTGTCGGCAGGCCACCTGGACCACGGCGTTTCTTGTTCACTGCACCCGAGAGGACTGAATGACAGAGGACTACTGTGTGATGACAGAGGACTACTGTGTCACACAGAGGACTCTGTGTGACAGAGGACTACTGGTCATGGATGGAAGGGGATACAGGATTTAGTTTTGAACATATTGTATTTTAATTTGAAAAAATTCACATAGGGTAAAAATCAGGGCTTTTTTTTCTTTTGGAGGGTATACATTTCTATGAATTTGGGCAAGTGCATAGACTCACATAACCACCACTACACTGAGGATATATAACAATTTCATCTCCAAACATTCCCTCAAGCTATCCTTGGTAGTCAAATATTCCCCTTACTCCTAAAACGTGGCAATGCCCGACAGAGTGTTGGTCCTTGTAATTTTACTTTTTCAAAAATGTCATTTAAGTGAAATCCTATAGTATATAGTAATCTTTTGAGTCTGGCTTCTTTCACTTAGAATAACGCATTTGAGATGCATCTGTGTTGTCATGTACAGCGATAGTTCCTTTCTTTTTATTCCTAAGTGGTATTGCCTTGTATGTACCCCAGTTTGTTTATCCACTCACCCACTGAAGGACAGCTGGGTTTCCAGTTTTGGATATTTGTGAATAATGGTGCTAGAAAGATCCATGTACAGTGAACATAGGTTTTCATTTCTCTAGAGTTGCTGGCTTGGGTAAGTATATAATTAATAAAAAACCGCTAAACTATTTTCCAAAATGGCTGTGCCACTTTGCATTCCCACTGGGGAAGTTATGAGCACACCAGTTACACCATATCTTCATCACTACTTGGTATTGTTTGTTTGTTTGTTTTGAATTTTGCCCATTCTAGTGGGTGCATAGTGGTGTGGGTTTAACAGTGTTGAATGTCTTTTCATGTATGTATTTTACATATGTATATTGTCTTTGCTGAAGTGTCCCTTGAAATCTTTTGTCTAATTTTTAATCAGGTTGTTTGTTTTCTTCTTGGTGAGTTGGTCATATTGTATTTGATAGGATTTGGTGAAATCTTGGTGACAAGGTCAGCCCTTGGAGATACAAGCTTAGGGTTCAGAGATGTCGGTCTGCAGATAGACATTTGGGAGTCAGGGGCATATAGATGCATGATAGTCCAAGGAGTGCTAACAGAACTGAGTCTGGAGAAATTCCAGCACCTAAATGGCCAGGGAAAAGGGGGAGCTCACAAAGGAGACTAAAGATAAGAAACCATAGAGGGTGAGGGAAACTAGAAAAGTGTAGCGTGAAGGAAACCCGATAAGCTTGTTCCAAAAGAAAGATGGTGGACAGCAGAGCTGAATGCTGGTGAGTGAGCAGGTGTAATAAAGACTACAAAAGGCCCATTTTGTTTACCAACTAAAGGAAAACTGTTTCTCAACTCACGACACTTCTGACACCAAACGTGTGGGTTGTCCACACCAAACATCTCTCCAGTTCTCTGTAGATATCACCTGGTGTCTCACAATTTAATTGAATTCAGACACTAACTACCTGGGGTTAGTGCAGACCCCACGGGTTAGGGGCTCAGTCCCCCAAGATGCCAGTCTCAAGTCTGGGCCTCCTGTACTCCTGACCGATCAGCTATAAATCAAGGGTTCCCAGGACTCCCCTCCTGCAGTTTGGTAATTTGTTAGAACGGCTCACAGAACTCAAGGAAACACTTTACTTACTATTACTGGATAATTATGAAGGCTAGAACTCAGGAACAGGCAAATGCAAGAGATGCACAGGGCTTCCCTGGTGGCGCAGTGGTTGAGAGTCCGCCTGCCGATGCAGGGGACGTGGGTTCGTGCCCCGGTCCCGGAAGATCCCACATGCCGCGGAGCGGCTGGGCCCGTGAGCGGCTCAGGCCACTGAGCCTGCACGTCCGGAGCCTGTGCTCCGCAGCGGGAGAGGCCACAACAGTGAGAGGCCCGCGTACCGCAAAAAAAAAAAAAAAAAAAAAAAGAGAGAGAGAGATGCACAGGGCAGGGTATGGTAAGTGGCAAGGGGCTCCCATGCTCCCTCCAGGCGTGCCACCCTCCCGGCACCTCCCTGTGCTCACCAACCCAGAAGCTCTCCCAATCCCGTTGTTTAAGCGTTGACATATACACACTACTAACTGTAAAATAGATAGCTAGTGGGAAGCAGCTGCATAGCCCGGGGAGATCAGCTCGGTGCTTTGCGATGACCTAGAGGGGTGGGATAGGGAGGATGGGAGGGAGGCTCAGGAGGGAGGGGATATAGGTATACATATAGCTGATTCACTTTGTTGTACAGCAGAAACTAACACAACATTGTAAAGCAATTATACTCCAATAAAGATGTAAAAAAATAAAATACAATAAAATTTTTAACTCAGGAAAAAAAATAAGATTTTTATGGAGGTTCCATTATGTTGCATGACTGATTAAATCATTGGCCATTGCTGATTAACTCAATCCCCATCTCCTCCCAGAGATCAGGGTGGGGCTGAAAGTTTCAACTCTCTAATCAAATGACTGGTTCCTTTGGTAACCAACCCCCATCCTCTGAAAGTCACCTCATTAGCATAAACTCAGGTAAGGTGGAAAGGGACTTACTATGAGCACCAAAAGATGTCCCCTCTCATCTTTAGCACTCAGGAAATTACAAGGGCTTTAGGAGCTCTGTCCCAGGAACCAGCGACCAAGACCAAATATACACATTTCACAGTGTCACACCAACACCGATGTCACTGGTAAGCTTAGGATTATGTCAGTGTCCCTCAAGGGGTAGGTGTCAGCGGGAAGAGGGAAGCGGAGTCGGCAGTCATGTCTTCAGATCTGGCTTTAAAGAGGAGACACATAGGGTAGTAACTGAAAGTAGAATTGAGGAAATTATGTTCTTAAGCCCTGCCAGAATTGTAGAATTTCTAAATGAAGACTTGACTCTCTTCATTCACTTACTCAACATTTATGAGGTCCTGCTAGGTGCTGAGGAAACACAGCTGAATACGATCAAGGTCCTAGATGGCAAACAACTAGCTCTGGACAGCTGGCCTGTGTCTGCGGGTCTGCCTCCATGGGGTCCACGGGTCAACCAACCGTGTATAAAACATATTCCCCCCCCGCAAAATCCAGAAAATTTCAAAAAGCAAAATTTGAATTTGTCTGAACCATGACTACTGTTGACCCTTGAACAACACAGGTTTGAGCTGGGCGCGTCCACTTATACACCGATTTTTTTTCAATAAACACTACAGTACTACACAATCCAAGGTTGGTTGAATTTGCGGATGTGGACCTTTGGATATGCGTAGCTGACTCTCAAGATCACCGCTAATTTTCAACTTCAAGGGTTGGCACCGCTAACCCCAGAGTGGTTCAAGGGTCAGCTGCATTTACATAGCATTTGCATCGTGTTAGGTGTTTACTAGGTAATCTAGAGATGATTTAAAGTACATGGGAGGACGTGTGTAGGTTACATGCAAATCCCACACCATTTAATATGAGACTAGAGCATCCTCGGGTCTTGGTATCCATGGGAGATCCTGGAACCAATCCCGCACAGATACCGAGGGACGACTATATACAGTTCCTGAGCAGAACAGACAGTTCTGTGTGTGACATTAAGGTATAAGAGACCCCTTACTAGCATTTTTCTTCTGTTTGTGAAACCTATACAGGTTTTGAGGTCATAAAAAATCGGAGCTGGAAGGGAACTGAGAGATCATCTAACAGCCCTTTCATCTTACAAATGTAGGAATTTGGGTCCCAGAGAGGTTAAGTAGCTTGCCCAAGGATGCACGTTTAATAAGTGGCAGGTTCAGGAATAAAGCCCTTATCTTCTGCTTCTCAATTCAGGGAATTTTCCACTACTCCAGGCCAGATCATACATACAAGTGTCAATTTCTGCACTTCTAATTTCATAGAGCTGAACCATTACTTTAAATGGTAATGTTAATGAATTCCATGAGTCAGTGCTTATTTTCATATTGTGTCAATTAATTATGGTTTGGGGGTAACTCACTCCAAGGCCCTGGATTATAAAATGCAGCGTCAGCTGTTTTTTCAAGGTAATTCATTCCAAAACTTGGACCAAGGACACCTAATGTAGTTCAGAGTCAGTTGAATTTGTCTCTAAGTGTCCTTGAATTAAAAATCAAGAGCCCTGCTCGTTTCCCCCATACCATGGCTATAGGGAAGAATTGTGGCATTGGGCTGGGGTGGAGGGGGGTTCCATGGAACCTGGGGAAGTGGGTACTCTGGGGAATGTAAGGGTCAGGCTTGAGGTAACCCCTCTGTAACCTGGTGGGTGATGTGCTGTTGTGACTGTTTTGGGAGATGGCCTTTCTTTGTAATTGCAGCCAGAGATGACAGTTGGAAGAGCTAATGTGATTTCTGACCCAGACTTCCCTTCAGCCATCTGGACTGGGCTCTTACCATCTGGAAAATATCAATTTCATTTGGAAACCAAGAACATCATCTACCTCATCTAGAACTAGTTACTTCCCCAGCCAGGAGTACAAGGAGGTCAAGGAGAAACAGGAAAAAAAAAAAATCATTCAGTTGTACAAAACAGCCATTCTGATGCCCAAGGCATTTGGTAATCAGATGAATCTTCGGGCACCTCTGCCATCCAACCTGATCTCTTGAGCTCATCAGAGGAGGCAGATTAGACTCGCATTGCTCTACCTAAACAGCGTGGCCTTAGGCAAGTGATGTCTTCATTAAACCTAAGAGCTGGAAAGCCTGTCTGAGCTCAGGTAGTCTATTGTTACAGACCAGGAAGCCAGATTTAGAGAAATGAAACATCTTATATTACTTACATTTGTGGAGGTGCCCACCTTCTCTCTTTGCCCTCAGGCTTCCTCACCTGTAAAATAAGGAGGTTGAACAAGATGACCTCTAATACCCTCTCCACCTCTGGCATTCAATGCCCTGAAATTTCCCGAGAGCCCGGCTACCCCGGCAGGTGGAGTGGTCAAGCAGTCTTGGGCGTTACCCGGGAAAACAGACCTGTGGAATCTCGGGTCCCAACCAGACCTACTGAATGAGAATCCACATCTGAACAAAATCCCCAGGCGATTCATATGCACGTTAGAGTCGTCTTTAGAAATCTGGTTGATTTTGGCCCTAGATAGTTTGTGTACTTTCCCTAAGGCTTTCACGCCTCATTCTCTCAATAGCCTGCAGGTGTCACCAGAGAGCCAGCAGTGATCTTACTGGAGAGGCGGGAACTGTGTAGTTTTTATTCCCCTTTCTTTTGTGTATTCTACCCTCCCGCCCTTCAAGTTCCCGTACACTCTTTGGCCTGTTATCCAGTCAGCTGGAGAAATGGGCTGCAAAGTGTATTTTGCAGCTGTTCGCACTACAGGTGTTTCAGTGTCTGCCCTTCCAGAAAAGAACTGGACCTAGGGGACCTCTTGTTTCATGAGCAGACTCCCATGGAGTGATTTTTTTAAAACCCCAATTCTGTGTTTCCTTGACAATTCAGGCAAATCTGTGGCTGATACTCTAACAATGTAATATTACAATGAAGTATACTTTATTTTGGTCCCAGAATTTATTTATTAAGGTATGTGTATTGTATTATATTATCGATCAATTCTTACAATTTTAAATTATAATGACCATCTTTCCAGTAAACAAAAGGCTGAAGTCTTCCATGTTATTATATAAATGTTATTATTCGTATAACCCTTTAGATCTTTTTAAAAAACACTTTTAATTTAACATATTTTTAAAAAATCCTTGTAACACAAGGTGTGTAGGATTCTTCAATTATAGATGATGATCTTGAGGCTGGAGTTTCATCTCGTACATTGTGGAAATAAGACTTGGATCCAGGTCTCCTGATTCCACATTCTATAATCTTTCTACTTTACCAAATGGCCTCCCCTAACTATAATCAAATTTCTGCTCAATGAATGATGTCAAACTACAGTTGCTCACCACTGAGGTGTTTAATTGGGGGGATGTAACATTTTTACCTACCGATTTTTGTTTGTTTTTGTTTTTGGCTGTGCGGCATGTGGGATCTTCGTTCCCCACCAGGGATGGAACCCATGCCCCCTGCAGTGGAATTGCGGAGTCCTAACCACTCCACCGCCAGGGAATTCCCCTACTGATATTTTTCTGAGCTGTGTTAATTCACCAGCAATAACTGATTAGATAATGGAATTTCCAAAGATCTCCTTATGTCTGTGGTTGGGAAGCTGCTACTGGGAAAAATGTACTTTAGAAATAATAATATCCCAAGTACTGTGGGATGGGGTAACAAAGCCAATACCCGCTTGTCCCCTCAACCATCCCTCTACCCAGCCCCCAACACACAAGTTCTCTTTCTTCTCTCTCTAGTTTAGAAAGGAGAGGGTTTTTCTTCCTGCCTCTTTCTATTCCTTCTTTTCTCTGATATTAAGCACCTAGTATTTATCAGACCTCCCAGCAGCTGCTGATGACACAGTGGGGACACTGTGGGTGCTGATGTGCTGATGACACAGTGGGTTCCTGCCCTCATGAAGTTGACAGTCTATTGAGGGAATCAGATACCAGACAAATGGGAGTAGTGATGTGAAAAGGAAAGAGCAGGCTACCGTGAGAGTGGATAATAAGGAGACATACCCTAGAGTGGGGCTCTGGGAAGACTCCCCCAGCAGCACTGATATTTAGGTGGAGAGCTGAAAGACAGCAACGGTAGGGAGTAGGAGTGGGGCCGCGGAAGGAGGAACTCTCTCTGCAGAGGAAATGGCACACGTGTTGGGACTGTCAGGTAGACTGGAGTGAAGTGGCAGGAGATGGGCAGTGGGACAAGATGAGGTCAGAGAGATGGCCTGGGTTCAGATAGTCAAGGGCTTCATGGTCCAAACACAGTACTCCCTGCTCCAAAATTATTGGTGATGAGTCCACCTGTTTATATATTTCAGTGGGAGCATCCTGCTACTATTCATATCTTTTGAGGAGCTTTAAAATATACATTGGGGGAATTCCCTGGCAGTCCAGTGGTTAGGACCCTGCACTTCCACTGCAGGGGGCACGGGTTCAATTCCTGGTCGGAGAACTAAGATCCCGCATGCCGTGCGGTGCAGCCAAAAAATTAAATTAAATTAAATTAACATTGGGATATAATATTTCAGTTTTTTAAACATCAGAATTAAGAGTGTACCTAAAAGTGATCAGACATCAGAATGAGAGACTGCATGTTTACATCTCTTTCTGTCTCATAGTTATTCATTCGTGTTCTAATAGCTTGTTCATATTCTAAGTTTTCTGTGTGTATATGATCATGTTTCCTATGTATATCACCTGCAAGTGCTTAGTTTTGTTTCTTCCTTTCCACTCCTCACACTTTTAATTTCTTTTTCTTTTCTTATTGTGCAGGCCAAGCTGTCTGGCACATTGCTGAAAGGTAGCAGAGATGGCTGGCTTTTTTTTTTTTTTTTTTTTTTTTTTTTATGGCTGGCATTTTAAATCTTGTTTCTGATGTTTGGAAGGAAAGTTGCTGATATATTTACATGTAAGTATCTTTGTTACGTGTCTTGTAAGTATATTTGTTACAGGTCTTGTAAGTATATTTGTTTATGAGGAATTCCTGTCTATCCTTATTTGCAAAGAGTTTTTATTATTAATGAATATAGAATTTTCATTTATTGAGATAACCATTTACTTTTTCTCCTTCAACCTGTTAATGATTTACATTAGTAGATTTTCTAATGTTAAACCAAGTTTGCATTCCTAGGATAAATCCAACTTGACATGTTGGACAATGCTTTTTATACTTTGCTGGATTCCATTTGCTAATACGATGTTTAGGGTTTTTGCATCTATGTTGATGGCTGAGATTGGCCTATAATTTTTCCTTTTTCATGTGTTTTTTCTTCTTTTGTTATGGAGGTCATTCATGTTTCATATAATGAGTTTCATAAAATTATCTTTTTCTATAATCAGGAAATATTTGTGTAAGATTTCCACACTCTGTTCTTTGAATGTTTGGTACAGCTTATCTGTTCAACCACCTGCAGATTCTATTTCTTTAAATGTCATTGCAATATACACTACTATCTATAATATAGATAACTAATGAGAACCTACTGTATAGCACAGGGAACTCTATTCAATGCTCTGTGGTGACCTAAATGGGAAGGAAGTCCAAAAAAGACTGTATGTATGTATATATATAACTGATTCACTTTGCTGTACAGCAGAAGCTAACACAACGTTGTAAAGCAACTATACTCCGATTAAAAAAAAATAAATGTCATTGCACTAATTGAAGTTCTTGGTGCCATTTTGGCATTTAAAAATTACCTGTGATGTCACCTCAATTTTCATCTAATTTCATCTAAGTTTTCAAAAAATTCATAGACATAAAGTTGTCTATAATATTCTCTTGTTTTCTTTTTATTCTCTGCCACGTCTGTACTTTGTCCTTGTTTACATTCCTAACATATTATTTGTTTCACCTCTTTTTCTTCTTGATCAGTTTTGCCTCAGATCTATCAACATTATTTGTCTTTTTTAAACTTCCAGCTTTGGCTTTGTTCATCCACAATTATGTCCATTGTTCACAGTTTATCTATCCATTCACCTGTTGCTGGGCATTGATGGACACACACACAAATACATTTTTGTGTATTAGAAATAAAGCTTCTATGAACATTAATATATCAAGTCTTTGCGTGAACACGTGCTTTTATTTCTCTGCCATAAAAACCTAGGACTGAAATGGCTAGACTGTATGGCAGGTATATAAGTAACCTTATAGAATTCTAGCACCATCATTGCTTGTGTTACATAGAGTGTAGTGTTTAAGATTTCTTGGATTCAAGTCCTAACTTCTTCATTTACTGTGTGATCTTCTCAGGGCGCCCGAGTCTCCCCCACAGAACTGGAATGATTAGAACAGAACCAGTGGTTGTAAAGACTGAAGGAGTTCATTCTTGTAAAGCCCGAAGAACCTGTCCCACGTTAAACGCTAAAGGGATGTTAGCTATTGTTTCTGCGTATGTCCTGCTATTTGGAATGAATGGGCGTATGTACTTAGTGTTCAATCATCCTCATTTCCTATTTGTTGATTATTTGCATAACCAGAGCCACCTATGCTGTTGTTAACTCATTAGCAATGAAGATGATTTTTAAAAAAAAACAATTGAGCTATTTGTGTTTTGTATAAGTAGCATGGCAGGCAAGCACTGTTCCCTCACCTGGGCATTTCCTGTTGTTAGATATTATTGTTCTTGTGTGGTTAATGTTATACTGAAAGCCTGTGAAAAGGATATAAGAGCTAGAAGGTGAGCTCCCTGAGGGCAGGGACCAAATCAGTCTGGTCCTATATCTCCTATACCTGGTCTGGGCCTCACCCGTGGCAGAGACTCAATAATTACGGATTAAGTGAACATGCAGATGAAAGAAGGGCAAGAACTTTGTCAGAACCATTGCCCTGGGTTTCCACCGGGAGAGGAAGGTGATCCGTTGTGGCTGTTAAAGTGACCTGTATCCATCAGCAGCAGAAGGATGAGGTCTTCCCCTGGGCCCGGAATGAGCTCTCAGTGACTGGAGGTCCTGGAGGCAACAGAGCCAGTGCACTCTTTTCTGCTTGTTGAGGAGAACAAGATGGGAAATGAGAAAGCACCCATGATGTAGACACAGGCAGGGGCTGAGAGGGAAGCGGACCAGGCAAGGAGCCAGGACATTTTTACCAGCTCTTGGGGACCACAACTCAAGTAGTTATTGAAGGATCTAAGACTTCCGTTTTGGAGACTTGTCTGTTTTAAAGCTGTTTGTCTCTTTCTGAAATGACTTCCTCGTTGCTCATCCTTAGTTTAACTGGGCCAAGTACTGAGGAGAAGCATGCAAGCAGCCCCAGGGGGCTGACCTGTGGAAGGAGTCTGAGCGGTCGGAGGCCGTGAGAGAAGGTGACAGGGAAGCCCTCTCCCCACCTGGAGAGCCTCTTTCCAGAACTAGTCTCCAGGTCCTCACGTTGTGCTCAGTTCTAACCACGAAGGCTCTTCCCTTATGATTCTCTCCCACCAGAAAATACCCACAGGGCAGACTTCCACTTTGGGCCATGAGCGAGTCCTTACCAGAATTATCCTCCTTCTGTCATAACTAGAAAATTGTCCAAAATACTTGACAAAATATTTTCAGACTTTGGACCACAGGTAGCATAAGTCTTTGCTCCCTGAGAAAAAGACAGCAAGGGAGGTGAGCCTCCCCCGGCCTAGGTTCCCTGCTGACCGAGGCCAAGTGGCAAACTCGCTGAGGTGAGGAGAATTGGAGACTGGGTAGGCCAAGGTGGCCGGAATTTGCAGGGCACAGTATCCGAGAGTACGGAGCTACGCAGAGAAATCTCCAGAAACGTGCATAGGGTTCCCTTGAGTTGTCCGCTGAATACCAATCTGTGTGAACCCCAGGAGGCCAGCTAGAACAACTTCTGAGGAAGGCATCATTACCAGAGCTCATACAGAGCTGGGAATCGTTCAAGTTCCCTCCAGCCAGGGTGGGAGGATGACCTGGGGGACTGAGGGTCCGCCCAGAAAGCTCCTTAGCCTATTCTAACTGGGGGCTGAGCTGGTGGAGGGGACTCGATAACAAAGGTCCAGTCAGTCAGAACCCACCTCGGCGCCCAGAAGCGAGAGGTGGAGGAGAAGGAGGGGAAAAGGAAGGGAAAGACGCTCCATGGAGGGTCGAAGGGGGAGCGCTTCTGACGTGGAGGGTCGAAGGGGGAGCGCTTCCAATATGGAGGGTCGAAGGGGGAGCGCTTCTGACGTGGAGGGTCGAAGGGGGAGCGCTTCTGACGTGGAGGGTCGAAGGGGGAGCGCTTCTAAGAAGAGAAAGACAAGTGATTCACACAGCTGACATCTTACAGAAATGTTAGAGTAACTGTCAGAAAACAATGTAGGTGAAGAAACCACGGTGCCTATGGTGGAGAACGGTGTAACTGCTTTCCATAATTCAAACCCACTACAGTGGTTGACTTGACCACAACACTCGAAGGCGCCAAAGGTCAGTTCTCAGGTATCTGAGACCAGGGAAAAGCAGTTTCTTGTAGGCATTAGAGCGGAGAAGTAGGGCCACCACCCTTCTCCATGGGACTGAATATAGAAGGGGAACCACAGTGATTTGGGGGTGGGTATCACCGGAGTTTTTAGAGAAAACCGGGATGCCTCCTTTGTGCATTTCCAGAAAGTCCACTTTTCTCTGTTGACTTCCTTTGGCAAATTTTTATGGCCTACAGGAAGCTTGGGCCATTAGGTTTTCCCACAGGTGCAGCTATGAGTTTGCGGCCAGGACTAGGCGGTGACCTGGGCCATCCCCACACTCTCCCCGGGTCCTGTGCCTGGGAGTTCAAACCTCTCACTGGGTGACGAGGCCCAGTGACGTCACAGACCTTGTAGCAACTCCGAACGGTCTTCTTATCTGTGAATGGAACTCCAGATGAGAGCACATCCCCAAGTAAGAACTCTGGAGAAGTGAGTAAATAGGTGTTCTTTCCTTTAATGACTATGAAAGCAATTCTCTTACCAGCTGGGCCGTGATTATTGTTCTGCTGCTTGGGACCCTTTCCTTAGGTTACCGAATAGGGCTTAAGACATCATGTGCCACCATGTTCTCGGTCTAGACTGTGGTTATTGACCTCTGGAAGTATTAAGACAGCTTCTCATAAGCCACCCATTCTACCAATTCCCGCTGAAGAATTATCAGACGATCCAATTTTCACCCGTCCTCCCCACGCTCACTGGGTTTTCATGAGAAAGAATATGAGGGGAAGCTTGTTAGCAACATGTTTTTAGCTTTATTGAAATTCTTTCTTATAAAAGGTCTGATGTATTTTAGGCCTGGCCTAATTTCCTTTAGTCCCTGAAATACAGGTCCATGGTTATTTTACTTCCATGTCCTCTTAAGTAGGAATGTACACTAGTAGACTTTTATTTTAAGGTTCAAACACTTATCACCGTTGTTTTTCTTTGATGTAAAGCAAGACTTGTATTTTCCCGAATGAAAAGACCAAGTAAGAAAGTTATGTGGGTCTTCGTTGGTAGGATAACTGGATTCTTTGCCAGAATGGACTTGGGAATTTATATCGTTCAACGTGACATCTTTCCACCTTGAGTATTTTCTTTTTTAATGCAAAATTTGTAGTGTGCTGAGCTATTTATAGTAAAGAGTGCTGTGTTCATATATGCATACATATATTGGCTCTGGGAAAAGATGCATGAGTACATGCGTGTTATGTAAACATAGCAGTTAGTCAGAAGGAGAGTCTCTGATCATTGGGACATTAATGAATAACAAGCATATGGTTCGCAAAGAGCAACCAATAGCACATATTGGTTCCGTTGTCAGCCAGGAACTTTGCTGGTCTTACACCCAGAGGGTCCCAGCTGTCACCTTCCCCAGGCAAGCGGTGCTCACCAGAGAGGACAGGTGATTGTGTATCTGAGGCCTGACTGAATTTGTGTCTCCCTCAAGGGAGGAGGGTCTGCGCTCACTTGCTACCATGTAGGCCACCAGGCCCAGAACACATATATGGCCCAGTCTGACCTCCTCCTCGTGTCAAAAGCAGAATATGATCTCCCCATCACTAGGAAAGGGGTGCAGATTGAGGACCTGCAAAGGCCCATGGTCTCTTCTTCCCCCAGAGATTGTAGGGAATCCTCATTTCCTTTCAATCTTTTTTTTTCTTTTAATATTTATTTATTTGGTTGCAGTGGGTCTCAGTTGAGGCAAGCGGGCTCCTTAGTTGAGGCTCGCGGCCTCCTTAGTTGCGGCTCGCTGGCTCCTTAGTTGCGGCACGTGGGCTCCTTAGTTGCGGCACGCATGTGGGATCTAGTTCCCTGACCAGGGATCGAACCCGGGCCCCCTGCACTGGGAGCACGGAGTCTTAACCACTGCGCCACTAGGGAAGTCCCCTCCTTCCACTCTTATAGGCTCCATCAGGACATGTGTTCTCCTGACCACAGGATGACACCCAAAGAGGCCTGGAAGGTTCAATATCATCACCTCCAAACAGCTCCGAGACACAGGTGACATAGCTTTAACCCTGACTGCCGGATAACTGAGGGTTGATCTTGGTTTAACCCAGACAGCCCCCAGGTCACCCTCCAAATCAGCTTTCCTCCTGTGTGGATGGTTGCCCTGGGAGCCAGTCCTGTCTGACCTTGAACTCACACCCTGTGGGGTTTGGAGTATGTAACCTTCTAGTCACACCCGTCCTGCACCCACGCTTCTTGCTCAAGCCTGGCAAAGACACAGGAAAGTTCAGGTAGCAACAGTGGTCTCAGTCATTCTCGATCTGACTAATAGGTCAGGTGAAGGGGTCAGGTGAATGCTACCTGGCGGTGACGTGGTACCCACGCTAACATGACTTACAGGAATGCTGCAAAGTGATAAACAAATTTAGCACCCAAGATACTATGTAATAGCACGCGTGGCAGTCACTCAATAAATGTTCCTTTTACTCCTCTGAATCCAGACTGGTTCCTGCAGGAGACTTGCATTTCCCTCTGGCTCCTACAGCTGGCCTCTCCTCTACGTCACTTCCCCCAACTAACAAACGCTGTGCAGAGGCAGAGTAAAGGGGGAAAATGAATCACTCAGTATTGTCTCTGGCTGGTCAAAACTCTTGGCCTGAGGTTTGGGAATGATCTGCAGAGTAAACGATCTGGGATGCTTCCCTCCCATCCTCACGGATGCATTTGTGGCCAACATTTATCTGTAACTCACAGACCACAGAGAACATGGATACGGAGGCCTGATCATGGCGTTTTAGAAGACTCGGCAAAATGGCGATCCAGTTGACCAGGGCTCCATGCAGGAACCCTGGTGGAAGGGAGAGACAGGCAGTAGATCCCAGAGTTGTGCTTTGGAGAAGATGTCCAAGGAGAGGAGGATGACAGGCCACCATGGGTCCTGGGATGGGAATCCGGGGGTCTGGGGGTGCTGGGCGGAGAGGCATGGGTCAGGGGAGCCCCGAGCGATGCCCCCACCCCAGGAATGCAGGAAGGAGGCTTGGCGGCTGGGTCCGGACCTTGGGCTGTGCCCACTGTCAGTGTCTCTTGCATGTCACTCCAGCATCCTCAGCGTGTCCGCAGTTTGTCACCCCCCATTTGGAGAAGCTGCAGCGGAAGATGCTTTCCTCCGTGCCCTTGCAGGCGACATCATCCATCCAAATCCTCCCTGTGCCTGTGGAGACAAGTCAACACGATTTCTTAGCGGAGATGCAGGAGGGCAGGACAGACAGGAACACTGCTGTCTGTCCTTGACCCGCTGTCCCGAGCTCTGCTGTCAGTTCTCAAATCTAGTGGTTCCCATCTGCCTTCTCCATTCCACCAAGACCAAATACTTCTTTTCTAGGCTCAGTTTCTTGAGGGAAGAATAAGAATAACTGACAGTGGAGACGGTGGTATTTACTGAGTAGCCCCTATGTGTCAGCATCTTACACATACGATCTTCATCCATTCTCACCATGGTGCTGTGAGATAGCCATGAATAAACCCTTTTCCTAGATGGGAAAACTGAGGTTCAGATGGCAACTGGTGCAAGGTTGCTCAGCTTGTAAGTGGCAGAGTCTGAACTCAAGCCCAAGTCTTTTTTTTTTTTTTTT
>NW_006792985.1:2864818-2868386 GCF_000442215.2 Lipotes vexillifer | reverse complement strand
TCTCCCTCCCTCCCACCCTCCCTATCCCACCCCTCCAGGCGGTCACAAAGCACCGAGCCGGTATCCCTGTGCCATGCGGCTGCTTCCCACTGGCTATCTACCTTACGTTTGTTAGTATATATATGTCCATGTCTCTCTCTCGCCCTATCACACCTCACCCTTCCCCCTCCCCATATCCTCAAGTCTGTTCTCCAGTAGGTCTGTGTCTTTATTCCTGTTTTACCCCTAGGTTCTTCATAACATTTTTTTTTTCTTAAATTCTATATATATGTGTTAGCAGACGGTATTTGTCTCTCTCTTTCTGACTCACTTCACTCTGTATGACAGACTCTAGGTCCATCCACCTCATTACAAATAGCTCAATTTCGTTTTCAAGCCCAAGTCTTGCTGCCTCCCAGGCCACGCTTTATATGAGACACTTCATAGCTTTTGAGATACGATATCTTGCGGCATTTGTTGATGAATATTCAGACAGGGCCTAATCAGAAGGACAATGTTAGACAGACGCTGGGTTGGACAGATCCAGTGCCCCGTAAGTATCTCAAGTATGTCAGTACCAACATTACCTTCAATCTTTTGAAATTTAAAGCAGACGGTCTCTTTCTATGAGCTCAAAACAGTGGTACTCGGAATGACAGGGGATCCCAGAATTTAACATTATAACCAGACATCTATGTAATGACAGGCAGAAGCATCCCTAACCACAAGTAATTAGGCCAAGTTCCCAAAATACAAGGTCCCTATGACAATCTAGCTGAGTTTTGCCTGTCTGTTCACTCCGCTCTTAAGGGGACCAACCTACTGGTCTGAAGATGTCCATGCAGGGGAGCCTTTAGCTGGCTTTCCCAAGATTGTACCTGAGTCTCAAGAGACATAAACTTGGCACTGAGGTCCCTTACTGAATGTCAAGGGAATAGTGCAGCTGCGTGAGGCTCCGAGGGAACGGAGAGGGCTCGTCTGGGGTCAGAGGGGTCAGTGGAGAGGGGAGAAGTCACCTAGAGCCCCCGCTGATGAACTGGTAGGGCCATCACCCGTGGTTCAGGTGGGCTCTCTGGGCTGATGGCCAAGGAAGGTCTCCAATGGTGGGAGCTCACTTGGGAGCCCTCTGGAAGGATGCCTGAGCTTTAGGGCTCCCATCTCCCTACTGGAAGCAGTAGCTTAGAGCTTCGCTACTCAAAGCGTGGTCCCGGACCAGTGGCACCAGCATTCCCCAGAGCTCGTCAAAACTGCAGAACCTCAGGCCCCACCCAAGGCCTACTGAATCCGAATCTACATTTGAAGCAAGTGGTTCTGCATTGAAGTTTGAGAAGCAGAAATAGGTACAGCAGAAATAGGGCTTTACAATAAGTAGAATAAATCTGAATTCAAGTCTCAGCCCCATCTAGGAAGACCATTTCAGTTGGAAAACCGGGAAGGGATTCCCAAAATATGAGACTTTTCGTGCTAAAGCTGGGTAGGTTCTGGGTAAACCGGTATGGCTGGTCACTCCAGCACCCTGACTTGTTAGGTCTATGAGACAGCACCAAAAATCATGGGGTCAAAGGTCATAAACTGGGTTCCAACATTACTGACGGTGTCAACCTGGGCAAGTTCAATGAGGTCACATGTATTCCTGCATTTTGTTTCTTGTGTTTTTTTGGCCACACTGCATGGCATGTGGGATCTGAGCTCCCCAACCAGGGATGGAACCTGCGCCCCCTGCATTGGAAGGGCGGGGTCTTAACCACTGGACCACTGGGGACGTCCCAAGAGAATATTTTTCTTTTTTTCGGCCACACCGTGTGGCTTGTGGGATCTTAGTTCCCCGACCAGGGATTGCACCCGGGCCCTCGGTAGTGAGAGCACAGAGTCCTAACCCCTGGACCACCAGGGAATTCCCAGTTCCTGTATTTTAAAGGGCTTTCAAATGCACCAAAACCCTATACAAAAGGTAGCTCAGGGATTAGTACTGTACCCTGACCCTACCCCCGTTTTCTCCCTGTCCCAACACTCAGCAGCCAGACAACCTCTCCTTTTAGAGGAATTGTCAGGACTAATTATTAAAACCCTTAAAACTGTCACTCACCCTTGGATTGCATGGGAAATCCCTTTACAAAGAGCATCAAGGGAACACCTAAACCATTTTGCTGCCCACAAAATCAACCGCATGAACTAAGTGGTTTGGACATATTTTTTATGCTGAGGTTTTCAGCATCTGTTGTCATGGGAATACCAAGCAGTGAATTCAGGAACAGAGCTGGGAGGAGAGGCCTCCTTCTGCTGTCTTTTTGGATGTTATTTCTTCATCAGAGCCTCTTCCCTAGCCGGATACAGTGTGCCTCTTACACAATAAGCCCTCTGAGGCCGAGCAAAAATTCTCAGATTAAATGTCTCCTGGAAAACACATCAGTTTACAAATTACCCTTTCTTGGGCTACAGGCCCAAGAGCTCTGTGGGATTAGTCACATCCAAAACAAATAAAGGAGCAAATGAAGGAGACCGACAAATACAGAACAGGCCCCAAGGTTACGAGCCCAAATGCATACACAGGATCACGAGACCCCAAACTCTAGCTGGTGTTTGGCTAGGGAGTTCTGGCTAACATCCAGTCATGGAAGAGCTAATAAAATGAGAAAAGCCTTGTTAAATCAGCAGCACAGAATATCTACAGTTCCTGGGACATCGCTGAAGGGCCTATGAACCCGAAGACCGTTTCTGCTCCTTGCCATGTCAGAGGGGCTAGCACTGCCATGACTCCAGGTACCAATCATCCTTTTAGCTTTAGAGCTGACACCTGATACTCAACGTGTGACCCAAGGACCAGGAAATCAGTATCACCTGAGAGGTTGTTAGCAACACAGAGTCTCGGGGCCACCCGGACCCGAATCAGAGTCTGCATCTTAACAAGATCTCCTAGATTCAGGCACGCATTCAGGTCTGAGAAGCCCTGCTCTAGATTAGGTCTGCTCCTCCGAAGTCTCTCTGTGAGCTCCATAAGATGCCCCATCAGGTAAGCGGGGAAGGGGCTACTCTGCTCCCCACTGTACAGTCAGAAAAATTAAACAACAGAGTGAGGTTTTTACCTTGAGGAGGAAAAACTGGGACAAGAGGCCAGGTCTTCTGACACTTAGAGCTGTTGGAAGGTGATATTGTTGGGATGCGTAAGTGGAGATTTTATTCTATCCTTATTCACTCATCCATTCAACAAGTATTTAAGAGTCTACTCCATGCTCAGCACTATTCTGGGTGTAGGGACTACATCAATGAACAAAAAACGATGAAAGAAAAACACTGTTGGTGGGAATGTAAACGGGTATAGTCACTGTGGAGAACAGTATGGAGATTTCTCAAAAAACTAAAAATAGAACTACTATATGACCCAGCAATCCCACTCCTGGGTACATATCTGAAAAAAAACCAAAAACACTAATTTGAAAGATACATGCACCCCAATGTTCATAGCAGCATTATTTACAATCGTCAAGATATGGAAGCAAACTAAGCGTGCATCAACAGATGATAAAGAAGGCTGTGGTATATATATATATATATATATATATATATATATATATATATATACACAATGGAA
>NW_006792985.1:2857513-2864758 GCF_000442215.2 Lipotes vexillifer | reverse complement strand
TATATATATATATATATATATATATATATATATATATATATACACAATGGAATACTACTCAGCTATAAAAAAGAATGAAATTTTGCCATTTGCAGTAACACTGATGAACTTGGAGGGCATTATTCTAAGTGAAATAAGTCAGACACGGACAAATACTGTATTATATCACTTATAAGTGGAATCTAAAAACTACAACAAACTAGTGAATATAATGAAAAAGAAGCAGACTCACAGATACAGAGAACAAATTAGCCGTTGCCAGCGGGAGGGGAGGGGCAATACAGGGGTGGGGAACAGGGAGGTACAAACTATTGGCTGTAAGATGAGCTGAAGGATGTATTACTGGGTTGGCCAAAAAAGTTCGTTTGGTTAGTGAAAACGTTGTTCAAGAAAGTTCTTCGCGAAAATGAAAAACGTGTCTTTTATTTTTACTTAAAACTGAACGAATTTTTTTGGCCAACCCAATATATAGCATGGGGAGTATAGCCAATATTTTGTTATAACTGTAAAGGGAAAGCAACCTTTCAAAATCGTATAAAAACAAAAACAAAAATCTCTGCTTCATGGAACAAACATTTGAGCTGCTGCATGTTTATTTGAGTATTATTAATAGAAGGAATTGAGGTAGGAAGTAGATGGGCCCCTGGCCTGGACAGCTGGTGTTTGTCAAGGGCAGTAAAATTGAAGCTTTGTTTTCCCCCAGACCCTCCAAGGACAAAGTTAGGGGCAAAAACTGAGGTCTGCTGAAGTAAACAGATAAGATGACTACTCCTGAGGTTAAGAAAAACTCCCTGACTGCACAGGCACATTAAGACTCCTTGGGGGGTCAAAAAGGAGGGGGTGCCACCCCATACTAGGTGATGCCGAGACCCCCATAAGCCTCTGCAGTGGGATCCATCTTAGCAAAAAGTTAGCACGCATGTTGGGGAGAGTCCTAGGACGGGTCAGGCGTGGAATAAGAAACAAGAAATTGGCCAAGGGTAAACAAAGACCTGGAAAGACTGTCCTAAATAAATGATTTAAATCACCTCTTTACTGCTCTCCTCATTAGAAGATGCCTACACCCTTTCTCTCCAGGTGTGTATTTCTGCCTTGCTTCAGTCTCTAACAAACAGTTTCTCTGTGTGCTCTCCCACTTGTTGTGCTGTGTCTCTAATGATAAACTTTGTGCCTGTTTTTACAGTTTTTGCCTCCTTGAAACATTCTGGCTTTCAAATGGGGGCAAGAGCCAGGGCCACTTAGCTTCTAGCCTCTGGCCCCCGGTGGTCTAGCGGCTAGGATTCCTGGTTTTCATCCAGGCTACCCAGGTTCAGTTCCTGGGCAGGGAACTAAGATCCTGCTTCAAGCCACCACCCACTGCTGTCTCTCTGAGATCAGAATGAGTTACACTGATTCCTTCCGGCTGCCATCTGAGCCTCACACAGGGACAGGCAGGATGGCTATCAAACAGATATTTAAGAGGTAGGAAAACTAAGGCCCCAGAAAGGTTAAGTGACCTGTCCCACGACTATTAAGGGGATGAGATCATGACCCAGGCCTCTGACGTCCAGCCAGTCCAGTCCCCGTTCCTTATAGAACCACATACACGGCACACAGCACAGATCACTAAGCCAGGAGGCTGCAAACCCAATTTGACCTACTGCCTGCTTTTGTAAATAAAGTTTTATTGGAACACAGAGCCTCCCTGCCCCCAGTCTGATTACATTTTGTCTGTAGTTGCTTTTATGCTACAACTACAGAGCTGAGTAGTTGTGAGAGCGACCATCTGGCCCAGAAAGCCCAAAATATTTACTCCCTGGCCCTTTAATGTTTGCTGACCCTTGCACTAAGCCACGTCCCAGTATTTGAATTTTATCTTAGAAAAAAAGGGCAAAGAAATGCTAATAATATAATTAAAAGAGAACACTCCCAATTCTGTCCACCCACTCCCACCTACAAATCTGTATGCATTTGTACCCATCCTCAGCTCCTTTTGTCTGTCTCTCTGTCTCAAAGAAAGATTTTCTTGGCGGGCCCAGGACTAATTTCCCAGCAGTGCTGTGGTGGTCTCACGCCCTCCATCCCCTCCTGGACCCTTGCTCCAGCCATCACTCTCCATCTTCCTGATCTGCACTCATTCCCTCTCCAACAGCTCTTGGACCAGTTTAAAACTGAAAAAAAAAAATCTCCAAGTCGTTCTCATTTGGGTCTTTCCTTGCTTTTTTCCCAGGGAAACTGATAATTCAATTATTGAGCCCTGTCCAGGAAAACTTTTATGGTGCCAGACCACAGAGAGCACTGCCAGGGTGTGGCGGTTTCTTGTATGGCTCTGGGGAGGACGCAGGTTTGGCAGGCACAGAAGTTCCTTCCTTCCTTCTTCCCTGGCCCCCTCCTCCTGTCCCTCGTTCCTCCCTCCCACATTTATCCAGTACCTATCACATCCCAGGCACAGTCCTGGGATTTGGAGCTCTGCCCTCAAGGTGTTCCCACATACCCCAGCGATCAGGAGCGTGTGAGAGGTACGCACAGAAGATGCCACGGGAGCAGGGTGGGTATCTACATCACGGGCTGGGGTGGAGCGGCTCAGGAGGTGATCATTGAGCTGACTTTAAAAGCTGAGGAGGAATTAGCTAGGTGAAGAGGAGGGAAAGGCATTCCAGACCCAAGGAACAGCATTTGAGGGGATACGGAGCCGGGAAACAGCTGTGTGCGCTCAGAGGCCACACGTGGGCGGACGCAGCTAAGGGATGAGCCGCCAGAGGCGGGAGGTGTGTGAGGACTGGCCTTGGGCACTAAGCTAAGGAAACCAAATTTGATCCTGAGAGCAGGAAAGACCCACTGAGCATCGGGCAGGGGAGTGACAGAGGCAGGAGCGCATTTTAGAAAGGTCCCTGGCAGCCAGGAGGGGGACAGGGGGCAGCAGCGAGGGAAGCAGCTCATGGAGGACGCCCCCATCTCCACCCAACAAGCAGCAAATAAATGTGCACCGCAGGGCCTGCACTGTGCTAACTGCTCACCGTATGTGATCTCACTTCGAGTTTGCAATCATTCTGCAAAAGTGGAGGGACTGAAGCCTGGAGAGGTTAAGAAATCTGCTCCAGGTCACCAGCTAGTAAGTGGCACATATGGGATGCTAGGTTGGCTTTGACCCAGAGACTGAGCTCCTAGCCACTGCTCTACCCAGCCCGAGCTCCTAAGGCAAGAGCAGGGGCAACAGAGAGGAGGGGACAGAGTCAAGGGACCAGAGACATTGACACTGGTAGCATCTGTAATGACTCAGGGACCCAGCAGATAAGGGACACAGGAGTGGGTGAGGGTGCAAGAAGGGACGAGTCTGCAGTCCTGGCTGGCAGGGCAGGAAGCACAGCCGGAAGAGAAACAAGAGTGGATGGAGAGTGGGGCCGGAGGCTTGGGAGACTCCATGAGGCTGAGGGTGAGCAGACTGGGATTGGGAATCGGGGCACCTGCAGGACGCGAGGCTGTGGTCAGAGGGCCGTTGGGACCTGATGCAAACCCCGCCAGCTGCCAGGAGAGGGGGGCTTCCCTTCCCTCTGCCCCCAGCTGCTAGGGCAGGATAGCCCTTCCAACAGTTTAGAATCTGTGAACATGTCTGCCTCCCCCTCTAAACTGAATGTGCTGAGGTCAGAGACTAGGTTGACTCAACTCTGTGCCCCGGTGCTGAGCCTAGTGCCTGCCCATGGAAAGTGCCAGAAGCTGCTGTGGGAAGAAGGGACTGCAGCCAGGCTAGGAGGATGGGTGCCAGGCAAGCCCCATCCCTTCCCCGGCCCCCATTTCCCTCTGTGCCCCCATGAGTGACACCTGGCCTGCCTACCTGTCCAGGTCTCGAATATCACGGGTCTTAGGTCTCGAATATCACGTGACCTAAGTTATTGGATGATGATGGAAAAGTACGGTGCAAATTTGATGCTGATGTGGAAGCGAGTCTGGCTTCCCACTGACTGGTTTGAAGACTTGAGTGGTGGGAATTCCCTAGCAGTCCAGTGGTTAGGACTCAGCACTTTCGCTGCCATGGACCCGGGTTCGATCCCTGGTCGGGGAACTAAGATCCCACAAGCCATGCAGTGTGGCCAAAAAAAAAAAATTCCGGTGGCAATTGTTAGAGCTTACCTTCACACCATACAATACAAAAATCAAGGCAGGATGAAAGAGTTTTAGGCTAACCCTGCCCATGACATTCAAATGACCTAATGTGGCTTCACTAAAAGAGTTTATGATTTTTCCCCTCCAAAGGTTTACTTCCACTTATTAGGGAGAAGCCCTCACTGGAGCCAAAAAAGGAAAACGAGGACCGTTCCCACTGTTTCTGTTCCTCATGCAAACAGAAATGGCAGTTTTCCTTGAAGAAAACAGGCTGAGACCCAGCACAGAGCTTTAGATGGGAGGGAAGCGCTCTCCCCGAGTGGGCTGCCCTCCGTGGAGCTGGACCCTTTGAACTCCCCACGCGCTGGCCTTGAAGTTGAGAGGCCAGGACGCTGGGGTCAATCTCTCCGCCAGCTGTCACAACACATTTCACAGGAGTCACTTCAGTGAGTGTGATTGTCTTGTCTGCTCAGACTGGGTGGCTTCTAAACAACAGACATTTATTTCTCACTGTTCTGGAGGCTTCAAGTCCAAGATCAGGGTGCCTGCGTGTTCTGGTTCTAGGGGAGGGCCCTCTTCCGGCTTGTAGGCTACTGTACGTCCTCACGGAAACAGGAGGGAGCTCTCTGAGGTCCCTTTTATAAGGGCACCAGTCCCATTACGAGGGCTCTGCTCATGACCTGATCACCCCCTAAAGGCCCCACCTTCTGATACCATCACATTGGGGCTGAAGATTCCAACATATGAATTTTGGGGGGCAGGCGACACAAACATTCAGTCTGCAACAGTGACTGAGGTTTAGGGGACAAGATTCTGAGCCAGGATTGTGGCACTCCAAAGTGGGTGCAAGAAGAAAGGCAGCTGTGGGGAGCGGAGGGTTCCATGGCCAGTTGGGATGTGACCTGGCTCTATGTCCCCATCTGAAAAGGATGCCCCTCCTCTCACCATGAGGCCCTTTACCATTTAGCACAGTGGGCTGGGCCGCCATGGTCTCAGGTAAGACAGCAAACGCTCCATGACACAAGTAGCCTCCATAGCGGGGCCAGCGGTCCCTCCACAGGTCACCAGGGGACCTGGCAAACTGAGTGTGAGTGGGTCAGTGCAAATCCCTCCCCGCACCTGCCAGAATGCAGGTCCTCGTGACAGCTGAGCAGAAGTATTTCACATTCCAGGTGCCCAAGCTAGAAGGCACATCACAGAGTCTGTAAGGCCCTTTAAGGTATAGATGGGACACCAAGATCCAGGGTGGAGGGGCAACGAGATCACACAGTCGGGCGCAGCACATTATTATACAGGTGCAGGGAGCATTGTCTTCAAGCAGGTGGGACCACTGTTTTAGTTGTGAGTCAACACAGGTTTCTCTGAGTTCGAGGTCTGATGAAGGACAAAGCATTTGTGACGGTGAGTATTTATGTTTGAGTGTGAATGTGTGGTGTTCTGTGTGTGTAGCTGAATTGTTATGGGCTGAATTGTGTCCCTCCAAAATTCCTATGGGGAAGTCCTAACTCCCAGGACCTCAGAATGTGCTTGTCTTTGGACCCAGGGCCTTTAAAAAGGTGCTTAAGGATAAATGAGGTCATTAGAGGGGCCCTAATCCAATATGACTGGTGTCCTTCTAAGAGGAAGAGACACAGACCCACACAGAGGGAGGACCACGTGAGGACACAGGGGGAAGGTGTCCCTCTACAAGCCAAGGAGAGAGGCCTCAGGAGAAACCAGACCTGCCAACACCCTGACCTTGGACTTCTAGCCTTTAGAACTGTGAGAAAATAAATGTCTACAGTTTAAGTCCTACAGTCTGTGGTATTTGTTACAGCAGCTGAGCAGACTAATACAGAGAACTAGCCTGAGGGGAAGACACAGTGCTGTGGATAGAGACTGGAGCTGGGGTAGAGTCAACCTCTTTGCAATAGGAAAGGGACAGATGGTTCAAATCAGCCGTCTGCCCAGGAAGGGTCTGCACCTCTCCCTCAAACTCTCCTGTACCGTCTAAGCCTGTCAAAGGAAAGCAATGAAAATGGTGAAGACTGCCAAAATCTTTTCCCCTGAGGATGAGATGAAGTGTTTGGAGATCTTCATGTGAAGAAAAGACTCAAAGAGGAGCAGGGACAGCCAGCAGAGTGGATAAGAGAACGGACTCCCGAGCTACCTGCTTGGGTCTGAACCTGGGCTCTGCCATTTGCTAGCTGTGTGGCCTTGGACAAGTTATCTAGCCTCTCTGTGCCACCGTTTCCACATATGGAATATAGGGATAATAGCTGTACCTGCTTCCTAGTGTGGTAAGGATTACATGAGTGAATATTTTTAACATGTTTAGAACCGAGCCTGGCACACAGGCAGTGCTATCTAAGCACGAAATAGTAACAAAAATGTAATCGGGACAAATGGGCGTGGGGTTAGATAAGAGCCCTGAGATGCAGGGCTGAAAACGGGGGCCAGTAGGAGATCAAAAAAGAAAGGGAGTCAAATTCAAGGGAAGGAAGAATGTTCGAATAAGCAGAACTGTCTGAAGACAGACCAGCTCGCCCGTGGGCCGTGAGCATCCCGTGGTCATGGCGGGAAGGACCCAGGCAGGGCCCGGCTGACACTGGCAGGACTGCTGTCGAGGGGATGCTGGACGGGGGGGGCAGGCCTAGGCCTCCGGGACCCTCGCCCCACGTCCTCCTCCTCCAGGTGCCCTACCTTGTCCGAACTGAGCCGTCCGGTGCACGTCCTCAGCGCTGGGGAAGCCCAGCATGCGGCACACCACGTCTCCGTCCTTCTTGTCCCAGCCGTCATCGCACACGGTGCCCCAGCGCCGCTCGTGATACACCTCCACGCGGCCCTGGTGTGGGCCCGAGCCATTCACCAGCCGGACCATCAAGGCCTCCACGCCACCTGCCGGGAGCAGCGCAGGGTCACAGGTCACTACCCGAGCTGGACACAGTGGGGCCCCGCCTGGGGACCAACCCCCGACTCCCCGCCACCACCCGGCATAGGAGAGGGGAGCTGGGCCCACAGCCGAGGCGGAGCCGGCAGCCAGCAGAAACCGTGGTGTCACCCCTGCCTGTTATCACCCCTGCCCGTCTTCTCTCCACCTTCTTTTTAAAAAATAGACTTTATTTTTTTTAATAGTAAAATTGAGAAGGAGGTACAAAGATTTCCCATAGACCTCCTACCCCCCCC
>NW_006792985.1:2846386-2857427 GCF_000442215.2 Lipotes vexillifer | reverse complement strand
CCCATGCACAGCCCCCTTCGCCACTATCAACACCTCCACCACGGTGGTAACCTGAACCCACAGAGTCGACAGTTCACACTAGGGTTCACTCTTGGTGTTGTCCATTCTGTGCTTTGGGCAAATGTCTAATGACATGTCTCCATCATTACAGTGTCCTACAGAGCAGTTTCACTGCCCTAAAAATCCCGTGTTCCACCTATTCACCTGCCACCCCACCTCCGGACCCCTGGCAACCACTGATCTTTCTCCTGTCTCCATAGTTTGCCCTTCCCAGAATGTCATATACTTGAAATCATACGGTCTGTAGTCTTTTCAGATTGGCCTCTTTCACTTAGTCATATGCATTTAAGGTTCCTCCATGTCTTTTCATGGCTTGATAGTGCCATTTCTTTCTAGCACTGAATAATATTCCATTGTCTGGATGTACCACAGTTTAGTTATCCATTCACCCACTGAAGGACCTCTTGGAAGGAATTATGAATAAAGCTGTTACAAACATTCCTGTGCAGATTTCTGTGTAGACATAAGTTTTCAACTCATTTGGGTAAATACCAAGGAGCAGAATTGCTGGATTCCTCTCTACCTTTTGACACCTGGTGACCAGCAGTCAGGCCTGCCAGAGCAGAGGGTGAAGGGGAACAGGGGAAATCAAGGGATGGTCAAGGCTTTGTGAACAGGTGGCCCTGCTGCGTGGTTTAGTAGGTGGAGAGGTCCCCCAGGAGTGTCTCAGTCCTGTGCTGTCATCTGTGTCCGCCTTCCCACTAGGCTGTCAGCATGAAAGTGTTTGAAGCCAGACAGACCTGGGTGTGAATTCTGGCTCTGTCCCTTACTACCTGTTAAGTGGGGGACAGTAATTCATCAAATCTAAAAAGCCGCTGTTTTGTAAGGCCCATCACTATTTTACATGCTACTAAGAAGGAAGATTTGCCAGTTACAGTGGCGGCTATACATATTGCTACAGGCTTCCAGATTTCAGAGATGTTAAAATGTGTGTCACAGAATCAGTGAAATACAGCAATAGGTGTAAAGAGCTTAGAACGGCGCCTGGCACATACAAGACTCTTCTTTCTACCTGAACGACCTTAAGAAAGTCTTCTAGACTCTCTGAGGGCATTGCCCCAACTGTGACATGGGGACAACGCATAGGGCTGTTTTGCAGACTAAGTGAAATGACCTGTGTTAAGGCTCCAAGCACGGTGCCTGGCACGTAGTAGGAAATAAGCAAGTCCTAGTTTGCAACCCCCGATCCCCATCCCCGATGACTGAAGCCCTGTCGCGTTCATCTATAAACTCTGTTCGGCACAGAGCTTGGCTGCAGGAAATGTACAGTCAACGTCTGCTACATCGATGAAAGAGTGAAGATTCATTCTTTTGCATTACAAAGCAAGGCTTTACTTCTCCAAGGGGAGCAGCTGAAAAAAGCCTTTGGATCATCTCAAAGCCAGTGTTTGGCTGGAGAGTTACAGTCAGGGAGATACACACCATTAGTGCCAGAGCTGGGATGGCAGCTTGGGTCTACCGATGTGTCATCTAAGGTCCTTTCACCAACCTGTGTGCCATGCCATGAGTTGGGGTGGGGGGCAGGTATCTTCGCCCCTCAGGGACCTCAGCTTCCTCTTGACAAGATATTGGAGTGGTCACTGAGTCTGAAGTCTGGCCACATATCAAAATCATTAGCAACGCCTGTGAAAAGGCAGATTCCTGGGCCCACTCAGACCTACTGGATCAGAATCTTCGTGGCAGGAGTTAGGGATCTGTATTTTTTACCAGTGTCCCAAATGACTGAGGTAATCTACATTTGTGGAGTGGCCTTTGGGAGAGATGGGATTAGGTGATCTGTAAGGTTCCTTCCGGCTCCGTGGCTCAGTGATTCCAAGACCAGGGATGAGGTCAAGGTTGCCACTTTTGCAGCCAGAAGCCGCCTGGACATGTGGGGTGGAGACGGGTACAACTGTGCTGTGACACAGTGACAGGTGTGTGATACGATGCAGGAAAACCCTTCCACGAACTGCCAGCGAAAATAGCAAACCTGGACTTCCCTGGTGGCGCAGTGGTTAAGAATCCGCCTGCCAATGCAGGGGACGTGGGTTCAATCCCTGGTCCAGGAAGATCCCAATGGCAGGAGCTACTGAACCTGTGCTCTAGAGCCCATGAGCCACGACTACTGAATCTGCATGCCACAACTACTGAAGCCCACGTGCCTAGAGCCCGTGCTCCGCAACAAAGACAAGCCACCGTAATGAGAAGCACGTGCACCGCAACAGAGTAGCCCCCGCTCGCTGCAACTAGAAAAAGCACGTGCACAGCAACAAAGACCCAATGCAGGGCTTCCCTGGTGGCGCAGTTGTTGGGAGTCCGCCTGCCGATGCAGGGGACACGGGTTCGTGCCCCGGTCCGGGAAGATCCCACATGCCGCGGAGCGGCTGGGCCCGTGAGCCATGGCCGCTGAGCCTGCGCGTCCGGAGCCTGTGCTCCGCAACGGGAGAGGCCACAACAGTGAGAGGCCCGCGTACTGCAAAAAAAAAAAAAAAAAAGACCCAATGCAGCCAAAAATAAATAGATTAATTAATTAATTTTTAAAAGTCCTTATCTTAAAAAAAAAAAAGAAAGTAGCAAACCCAATCAAGTTCTGCTCCCAATAAGTACTGCACCCTTGGACTATGTTTTTGTCTTTCTTTTCTTGACCGGCTCGGCCAGGGGATTCCCTCTTCTAATGACTGTGACTTGGCAAAGACCTTTTTTTAAAAAAAAATAATTAATTTATTTATTTTTGGCTGTGTTGGGTCTTCGTTGCTGCATGCGGGCTTTCTCTAGTTGCAGCGAGCAGGGGCTACTCTTCGTTGCGGCGTGTGGGCTTCTCATTGCAGTGGCTTCTCTTGTTGCGGTGCACGGGCTCTAGGCGCCTGGGCTTCAGTAGCTGTGGCTTGTGGGCTCTAGAGCGCAGGCTCAGGAGTTGTGGTGCACGAGCTTAGTTGCTCCGCTGCATGTGGGACTTTCCCAGACCAGGGCTCGAACCCGTGTCCCCTGCATTGGCAGGTGGATTCTTAACCACTGCGCCACCAGGGAAGTCCTGGCAAAGACCTTTATGGGCTCCTGGAGGAGGTGGCAGAATTGATAAACCCCGCATCTGTGCCACATGGGAAAGGAGAGGAATTAGAACTGGTTGCGTGTCTGTTTTGAGATGCCCAGGCTAGGAAAACCCCAGAACATTCTGCACAGGGGGACCAAAGAAGTCCCCAGGAGACCACACCATTCCCAAGATGCTGCAAGAGTACAGTGTGATGGCATGGAGAGGCTCCTGGAAAAGTTTAATTCCATTTTCTATGCATCCTTCATCCCTGACTATTCTCCCCACGTGGGTTTACAAGCTCCAGCCAGGTTATCAGAAAAGGCTGAGGATGAGCAAGAGAGTGTAGGAATCCTGGAGACAGAAAACACAGAGAGAAGCAGGATGCAGAGGCCAGGTCTGAGACAGGGATGCTCCCCTGGGAGCAGTCATGACAAGCTAACGTGGAGCCAGCAGCAGCAAAGGAGGCCTGGCCCCGGGTCAGGGGCTGGCCCTGGTGGGTTGGCCGAGGCTGAGATGTCAGCCTTGATTTCTCCCAGGCCCTCCTCACCTCTGTCACCACACTGTCAGGGTGGCAGTGGGCCACGCCAGGCCAGGAGGCCTCCAACAGCAGCCTCCGTGTGGGGTCATCAGTAGAGGGAGAAGGGGCAGGAGGATGTCGTGTGTCCCAGAGCAGGCCAAGCAGAGTTCAGGGTCAAAATAACAGGAAGAGGCTGGGTGGAGTGTGGGCAAACAGGGCTGATGTTCAGAGATTCCCCCTTAATCTCTCCACTCTGGCCAGCCTGAACTCACTCTGTTCACTTCTTTGTTTTGCCAAAAAAGTGATCATCTGTTAGGGGCTTTGTCCTGTTCTAGGAGCTATGGATACATCCATGAACAAAGTCTCTGCCCTCGTGGACTGATAGTGTAGTGGGAGAGACTAGCGATAAAGCTAGGAAACAAATAAAAATATAACTATGGCCACATAGTGATGCATAGATGGGAACAGAAGCACAGGAAGGGAATGGAGTGTGGAGGGGGCACCATCTTGGATGGGGAGACAAGGAAGGGAATGGATCGTGGCAGGGTCACCATCTTGGACGGGGAGACAAGGAAGGGAATGGATCGTGGGGGGGGCACCATCTTGGACGGGGAGACAAGGAAGGGAATGGATCGTGGCAGGGTCACCATCTTGGACGGGGAGACAAGGAAGGGAATGGATCGTGGGGGGGGCACCATCTTGGACGGGGAGACAAGGAAGGGAATGGATCGTGGCAGGGTCACCATCTTGGACGGGGAGACAAGGAAGGGAATGGATCGTGGGGGGGGGCACCATCTTGGATGGGGAGACAAGGAAGGGAACGGATCATGGCGTGGGGCACCATCCTGGACGGGGAGACAAGGAAGGCCTTGAGTGGAGACCTGAATGAGCAGAGGCAGAACATGGACCTCCCCCCACCCCCCAACTCAGAAAAACCCATGTCTGTACTCTGGCCTAAGATTTTCATGTCCTTTAAATCTCAGCTTGAATGTCACATCTCTCAGAAAGCCTTCTGTGGTTCCCCCATACCTGGCCACAGCCCCTTCTGTGGACATACTTATCACTCCATGTAATAATTGCCTGTTTACTCTTTTGGGACACTGTAAGCATTCTGAAGACGGGTCATGTGGCCTGATACAGTGCCTGGTACATCAAGATGCCCAAGCTGGGCTAAATGAAGGCATGCACGAATGAATGCACGCAGATAGTATATACCCCAGTGGGCAAGTCCTGTCTAGTGGACACAGCTCCCCAGAGCCAACGGCCTTGGTGGGAGCCTGAGGAGAGTCAGCATCAGGGCTACCAGTGTTTCCAGCACCCTCTTTATTACAGCACAGCCCCTTCTACTCAGTCCCCTCACTGATGGCTTCTTTCGGTGGGACGGTCCTGGATCCTGGACCCAGAATTCAGGCTATTGGTACAATGACCATACATATCCCAAATGAGAAAATAAGGCTGTGGTCTGTCATGTGATTATAGTGAGTGCTGAAGGAGATCTGGAGAGCGTCACTTGGATGCTGAAATGTTAGAATTCCCAGGAGGCTTCAATGTCTATGGAAGTGGCAAAAGAATATTTGGAAACAGGTCAACTTCCAAAAATTGGAAACATATGGCAACCATATTTATGGGACACAGCGTCAGTCCTGGTCTATGCCCCATGCTCCCCACACATCAAGCAATTTGACCTGAGATTTGAGATTTGACCTGATTATGATGCAAACTGCCCCAATTCAGGGAATCAGACAGTTTAAGGGGCTGTCCTAGGAACAGAATCTCTAGCCTGCTTTGCCCTGGAAAGCTACAGGGGGGCCTGGAGGCAGCCTTTCCCAGGCTGAGCCATAATGCCACCTCCTGGAATGCACTTGCGGAATCACCCAGTGATGGCAACACTGACCCCGTCTCCAGCTGAGGAGAATGTCATGACTTGCTGAGAGGTTTGGGTTTCTGCGGGCAGAGGGTGTAAACTTTGCTTTTTCCCAGCAGTTTCTGCCCTAGAGCAAAGCTTTCCCACCAAGCAACCAACCACCTATGGGAAATGCTCTTACCCCACAGCTGTGTCAGCCCGACGTAATCAGATGTGGTGTCTGGGAGGCTGCCTCAGCCTGGTACGTGCCCCCCACCCCCTTACACTTCTTGTAAGTCCAGGGAGCTTATTCCGTAGACACCCACCCAGAGTGCTCCCCAGAGAGTGCGCGGGGCTATTTGGGGTCAAGGAGATGCCTCTCTTTGCACAGGACAGCAGAGGAAGATGGAAGGCAGGGGTTTTGATTGTACAAAGCCCAGGCACTCCTAGGCCAGTAGTCAGAGGGGATGGCCCAGGTTGGGGGGCAGAGGACCTTAGGCTGTCACAACTGCATGTGACTTCCCCTAATAGCTGCCCTTGACCGACAGGCCTCTTTGCTTTCTTCTTAACCTCCCAGCTCGGTGAGCCCTGGGAAATCCTTCCCGAGCAAAATGCGGACCCACAACTCCACAGGACCCAGTCTGCCAAGCGAAGCTCATGTGGATATCTGAGTTTGATTCATAAAGGGAACCCCCTGAATGAAGGGAACATCAAACTCTTTCTCTTGCTCTGGGGTCCCTACTCTGCAGACTGGAATCTACCTGGACACGTGCCTACGGTCTGTAAGTGGAGAGGACGGTAGCGACCACCAGGCTGGCCCACACCCTGCTCTCTGCAGGAAGAGCCCTGCCCGCGTTCCATCTCTGGTCTGGGAGACCCAAGCTGAAGGGAAACACCAAACGCTGCTCCCCACCGAACACCTGGAGGATGAGTGGAGGGTTTCCTGACTTGATAGCTTGTCCCAAGTCCTAGCCCACTAAGTCCTGGGCACGAGTTTTTCCTCATACCTCCCATAGCAGGGACTCCCCGATGTTCTTTTTTCCCTGCTGCCCCAGATTTGGGGTCAGAGGTTCTCCCTTTTTATACCGAGAAGCAGAGAGGAGTCCCTTCCACCAAAGCCTCGACCAGCAGCATCACTGTAACTAACAGAGGAGGAAGCTGATGCATGGAACTCAGGCCAGGAGACTGGTCCTTTCCAGCTGGGTAGCCTCCTTGCTCTCTCCCAGATCAAAGGGTTCGGTCATCTCACCAACAAGTTTCCCAGAGCATCAGTGGCTCTAATCCCTGCTCGGAGCTTCCTGCCTAGCTGCAGGGCCAGACCCCAGAAGCCACCTCCTCATTCCCAGACCTGCTCTGCTGACCCTGCCCATTACCCAGGCCACTCCTGGGACCGACCATGAGGCCCTCATCCACCCTCCTGCAGCAGGATCGCAGGTCTGCTCCAGTCCTGACCCGGCTCCTCGGTAAAGAGGGTGGGGCTGAGGCACAGAAGAGGTCAGATGGTGGAGAACAAGACATTGTGTCTGGATGAAGGATCTCTGCATTTTCTGGAGATATCTCTAGCAACACCTTCCTCACGCGCAGTTGTAGGCTACAGATGTCACCACCATTTGGTGCGTGGAGCTACTTTTAGGTAATCGTCACACAGCCTTTAGGGTTTTCTTTTTCCTTTTTTGCTGCACCGCGTGGCGTGCGGGATCTTAGTAGTTCCCTGACCAGGGATTGAACCTGGCCCACAGCAGTGAAAGCACCAAGTCCTAACCACTGGACTACCAGAAAATACCCCGAGTCCTTCATTCTTCATGGGATCTCTGGGCAAGATGTCTTTGGACGGAGGAGTCCCCTTAAAAACAAATGACTAACCCTTGAACAGTAATACTGCCACCCTAAATGCACAGAAACAATTTGGCTTCTCCTAAGTCTTCTGGGAGTTCCAAGATGGCAGGAATACGCTCATGAACCACAGCTACTGCTGAGTTTGTATATGAAAATGAAGATGTTGCTGTTTCCAGTTGGGGAAAGGATAAACCTGTCTTAGCTTTCGAGAGAAGTGATAATATTCCATTGACATCCAATGTGATTCTACTTGCTGTGCACAGATGTGGGGGACTGAATATGCATTATCTTTGTTAATTCTCTACACAATGTATGTATTTCTTTTTTCAGTTACTCATTTACTTATCCATCCAGATGCACTTATGGAATCCCTACGATATTCCAGAATTGTACTAGGTGCTAAGGATGCAAGGACAAATAAGTATTGTCTACCCTTGAGGCACTCAAATGAACTAACAGCCTAAAATGGATAAAACCACAGAATGTCAGAGCTGGTAGAGACCTCAGGGACTTCCCAGTCCAAACCCCTCATCCAGAGATGAGGAAACCGATGTTCAGAGCTGGGATGCCAGATCCCTCTCTTTCTAGACCACTGCTCCTTCCAGCATTGGCATTTTCAGTACCCTCAATACTTAACATTATGCTTGGCCAGCTGAAAAAGCGAAGTCAATGTTTGATGCCTAGGTGGGATGAAGGGCAGATGGGTGGATGGATACATGACTTTGTCAGGGGATCCGATCAGAATCCCCAGCTGAGTACCGCATGGTTCCTGTATCTCTCTGGTTCTGGTCTTAACCTTTGGTGCCTGGCTGTTCAGAATGGGTGCAGTGTCTACCCACTGAGCCCATCACACCAGAATGAAGACCGTGACGGGGGGCCCTGACCCCGGGTTGTATCTATTTGTGCTGCTTTTCTGTAGATCATTCTAGACTCCCTGTTACTGGTTGATTTCTAAACATGGATTGACCCAGCCATGGGGACACAGAGGGTTGGAACCTGCTTCTTCTCTGGACACAAAAATGCTACAAGGCAATTCCAAACTGCCCCTGCTAAGTGCCACCAGAGGCGATCTGTGGTGGGCAGTGTGGGGTAGGCAGGAGGGCGGTGAGCCAGGAGGAGGGGACTGGCAGGGGCCAGGCAGGGCATGCTGCCAGCGTTCTTCTTAAGCCTTAGAGGCACTAGGACACTCTCTTTTCCTCCTTTCTTCACCTGTCACACTCACTTCCCAGGGTGCTTGAGGGGATCAGTGACAAAGACCCTCTCCTTGACCAAACCCACAGTTTCTAACAGCTCCAAGCTGCATCCCTAGGATGACCCTAGCCCCCCCTTAAAGTGCCTGCCTGAGAACACTCAAGGCTGCTAAAGGAATTTACTGTTTGTTCCAGCCACCGTCTGAAGACAGCGCCCTGTCTCCCAGCCTCTGTGGGAGGGGAGGGGCCGAACTTGAATCAGTCCCAGTTAGCAACCCAGATGGGTTTCACAGGGACCAACCCCCTCCTGCTTTTAGTAATTTTTCACGTCCCTGACTCCACTGAGTCCCCACTCACCCCTCACTCCCTCACTCTCCCATGAAAATGCCCAGCCACCTCTGTACGAATCAAAGTTGAATTCAATTCCCCTTGACCTCATCGCCCCACTACATATAGTATATTACTGATTAAGATCTGTCCTGACCACTTTAGCACCCAGCTTTGCTTATCTTTGACATCAGGTGTGATAAGACTGGCATTAGATAAGCTAGTCAACATGTATGCCATGCTCACAGCCCGTGGGCACTTCCTTTCCCATGTGTAAGGCCATGAGTGATGGGCCCCCAGAACTGCCTGGGATTCTGAAAGAACTCCCCCTTCCAGGCTCTGCAAGGCCCACTTGTATTATGAGCCCCAGTCTTCCAAAGTCTTCCCAGGTGTCCTTACCATATGACCCCATGACATGAAGTGACCCAGTGAGTCTCTGGTCCTTGCTACCAAAAGTGCCCAAAGAGAGCACCCATCTGAAAATCCCACGCACCCATCTGAAAGCTGCTTAGCTCCTTGCCTCTTCTGTGCTCGGTGGACTAGGGAATTCGGATGGAGGAAAACATGGTGGTGGGGATCCCTGTGGGAGGCACCAGGGGAGAGGGGAATGAGGCTGACTCTGGACTCAGGAACAGGGTCTAAATCCTGGCTCCACTGTAGGACCAGAGAGGACCTCTCTACACTTACCTTCTTCTTAAAATGGGTAAAATGGTGATGGTTGGGAGCAGTCGCACATGTCAAAGACTTGGCACACCACGGGCACCCATTACTGTGAGCTCCAACCCCGGTCAGCCAGCACTTTGCCCAGAAACGTGTGCGTCAGCTCTGAGACATCTTCATGAGTTGCTGAGTTTGGCTCGGATACCAGTAGCCCCATCAGGGGTGTATCCTGGAAAGTCTCGTTGCAAAGCCAGCCTGCTGCCTGGGGAGCGGGAGCAAGGGGGGGGCTCATCCCTCCAACTGGATTAATCTCCTCCTAACTTCCTCTGCTCTCCCCAGGGCTCAGTTCCTGGCTTCTTAGCATATTAGGGGAGGGGGACAGGGGCGTCGGCAGAAGACTGGCTCCTGCTGTCAGCAAGTTTCTGCTCACTAATGCAAGCGGGATGTGATTCGTTAAGCAAGGCCACTCCGGAACGGCCCAGGAATGTGAAGCCAGGGCTGAGGCCACTCTGGGGCTCCCAGCACATATCTAATATGTGGGGATTCTTTTCTAAAAAACAAATATCTTTGCTCTCTTTGCCTTGTAAATGTAGATGTAGGAAAAGCAAGGTCTTAGACAAAGCAGGCTGGGTCTGCTCCAGATTCCCCTGCTTTGGCGTTGAATGCCTGAGCCCCAGAGCTGGAAGGGACGCTGGATGTTGGCCTTGAATTTCCCCCCTTCCGCTTCAAATACAGGATTCCTCTCCACTCTGTACCAGGCCTGACAGCTGCTCATTCTGCCTCTGGGGATGGAAGGGAACTTGACAGTATCTCTTGGGAATCCATTCCAGGATTTTAAAACCAACATCTGGTTTCACTCACAGGGCGCTGGCATCTCTGGAGGGCTCCAGTGTTTTTTTCATCCAATTACTTCCTACCTTACTTTACTCTATTTGCTTTGGGTTTCAGGGTTATAACTGGGGGGCGAGATGCAGAATATCTTCCTCTTTCTCCAGCATCTGGTGGGAGCACAGCCGAGGCAGTGGCTGCATTATTCAGCCTCTCAGTGGGTCCGGGAGGACAGCTTAATGATCAGTAGCTACCATCTCGGAACTGGTTTCCAGGGCTGGGGCAGCCTTAGAACTACCCACTGCCTATGGGGCTTGTCGGCACCTGGCTCAGAGCCGCCCCAAACCCAGCACAACAAAGGCAGGTCCTGGGTGCTGCCCGGGAGAGATTTCAAGTCAAAGGTGGACGGTGAAGGGAACTCATGTACACTCAGTCCCCACGACATGTCAGGCCCCGTGCAGAGTTCTCATGCCCGCCCTCGTTCATTTACTATTCACAATAGCTCCGTGAGTTAGGCATTACGACCCTCACTTAACAGAGGAGAAATGGGCCCACAGAAGTCAAATAACTTGCCTAAGGTCACACAGCTGCTCCGAGGTGGAGCCAGGGAGAGCAAAGGCCTTTCATTTTCAAACCACAGAGCCAACTGTCAGGCTGAACACTTCAGACAAATATTTAATAACAGCCCACGCCATATGTAAAGTACCTTTCATCTATCTCCCAGCAGCCCCCTGGGTCTGTAGGAATTCGTGTCTTTAGGAGTGAGGGAA